>NW_023340206.1:11111351-11129812 GCF_004916995.1 Morone saxatilis
AACAATCCCATCTAGCAGAGATCGGATTGTTACAACAATCCCATCTAGCAGAGATCGGCGTCAGATTTTGACAATAAAATATCTGGGAGCCACTAATAATACCAAACATGATGACAGATGGTGTAAAAGTTTGATGTTTCTAGGAAATGTTTGCCTCGTATACATTGCCTGTGTGTAATTTGTTGCACTTTGAACAGTTGAACAGTACTCATGAACGAACCCGAAGTCAACATTTCAACGTCAGATCTATAGTCACTGGAGTGCATCTTATGTTTTAAGCGTGAATATTAGATTAGAAAATTTCCAGTTCTCTTGCTAGTGGCCTCCTAAACCAGGGGTTGTGTGTTCATCTGGTCCTCTCTACGGACATTATCGTCTCTCTAGGAATTTGTAGGCTTTTATAGGGGGATTGTTGCCTAAAATGCCTGATTTCACGTCTGCTTTTCTAAAAACGCATTTTTTTAGCAGTAAAATTGTGGGAGAACAATAGGTGTTTTTTTTTTTTGTTTTTTTTTATAATTAATTAAAAATCAAAGGCAACTTGTTCCAGTGAGAATAAAATCACCAGTAGGTTGGTGAAGTATGGCTCAACGTTTTGTGTGGGGGACTTCTTCTTTGCAGTAATTGTTCCTAAAACTTCCTGAAGGCTCTGAATTATGCTTCTTGTACTCGACTTTTAAATGTGCTAATTATGTAAATATATGTAATATGTTACTTTAGTGGCTTCTTGACACTTTAAACTTGTTCAGAAGCCTTTTTTTTTTTTTTTACAACTTTTAAAGCACACACAGGAAAATAAGTATTCTTCTATGCTGATTTTTGTAATGTAATTGGAAAAATGCACTTTAGTTTGTATAAAAAATCCACCTTCGGCACTCAATAACTAACATGTTAAGAATTCAACCGTATATATTTCCAAATGGCTTTCCCTGTTTGGCTCTTCATACAAGGTTAACTTTCAGTTCCGTGAGATGCCAATGACTGTTGACTTTAAGCAGAGTCACGTTGGGAGGCCCATGTGACGGGCAAGTCTCGTGGCATTTAGGCCCCAAACCGGCAATGCTGGGCTTTTCTCTGCTGGGGTCAAAGGGAGACCCCCGTTTTTACATGACAACCTATTAAACCTACTTAGTATTTAAACCATTTAAATTTAATTTACCAATTATATTGCACCTTTTTCAGTCAAACTTGGGTGATCTTCTCCAGCACGTAAGCTGCCCAGCTTAGATAGTGTGTGCAAACAGATAACTGCCCGATGATGAACTCTTTAAGTTTTGCTGATCAGGAATGTGATAAGCAGGAACCAGGTCTGCTTTTAGGTATCAGTCCAGCCAGCATGCATTAAAAATGGCCCTGCAGTGTTGATTCACAGGGGGATTAAAACTTTTGGCATGGGAAACCTTTGATTTACCCGTGAAGCTGAACTCTCATATCGTATCATCTTAAGAACACAGAATCAGAGATGTTTTGAATTTGACTCACAATGCTGCAGTGCTGATAAGGCTGTTAAAGTAAAGATTATAAAAAGTACTTATTTACATGATTATTTGAAGACATACACCATTGGATCTAATGGGATCTGACGCCTAAATTTCAAAGTAAAAGTTGATGTAGTGAGTGATTATGATCCTGACAAGGGGTTGCCATTTATTTTATTTTATAGATTAATCGTTTGGTTAATTAGTTGACTAATCGTTGGAGCTGATTTCCACTAAAATATGAAATTTATACATAGTAACAGGTTACTAAACCCCTTCCATGACCTCATTGTCTTCAATGGTAGCTATGGTCCTGCATTGAGTAAGACGTACAAGCTAATTTAAAATTTATAACTGCTTCTGATGAAACGTTACATTTTTGGGCCCATTAGAGTCACATGGCTTTTCGATTTCTGTTCACTAAGAGCAGTGATTTGAGGATGGAGGTTTTAAACAAGGGATTAAGGAACATAAAGGCTGAAAGGGGTCAAGTGGGTGCTTGTTCTAGTCGGTAAAGGGTGGTTTTCTTGAGGAACATATCCATCAGTTCTACTTGTATTGCTGTACTCAGGAAATGAAAACAGGGTAGGCATGCTTACACTGATGGAGCAGGAAATTAAAAGCGTATTTGAGGTCTGTGTTGTTTTTGTTCCAAGGCCAACAAAGCAGTAACTTCGTAGCATAGACAACATGATAAAATAACAGTGGGGTTTCATAGCGGGAAAGCTTTTACAGACCTAAACATTGTTAGAAAGTGTTGTGTTCAGGTGTCAACCCTGAATCATTTTGCAGTAAGTCATCAATATTAGTCTTATTTTAAAACGTGAAACTTTACCAGAAGGGAAAAATGCTGAATTGATTTCTTTTATCTTTCCAGAAGAATGGCCCTGACATTGAGAAACAAGGCCTTGACAACTTGGCCTACGAGTACGGGAGTCAGAGTGAGCTCTACCCTCCACCCAAAACTGCCTCCAGAGCTACTTTTAAACTCCTGGGACTCACCCCTGAGCACCAGGCCCAAGCCACCGAAAGCAGAATCTCCAGCCTGAATGGAGTACTTGCTGCCAGCTTGTCTTTATCCAGCAGCTTGGCCAAAGTGGACTATGTTACCTCAGTTATCACAACCAAAGAGATCGCCCAGGAGCTCCAGACCATGGGATTCAATGTGGAGTCAGCGGTGCGGATCGGGGTGGATGGCATGCACTGCCAGTCCTGTGTGCAATCCATTGAGGGGCAGATTGGTCCTTTATCTGGGGTTTCACATATTCAGGTGTCCCTTCAAGAGAGTGCAGCGCTGATTGTATATCAACCTCTTCTCGTAACCCAACAGGAGCTGAAAGACAAGATCGAGGATATGGGTTTTGGTGCCACTTTACTAACCGATGATCCACCCGGACAAGATATAAGCTACTGGCAGAGGGACATAACGGATTTGTCAGTCCATACTGTAACCATTTGGATTGTAGGGATGACTTGCAACTCTTGCGTGCAGTCCATAGAAGGGAGGATCTCTCAGACGACAGGAGTGAAGTCCATAGTGGTGTCACTGAAGGAGGAAAAGGGAACAATAACCTTTGACCCCAGTCTGACGGAGCCGGAGAAGCTCAGGGCAGCTATCGAGGACATGGGCTTTGAAGCATCACTTGAAGGTAGGCACCAACGACAAATGTTTTACTTATAATTCAATTTTTTTGATTTACTGGTTTAATGTAGGCCTTAAAAGTACAGTGTGTAACATTTAGGAGTTGAACCGCCATGTTGAACCAGAACAGACAAACCAAACACTGGTTCTCGATAGGGATTTCAAGTTTTTATGCGTGCTTCACGGCCAACATACTTTCTCCTTTGTGCTTGGAAGGGGAGAGTGAAGCGGGGGAATTGTAATTTGCAACTACACTGCTGCACACTGGACCTTTAAAGAAATAGAATTTATGGAGAAGATTGGTACCACTGAGTTAAATATGCAGCCAGGAGATGGTTAGCTTAGCTTAGTGTAAAGCCTGAAAGCAGTGGGAAACAACTAGCCTAGCTCTGTCCCAAGGTAACACCAGCACCACTGAAGCTTGACATGCTATCTTTTGTTTGTTAATCCATGAAAAAATGGAAGAAGTAATCCAGCAAAAAACAGCTTGGTGAGCTCTAGAGGTGTTAGTTAGTGGGTTTTTTTGCCTTTGGACAGAGCCAGGCTAACTGTTTCCTCCTGCTTTCAGTTCTTATGCTAAGCTAAGCTAATCGCCCCTCTGCTGGTAGCTTGACGTAGTAGTATGTCGTCGCTCTGGGGACAGCTAGGTTAGAAAAGGACACGTTTGATGTAATGAGTGACCACTCTTCACAATGTCCACCGTTTCACCAATGAGTGTGGAGCTGGACAAGTTATTTATCTGTCCACCTATTGGATATGTCGGTGTTATCAACTGAAACAAATGTCTTTTTACAGGGGTGGAGAGTTTACCCAACAATAACCAGACAGATGAGTGCAGACACATTTTTGCAATAAAAAGTAAAGAGAATATAGAGTAGAGTATAAACACAAACAGTTGGTGGATTTGTGACCCTATTCGTCATGTCACAATATAATTGGGTGAACAAAAAAAAAGAAATACTTTAACTCCTCAGCTCATTTATCTGGTTTTTCAGCTCGCTCCCAGCTCGAGGTAGAAAAGCACCCTTTGTTACGGGCGGCTTATGTTGTTGTCATTCAAGCAATGTATTCCTTCATCCTCACCCATGAATTCTTGTGGTGCATTGAGGTGAAGTATGTATAACCTCACATGGGTGCTACCAAAGAATGTGTTTATTAAAGACTGGAGATTTGTGTCGCAGCATTCATGTGGACGTACAAAGCATCTGTACATTACAAACACTGATTCAGTTCTTTCCTAGTAAAACCTGCATAAGGCTTTGGGCCACTAAGCCAACAATACACCTCAAATTCACCTCATCTCTGTTTCCACTGGTTACCGTGGAAACCCGACAAGCATGCCCTCCAGTGCGACGTGGAGGGCTCTTACACCGGCTCCGGGCTTTCGAGGTTGGATTTAATGATGAAAACAGCTTGCCAAGACGTGGTATTAGCTCAGGCAGATTATGAGCAGATTCTTTCATGTACCTTTCAAGGTCGAAGCTTTATTTAGGTACCTGGGGGGGAGCTGCAACTTTTTTGTGCCAGTGCAGTGTCAGGTAGCTACCTATGTTTAATTCATACTGTAAACTATATCTTGGTTGGTTTCTACTCCTTTTACTAATACAAATGGAACTTTACAGCAGGAAGGAGTCTGGACTGAGAACATGAAAAATGAATCCTTTCCCTTCCACAACAACTACTGTTTAGATTAGATTTGCCTTTATAGACTCCCTTAGGAGAAACACATTTGATGTAGCAGCACACATGCACAATCAAACTACAGTTAATGTGCAGTATCGCAAACAGATCTACAAACACCAAAACATTAGTTAGCTAATAAACTCATTTTCATCCGTAGTCCCTGGGCAAGTTATAACAAATCAGGGCCCAATATCATCAGCACAAGAACTACAAGAACAATACATTAGTAAGATTACTAATGGCTGCAAGTTTGGTTTGCCTGCAGCCTAGTCTTAAGTTTCTGTTTAAAGGTTGGCTCTGACTTAACTACTCTCCTTCTGCTTTATGAACTGACTCAGTGGGGGAGGAGCAAGAAGAAGAGGCAAGCATCTGCAAAATGTTAAATCTAAAAGAAATAAGTTGTACTTTTGTATTACATGACAATGGTGATAACTACTGACCTTCCTATCAAGTGTCAGTTGAAGAAAAACAAAGAAACAAAATCACCCTACCAAAATAACCAAGCTTCATTAAACTGTACAACCACCAACTAGAGGCCGAGGGTGTTCAGATGAACACCATTGATTTCTTACCATTGCTATCTATCAGCTGGGGGTTCAAACACAAAGATTGATACATCTGCCTATAATATACTATAGTATAATATAGTGTATATAATTAATATAAATGAGGTAGCAGCTGCAGTGTATCCTGCTGTTTTTCATTCTGCTTAAGGAACACTAAACTTTCCATCTACCTTTAAGCATTTTTGGCTCTTGCCCACGCTGCCACTGACTTTGTTTCATCTTCTCTATAGAACCTGCGAAGAGCATCCAGACTCATGAAAAGTCCAGGCCTGTTAGCTCTGGACCTTCTAACCTGTCTGACCGGCAGTCGCCCAATAAGGCAGGAGTCAGCAATGGCACTGGATCTCAGGCGACCTCTGGAAGCGAGATTAAAGTACAAAAATGCTTTATTTGCGTATTGGGAATGACCTGTGCCTCCTGTGTGGCCAACATTGAGCGTAACCTGCTCAAACACAAGGGTGAGCAAGCTCAAGTCTCATTAAACAATATTTGTTTTGTTTTACAAATGCAATGGCGGAGGTTTACTTTGATTTCTAGGAATCATCACGGTGTTGGTGTCACTAATGGCTGGAAAGGCAGAGGTGAAATATGATTCAGAAGTCATCAATGCCGCTGCTGTAACTCAGCTCATAGAGGACTTGGGCTTTCGTGCCACACTGACAGAGGACAATGCAGTGACACATGGGAAAGTGGACCTCACTGTAAGTCTACACATGATGCAGCATTTTTCAGTTGGGAAAATATAATACATTTACATGCTGTAATTTACATGTTTCTCCTTGTTGGAGATTAAAAAAAAAAGTCCTGTATTTCCATCAATTGTTGACTCGTAGATAACAGGCATGACCTGTGCATCATGCGTCCACAACATTGAGTCCAAGCTCACTGCAACCAAAGGGATCCTCGGGGCCTCAGTTGCCCTGGCAACCAAAAAAGCACAGGTCCAGTTTGACCCAGAAGTGCTCGGAGCTCGAGACATTATCAAGATCATTCAGGTAATGATCGCTTTCTCTATTTTAGCCTCTGCTCTCCTGTAAGTCTTTGACGTTACGACACATCCTGGTTTAATTTCTCATTCTAGGGCCTTGGGTTCGAGGCCAGTCTGGTGAAGGCGGGCTTCAAAAACAACCTCGATCACACGGAAGAAATTCGACAGCAAGTATCTGGTTTAAAACTGTCCTCTTCATCAGAATAGGTGGACTCTAAGAAAAAGGCTTTGTCAACCTGAAGGCATACTGGCCTTACTTACACCTTGGATGTTACTTAATGCAGGAGGGAGAGTTTATAAAGACTTAGATGATCTGAAAATCACAGTGACCCGCATTAATACAGTAACCTTTATGTAATGGTTTAAGTTCATCAGCCTCTGTGTGAACTTTCGCTGTGTTTCTTCTGTCTCTATCCCCACAAATGTTGTGTCGGTCTGTTGTTTTAGGTGGCACAATGGCCTCTTCCCCCAGCTGTCCATGTGCATGACCTGCTCTATGCTGAAAAGACTAACATACTCAGAGAAATCAATAAAAATCAATAAAAAAACAACACCACTGTCAGACAATGTCAGAAACTAGAGAAAAATATATTTGTGATGTATTTTTGTGTACATTTCTGGTAGAATAGTAGGTAGCACATTGTTTTTGTTGCATGAGGATTAAATATGTCTAACACTTCAGAGTAGATCCATTAATATCTGTGTTACAAGCCCCGCATGGCTCCACTATGTCTACTCTAATAGAAAGCACCCCAGATGGGACTCGAACCCACAATCCCTGGCTTAGGAGGCCAGTGCCTTATCCATTAGGCCACTGGGGCTACAAAAGTGCTATCTGAACATACTGAGAATGTCCACAATAAAACTTTGCTGTTTGCATGTTATTCTGACTATTGTTTTTATGACAGCTTGTTTCAATCGCGTAATTTTAACATATTTAAGACCCATTAATATCTCAGCACACTTCTAATGTGACAATAGGACACAGTTAATATTTTGCGAGGGTACTGTACACATGCCCGCCTACTCAAAAATATACAATCAGTACGTCTAAATTCACAGAGAATATTTAGCCTGGGACAACAAAGAAATATCAGTGGACAGACAATGATTTGCGTTACTATTATTCATTTCAGAAACCTAAATTACAGGGAGCAGATAGGGAAACTGTGTGTAGAGCTAAAAATGCACATAGAAATCAACAGCAATTAGTTCATAAGTAACAAAGCAATTGGAAGGTGTATTTATATGGGGTCTTCTTTCCATATTTTGATATTTCTGTCACCTGTCCAGGTGGAAGAGCTCTTTTCTGCTCAGCCTTGTTTTCGGCCTGCCCGCCATGGGCCTCATGATCTACATGATGGTGATGGACAGTCAACACCATGAACATGGGGGCTCCATGCCCGAGGAGCAGAACCTGCTGCCAGGCCTCTCCCTCCTCAACCTGGCCTTCTTCCTGCTCTGCACACCCGTGCAGGTAAGGGAACACAATATGAGTGTAGGATTAATGGTTCATTTAGAGCTCTTTTCTTTACCTCAGAAGGATCATGTGTCTTCTACAAGTTGGTAAATTGATAGTTTAATGGATGTCTTAGACACTGGATAGCTCCTGACTGCCTCACCAAACTTGTTTTAATAACCTAGTAAGGACTCTTGTGAATGAAAATGCCATTCGTTCCTTCTTTGCTTGGCCTTCAGCAGCTGAGATATTTATCAGATCTCTGAAAAGCAGAGATTTTGTCTTCAGATTGTGCCTTTTATCCTGGATTAAAGCCCTTTGGGCAAACAAAACATAGAATATGTATTATGTGCTTTAAAGGTATAGTTCAACATCTTTGGAAATAGGCTAATTCTCTTTTTTGTGCTAAGCAATACCAGCAATTCTAAAGCTTGCTAATTAACATGTTACATTTGGTTAGTTGAATCCGTACAAAAGCAACCTGTAAAATGTTAATTTCTTCTGTTTTTCTCCCCTCCAGATCTTTGGAGGCCGATACTTCTACATCCAGGCATATCGCTCGTTAAAACACCGCATAGCCAACATGGACGTGCTGATCGTGTTAGCCACCTCCATTGCTTACATCTACTCCTGCGTGGTCCTCATTGTAGCGATGGCTGAGCGAGCCAGCCAGAGCCCCGTCACCTTCTTCGACACTCCGCCCATGCTCTTTGTGTTCATCGCTCTGGGTCGGTGGCTGGAGCATGTTGCAAAGGTAAAAGTAAACAATAACAGGAAACAATATACTTTTGCAACTTTAAAATAATCAGTCAATAAACACTTTTGATACTTTTGTTGGTTTTTAGAGTAAAACCTCAGAGGCTTTGGCCAAATTGATGTCACTTCAAGCCACTGATGCCACTGTGGTCACTTTGGGACCTGACCACTCGATCATCAGGTGAGACAGACATTAGAAAATGTCAAACCAACTCTTATCGTACCAACACAACTTGTAACTGTAAGTGCATTTGTACGTTTCAGTGAGGAGCAGGTGGTGGTTGAGCTGGTGCAGCGGGGCGACATCGTGAAGGTCGTCCCAGGAGGAAAGTTCCCTGTTGATGGGAAAGTGATTGATGGAAGCTCCATGGCAGATGAGTCCTTGATCACAGGTAGGAGGATGAGGCAACTGCAGTGAATTTATAGACTCTAAACACGTTCATGTCTCCAGATTGCTTGCTGTTGATTTCATTTTAAGGAATTAAGTCACGTGTCTCTTAGGGAGCAATTTATTACTGTAAAAGAAATGCATGTCAGCAAACTCTTAGCCTTTGACAGAAAGGTAATGACGTCAACTTCCTGTTGGTTCGACCAATATTTTGCATGGAATTTATGTCAAGCTGTGTCGACACAAGCAGCAAGCACTGCAGCAAATTCACAAATGACAAAAGAGTTAAATACACAGGAATTCAGAATCATTACCATTTTTTCATAAACATTTAACAGGTTGCTGTTAAAATATATATATTTAAATAATTTAATTAATATAATGAATATTCAACGACCAGTAGACTATTGGTTTGAATGAACAACTACTACGAGAAAAATCTTTAGTCCGGGACAGAACTAGATTTTATATTTGTCAGTAAAAGTGTTTTTGGATGTTTCATTTCAACTTTTCAGCAATTCAATGTCTGCCGTTGTGATGTAAAAGCATTTAAAATAGTTACAAATATATATATAACCATAAGATAGTATTTTTAATGGGTGCATTAACTGTGAGCATTTATCTCAAAGCCATAAAGGACATAAAATCTGACACAGATGGTCTGTCTTTCTGCTTCGTCAGGTGAGCCGATGCCTGTTAGTAAGAAGGTGGGCAGTTTGGTGATTGCCGGCTCCATCAACGCTCACGGTGCTCTCCTGGTGGAGGCCACTCACGTCGGTGCTGACACGACTCTGTCTCAAATAGTTAAACTGGTGGAAGAGGCCCAAACCTCTAAGGTAGAAGGCAGTTTGAACTTTATTTTCAACAACAATTACATTAGTCATTTAATATCTAATATATTCAGCATCCAAACTTGTTTTCTTTTCTGAAAATAAGATACAAATTCAGTCAAATATTAAACTTCAAAATGTAGTTTCAGGCATTTTCTAGAAATCAGTGTCTTGACACAAGAAAAGACATGGACAAGAAAAAGACGGGTGATGCTAAAAAAATGCTGCTTTGTAGCTCGTACAAAAATATACACACATGCACAAATGCACATTTGTCTATAATATGTATTTCAGTTGACATATATAAACAAATCTTATGCCGATAAAAGTTAACCTTGTTTTTCTTGTTCTCCTCTGTGCTTGTGTTTGTTCAGGCCCCCATCCAGCAGTTTGCAGACAGGCTCAGTGGCTACTTTGTGCCTTTCATAATGATCGTTTCTCTTCTAACGCTGGTGGCCTGGCTGGCAATCGGGTTTTTCGACTTTGACATTGTGAAGGAGAACTTCCCGGTAGGTGCGCACGCAAAATGTTTTCATACACAAACAAAAGGATCATTCATAAAGTTTCAGAAGAAACGTTTGAGCTCTTTGACTCGTTCTCTTCCTCGCAGGGTTACAACCAGAGCATCTCCAAGACTGAGGTCATCGTCCGCTTTGCCTTCCAGGCGTCCATCACAGTTCTGTCCATCGCCTGCCCCTGCTCTCTGGGGCTGGCGACCCCGACAGCTGTCATGGTCGGCACGGGGGTTGGAGCTCAGAACGGGATCCTCATTAAAGGAGGCGAGCCGCTGGAGATGGCCCATAAGGCAATGCACTTTACATCACTTACTTTAGAATATATGATACTGGTTGCTGGTTTATGCTGCTTCACATGACTGCTCCCTTTTCCAAACTTGATTTAAACTTAATCCTTCCGTATCTGCAACCAGCAGTGCAAGACTGACATCGATAGTGAAACTATTATGTGCGACTTAAGTGACTCCACCAGTCAAAACATCACAGTGTTGTTTTAACTAAGAACTCACACTGATACATGAATGGATTCATTCATGTATCGGTGGAGCTATTATAGTTAGGAAAACAAAGTGCCTGCAACATATGTCAAAGTATGTTGATGTGCAGCTGCAAGATGGAAGCAATACTTGTTTTTCTTCCTTCTTACTGTCATTTGTTGTAAATGAGCAACACTTGTGCTCACTTCCCTGCTACTAAGAATTTTGTCCATATCCATTATTACTGTCCTTTTGGCTGTGCAACACAGAGATTGGTTCCTCTTTTTCCCCCCCATTCTGTCTCACAGATGACGAAGAAAGACTATTAATGCCAACACGCTGGGACAAACGGACACAACGGGAAATAAATTAAGCAATTTTTTAAGGGAGTCTGGGGATATTGCAGTTACTAGTTCATCAGTTGAAACAGGTTTTTACAAACATATGCTGCTTATCTTGACAGAGCCCAAACACCTAACTTGCTTTACTGTGAACCAAATAGAGTGTTTGGTGTGTCCTCGGCAGCATTTCAGTGTGGCCTGGTTGCATTTTCACTACAAAAGATAAGTGGAAGGAAGAAAAAATGTGCCTCGGTGGTCGTTTACACTCATAGAGATCCTTCTCCTGGCTGTGTTGTAAAATACTGCTGTTTCACATCTAATCCGATCACTCTACACTGAAGAGTTGTGGCCATTTTCATTTTCCTCTATTTCAATTCTAATTAAGTAGTGACACCATGTGGCATGAGACATTACTGCTTGATTATTTAAACACTAATTACCTGTAATTGCTGCAGAAATGGCACATGATGGCTTCTATTCATATGCTCTGTCTCTAAAAATGTTGGCTGTACTGGGGTGATATTTCTTGACACTTACCATCCAAAGATGAAAACACCTTTAGGTTTTGGTGACTTTTTAGCCCAATTTGTAACCTCAGCACTCAATATGTTCCTCCCCTCAGGAGGACTTAGTCTAAGTCTTAAGTCTTCAAAAAGATATTTTTGTGATCTCAGCAAAGCTTTTATCATTCTGATAACGAAATCCACCCGTCACACAGGTGATCCAAAAGAAAATATTCAAAACAAGCTGGAGTCATGACTGCTGCTTTTGTGTGTGTGCTCCCTCAGATCCGCGTGGTGATGTTCGATAAGACCGGCACTATTACAAACGGCGTGCCGCGGGTGACTCGTGTGTTGGTGCTGTGGGAAATGGCCCGCATGCCCCTGAGGAAGATCCTGGCGGTGGTCGGCACAGCAGAGGCCAACAGCGAGCACCCGCTGGGCATGGCAGTCGCCAAACACTGCAAAGAGGTGAGAGTTAGATCAGAGACTTGGTTCTCCATCAGACCCATTCTGCTTTTTAAGAGTTTGGATCTAAATTACTATGGTAATACACTGTGTGCATGTAACAGGAGCTGGGCTCGAGCGTGCTGGGCTACTGCCAGGACTTCCAGGCGGTGCCCGGTTGTGGGATCAGCTGCCGGGTTTCCAGCGTGGAACATCTGCTGCAGCAGCAGAGTGAATGTTTTCTGCTGCCGGGAGCCACCACCGACGAAAGTAGCCTCCTCTCTGCTAATGAGGCCACGTCTGCAGGTCAGATGGCTTTCAGCATCTGGGGTTACACCCATAAATATGTATTTACCTGCTAATTTTAACAATTTCACTTTTTGTGCAAGTTCAAATATCTGGTGTTCATTTGTGGTGTCATCTCAGCCGACTGGTTCAAGACAAACAAAAACATTATGTAAGACCTCATAATGTATCAGTTTTTCTGGTCAAAATCCGGCTTCTGATCAGACTAAACCACCACATGGGCAACAATAGCCTAACACGGCCGGTTAGCTCAGATGATTAGGCTGTGGTGCTAATAACGCCAAGGATGAAAGAAAAAGTGGAAAAAATTGGTTGACAGGGACCACGGGCCTAATGGACAAGCATCTGACTTCGGATCAGAAATTGAGGCCCAACCCTTCGTGGTGAAAGCTCACTGATCATGAAAGCATAAGGTAAACAAGGCTATGGAGAAATGTGATCTGCAGTAATAGAACATGATTGTCTGCATCTGTGCAGAACATTTGAAGCTAAAAGTCATCCAATCTGAACAAAGACTCTATTTTGCCGTTGTCTTGTGTTGCTCAATTCTGCACGAAATTTGCACAAAAAACACAGTCAAACCAGGCCGGTTAGCTCAGATGGTTAGAGCGTGGTGCTGCTAATAACGCCAAGGTCATGGATTGTTATTTAGGAAGTACACTATGTGTGCTGGTTTGCTACCTGTATAACACATGGCTTCTAAAAGTCTTACGGAAAGAAAGAAGTCCTTCTTGTTATCCACAGGTTGAAACAACATTAGCCAAATTAATCCATAATTTCCCCTTGAAAACATACCTTAAACGAAATCAAGATGTCAACTCTTGTATTTGTTCAAAATTACTTAAATAATGTCTTAAAAGTACTGTTTTTAGTGGATTATATTATTAAATGGTCTCCAAGTACCACAGCTAGGCCGAACACACAAAAACACTGTCATCTCCTTGTTAAAATGAAAATTTGCTACGTTAAAACTGACTCCTCTTTGCTTCAAATTTGGCTTGTTAACTCACTCACGTTCAGTTCGACTTTTACAATATTTCTTTGCTCTCAGGTGAGCCTTTGTCTTACGCTGTGCTGATTGGGAACAGAGAATGGATGAGGAGGAACGGCCACCACATTGTTGCAGACGTCGATGCCGCCATGTCCAGCCATGAGACGAAAGGGCAGACCGCCATCCTGGTTGCAATAGATGGTGAGGATGAAACCTGCAAACAAAAAAAACAACACTCACATGTACTTTTATGTCTAATCTTCAGCATTTTCACCTTAATTTATGCTTAATGTGTTTTCTCTTTAGGGGTGCTTTGTGCCATGTTAGCCATTGCAGACACAGTGAAGGCAGAGGCAGCGTTAGCAGTGCATACACTCAACAGCAGGGGCATCGAGGTGGTTATGATAACAGGAGATAACAGACGCACGGCAAAAGCCATAGCTGCGCAGGTAAAACACACATTTATAAAGAAACGGCAAGGAAAATGTATAATATGAAATTAAACGTGAAAGTAAAGGTTTCTGTTTGAGCACAGGTGGGGATCAGAAAGGTGTTTGCAGAGGTGCTGCCGTCACATAAGGTGGCAAAAGTGCAAGAGCTGCAGGAAAAAGGCCTGCGAGTGGCTATGGTGGGAGATGGCGTCAACGACTCGCCCGCCCTTGCTCGCGCTGACGTCGGCATCGCCATCGGCACGGGTACAGACGTGGCTATCGAGGCGGCCGACATCGTCCTGATCCGAGTGAGTGACACACTGTGGCTGACTGACTCTGTGCAGAGGTGCAGTAAACTGTCTGACCTGAAGGTTTGCACTCTCTGTAGAATGACCTGCTGGATGTGGTGGCCAGCATTGAGCTGTCGAAGAAGACGGTGCGGAGGATCAGGATCAACTTTGTGTTCGCCCTCATCTATAACCTCTTAGGAATACCCATCGCTGCAGGTGCGTTACGTAAAACTATGTTAAGGTAATAAAACTTGAAACCAAGTAACTAACTACTTTTTCTAAGATATCAAACATTCGCTAACAACAAAGGTTTTTCAAATGGTTTGATTATAGAACCTTTTTCATATTTTATTCATTCAGGTATATTTTTTGTATTTGTTTCCTTTCCACACTTCATCCTCTCGGAGGAATACATTTAATTTTTGCCTAAAAGTCACATTAAAAGCTAACTTTTTAAAGGAATGTGAGAATCAGACTGAAAACAACCCCACATTCACAGAAAAAACTGAGAATGAAGCCAACATTGCATCTGTCAGAAAAGGCAAACAACTTCCAAAGTTAAAAATACTGACCCCTAACTGTGTGTTTATCCACCGTGTATCGCAGCGAGTGAACCTGCAGTCCTCTCCTCTGTTGGTTGTAGGTGTGTTCATGCCCGTTGGCCTCGTGCTTCAACCCTGGATGGGCTCTGCTGCGATGGCTGCCTCGTCTGTTTCAGTGGTTCTGTCTTCTTTACTGCTGAAAATGTGAGTCCAGATCAATTTCCATTGTTTGAATGAGAGAATAAAAGATCCTCATGGAGAAATAAAGACAAATGTACTGGATATAATACTTTTAGTGGTCTCTCACGTCAAAACAATACCAAAAGACAAAGTTTGAGGAAATTGTGAAGAAGCACTAGTAGGTCTAGTGTAAAAAAAGACCTTTTAATGCGGAAATGTTACATATTATATCTTTACACCATGGTCTGGCTGAATACTCGATTCTGATTGGCTGCTGGGTGTCCACTAAGTAAGCGATAACTTCACGTCATCCATTAATTCCGGATAATGGACACTTCTGGCGTTATCCCTGATTTAAACAGCGAGGACACACAGTGTGTTCTACCTTATTAAATATTCCAAATCTATGAATATGCAAATTTATTTCATTTCTAAAGTTTTCCTGCCGGACAGAAGATGTCTCCTACTTCACCTATGCATTCTGGCCTCACTTCTTCATCAGAATCAACTGGGTTTTATCGTATTTTTCATCTTATTATATCTCAGAGGTGAGTATAAGTGAATATAATAACCCTCTGTTTCCTCCAGGTATAAGAAAACCTCGACGGAGCTGTATGAGGTGCGAGCACGGGGCCAAATGAGGAGCCTGCGGTCGTCGCAGATCAGCACACATCTGGGTCTAGACGGGCAGCGGCGGAGCCCTGCCCTCCCTGCCCGAGTTCGGGAACAGCTGAGCCAAGGCGGCGCCGTCCCACCCGGCCCCTCCAGCCAAGGACCGTCCATTAACTCTGTCCAGGGGCAGCAGGACCGCTGCTCCCTCCTGGACCAAACTGAGGACGACCTGAATGTGTAGTAGTAAAGAGAAAAGGGAAGAAGGACTCTAAGAGAAGCTGTAATATTTAATATTTAAATGGTTTAAAAATGGTCTTATTTTGACACTGATGCACATTCACCTTTAGCTTATGAACCCTAAACCGCTGTCATCTGAGTCAACACCAATCTATTACTTTATGAGGAAAAAGTCTAAAATTCAAGCTGCAAACTCTTCCAAAGATATTACTGGAACATTATGTAATTTTGTTTAATTTTCATTGAAGTCACTGCTGTACAAATGCACCTTTACAATATAAACAACCCAGAGTAAAGCTCCATGTTGTCTGTTTCAATGAGACTGTGCTGTGTTATAAATAATGCATGAGCTGATTTCTAGAATGCCTGTTTGTGTCTGTTTCATCTGATTTTGTGCCTTCTTTGGAAATTTGCACACCCCGGCTGCCGAGCTGCCACTCAGGCAAAGAGGAAACAGTTTTTGCGTGTTACTGTATTTCAGATTCTTATCTTTAAACAAAGCTTCACAAGCGTAAAATGCTGGTGTTTTATATATAGAAGGGAAGGAGGAGGAGTGAAGACTTTCTGGAGTTTCAAATGGATTTTTATGCCGTGCTGAGGATAATTAATGGAGGAGATTAATAAAATGATGAATCCATGGACTCTAGGAAGGAACAGTTTCACATTTGTTTGAATTATAAGTGAATACATATATAGGATTTAGGATATAAATATGACTGTTATATAATAGACCTTAATCACAGTAGAAGTTCTGACATGTGAATGCAGGAAAAGCACAGCTGTAATCAGTTACAGTAACGAGGTGCATGCTGGTAAGCCATCGTTAATGTTATTAATCGCACCTGTGCTTTTTGGCAAGTAGGTAATTATTTCTCTGTTAAACTGACTTTAGTCATTAGAAACATGGCTGCTCACACTTCATATTCAGGTAAGTGCTCCCTCAGTTTGCTTTTCTTCATATTATAATCTCAATAAGAGGATTTGCTGCATTTCCTTTTAATAATTCTAATAAGTAAAAAATATTTTACAATAACTTAGAAGTTTAGACTGTTGGTTGTTGGTATTTTCAGAATTTTTACAAACCAAACAATCAATTAATGGCAAAAATAATAATCAAAAAAAGTTAAAAGGAGCTCTGCATCGACCAGCTATAACAATATAATCCTGCCTTTACATTAATGCATGCTATTCTAATGATATACAATAGTATAACAGTCACAAGGCGTTTTTTTAGGGCCCGAGCACTGAACGTGCGAAGGCCCTATTGTAATTGAAGGAATTCTTTTTCTTTTTCTTTTTCTTTCTAAACAAACGCATTTTTTGGGAATAGGCCTCAAACCATGCTCAAAAAACAGGGCAGCTTTCGGGTTGGCCACTTATGGTAGGTGCTACCGGTTCAAAAAAATTTTTTTTAAGCTAATAACTCCCGCATCGTTTGTCGCAAATTCAAAAATCTTATATCCACGCGTTCGGTGAATGGAGCTGGAACTTCCCCATATAGGGCCACGCCCATTTTCGCTAGGATTTTTTTCGCGTAGAGCGCAAAATGTCCAAAAAAACAACTTTCTTCGTGTTACTCCTATACCCACTTGTCCGATTTCCACGAAATTTACTTTCAGGTAGTATCTGGGGACCGTTCCTGGCATAAAACCAGTAATTTGAAGAATTTTGAATTTTAAAAAATAGCCTTGGTTATAAAATTATTACTTCCTGTACTTTTGTAAAAACAGGAAATGGGAGCACTTTCTCCGATATTTAGTATGTCCGATTGATTACCAACTTTGAAAATCCATATTTCCCCATGTTTCCTTAGGCATCGTGCAATAACTTCAGGCTATTCACCACTAGGTGGCGTCTTTAAAAATGAAGAGTATAAATAACTATCACTCATAGCATACGGCAATCCCGTGCTTAAAATATGAAACTTTCAATTAGTTACAATAAAATGCCTGGTTGCACTGCCTGGCCTGAGACTCTGCTGTAATTGGATTACAGCGTAATGTTAAGATCAAACGATAGGGCCTGTCACAGTTAATAAAATAATCCTTTTCTAATTAATCGGCATGAGGGTGGCGCCTCGGATATTGACCTTTTGTATTTTTTTTCCTGATATAAATGAATTTTTACTGGTCGCGATTGAAAGACTCTGTAGAAATAACCTAGTTTAATTTTTTTTTTTGTTCTAATAGATATTTATGAATGATAACTAATCCTACAGGTCACGTATGTAGAGTGGTTGCCTAGTAGACCCTGTACAGGTTCCAAAAATCAGCTAGTCTATGGCTGGAGGGTTTTATGGTAACGCGCCTCACATGAGCATATATAGGGGTGCCAAGCTATTCACAGGGCGGCTCGGGAGGGCACCCTTTTCATTGATTAATTTTTTAGAGCACGTGCTGAGGAATAAAAAATCTGAGTAGGTACCACATTGTAGAATAGTAATGTGCGATCATCACGCATCGTGGCTAAACTTCTGTGAAGACACATACTTGGGTAAAAATGTCACAATTATTAGGTTACACCATGAACAAACTCATCCACACAAGTGAGGAGCTTCAGCATCAGGGCACCAATTGATATAGCATATTTTTTAAATCAAAGATAATGGGACCATTTTAAAGTCGTTGTATGTAATTTGTTGTTGTATTACGAACTTTTATATAGAAAAAAAAAATTACCATAATTGTTCATCTTGATAAACAGAGGAACTCACATAATGTTGTAAGGGAATTTTTCAATCGGACATACATGATCTCTGAGCTTATAACACAAATGCTCACTTGCAGTCGCATGTTCCAACTTT
>NW_023340206.1:11129837-11134391 GCF_004916995.1 Morone saxatilis
CCTGCTACCACTTTAACACAGTCCCACCCTGAACACTGTCTACACTGGACAATATCTCAGATTTAGCGTGATAGGCCACCTACTGGCCCACGAAGTAAGCGCCTGCATACCGACCTTTGATCTCGATTTGCGTGCAAATCTCTCATGCACTTGTGGTCCGTAATGGTGTTCACGCGCCGGCACGCGTACGCGGCGCAGCACCGGCAGCACGCCCCGAATTGCGCGGAGTGCGAGGGCCCGCCCAACGCTGCTTGCAGCTTTAATTTATATTTACATTTTCCAGATTATACCTATAGTTGAGTAAAATTGTAGTCTCAATAGTACTGGGCGGATCCCAACCTACCACTAGGAGTCTTCAAAGCTTCACAGGGGGTCATAAGGCTGTCTTGATTTTAAGGGGTGTAAGAGAACTTATTTTTTATAAGTTTATATTATGAATTAAGATCTAATTGATTGTTTTACACAAACCTCCTGCAGTCACTGTTTGGGTTCATTGTACAGTTTATCAGTTGTTCTGTACTGTTATTGTTATGCATTGAATATAATATGAAATATCCATAAAATACGTCACTGACTTATACACAAGCAAAGACCATCAGCGAGAAGATTGGCTAGTTATTCTTAATTAAAACTTAAGTAATGGATGAATACTTCCTCCTCCACTGCTTGGTAGTGAAAGAGGCTGGTGTTTGAACCAAACTGACGCTTTCTCTATCTACCATACTGTTTATATTACAGCGCTCCGCTTCAGCTCAGGTATGTTTGCTTGGTTAAAAACACATGGGATGACATGGGATGGTATCTGCCCTTTTTTCTCCTGCTCCTGTCGTTGTGATGTTCTTACTGCAGCTGTTTCGATAAAGTTTAAGAGCTTTCCAGCTTGTGATTTAGTGGGCGGTGGAAGTTAAAGAGTAAATATTGCTTTTTGAATGAGAGGGAAAACATCTTTAAGATGCCTCAGCAAATCCAGTCTTGTCTTTGACTCAGCACTTCAAGATATCCAGCTGTGTGGATGACTGCGTACATGATCCTTTCTGTTGGTCTACATTCATATATTTTATTCATGGAAGTGGATTTGCCTCACAAATCTTTGTTTTTGTGTTGGTGGTGTTATTCTGACGGGAGAGATTTTACTGATGCTTCTACATTTTAAATCATCACCACGCATTATCGACCGCATCTTCTCTTTTGAGTGTGATTATGTTTAATCACTGTTGTCTCAGCGCAAACACGTATAGAACTTAGGGTGTCAAAATGCATTTTAAAGCGGTGTAATGTGGGCACACGGCACCCTGGGGAGTCATTTTGCTTGCTCAGCCATGCATTTGTTATCGTGCCAAGCTGATATGTTCCCAGCATGCAGCTGAGGGAGCCTTTGGGCCGGTAAAAACGCCCACAGACACAGTCCAATGGTCTCAGAGCAGAGACAATCAAAAAGGCCCTCTGCAGACGATGAGAAGGTGCTTCATTTATTAATTTATATATTTATTTAGGGGGAAAACACGATTGTCAAAAATCTCTGGTCCGTGGCCTTGACTTTGAAAAGCCCGAAAAAGGCTTTTTAAGCATGAGCATGCAAATCCTACGACAGCTTGACAAGTCAAAGAGGATCAAGTCGAACTTCCATCTAAGCCGTTAGGATGTCCACTGTAGGTGAGAGTGCATTTCCCCAGGACACATAACAACATACAGTTTTTAAAACATGCCTTTAATAACCCATTTTTGTGAATTTCATCCCTCCAATTTTCACTAAGCTCAACATGCAAGAGATCTGTACTGCACTCTGCGTTGACTTGATGGTACTACCTAGAGGGAGGCAGCATATTTTCCTAACTTAAAAGGCTTTTAGCGGTAGAGACCCCAGCAGTAGCACACACAGTAATGTCACGCTCATTTAAACATCTGCACACATGACACACACTGCCTGGACTTAAAAAAAAAACCTGAGTCAAGAGTTTTCGGCTATTCTGCAAAGACAATCCTCTGAACCAGAAGCATAGAGGAGGAAGAGATTAAGTGTACTTTCAGCAGCCCAGAGGGATTAAACATTTCACTCTCCAAAGGTAGCTGTGATATAGTTGTTTTTAACTTTTCTTTTATAGATATAAACAAGCTCTTTGTTGTGTGCTCTCCAGTTCGAGGGCTGCAGCAGCTGCTGATAAATGACCTCCCCGGACACTGGTTATAATGGGTTGCTGAGGGCACTGACTGGTTCGAGTCTGTATCTTCTTTGTGCTAAAAATCTCACTGGAACAGCGCTTCAAACACCAAAACGTAAAGAGAAATGAATTCTGTGAAGTAAACTAAACTTCAAGTTCAAGGGATTCTATTATTTTAGAGTTTAATGTTCTGATAGGATGTATGTGTCAGTTTTTATTTTTATTATTTCAAGATTATTTCAATTAAACAACCTTGAAATGACATGCACAGTATGTTTTTTTTATATCATAAAAGGTTTAGAGCATATCTTAAAAATATTCTTCCCAGCTGCAAAAATAAAATTGAAATCTACAATATTAAATAAATGCTGTAAAATCGTAGTTATTTAAAACTTTAAAATTGCAAATTTAAAGCAAAAAGTGCACGTTTGCTGGCTTAACTATTTAAATATTATTCAGCGACACTTTTGTATGTCAAACATGCAAAATGATATAAAGCCACAGATATTCCTGGTTAACTTATATCTAATTAATGAAATTATAGCTAGTGGTATGTAATATGAAATATATAGTATGTGTTTGTCAGGGGTCATCAGTTAGACCACTGTGGCTTTCCCTCAGTTTCAGTTGAAAAGTCAATATAATAGCAGATTAATGTCCATGGTCTGGGACTGAGATGTTCTTTAATCATGTATTATTTGGGTTTCCACATACTTTTGGCCATTGTGTATCTCATCCTCCTGTCA
The DNA here is from genome assembly GCF_004916995.1 of Morone saxatilis. Classification (NCBI taxonomy): domain Eukaryota; kingdom Metazoa; phylum Chordata; class Actinopteri; family Moronidae; genus Morone; species Morone saxatilis. The sequence goes on from NW_023340206.1 coordinate 11,132,743, forward strand.
TACAGACCCACACACACACACACACATCAATTTAAAAACTGCATCTCAGAGGATGCCTCCTGAATCAAAAGATGTCAGTTTTTTTTAATCTGACTCTGCCTCATCTCTCTTTCTCTCTCTCTCTCACTCACTCACTCACACACACACACAAACACACTTCAATTGCTTCCTATCTCTGAGAAGAATTTATTCTGAACTGAGTCCCCATCCCAGCATGTTAATCCACCAACCCCTGTGCAGCACAATGATAGTGAATGACTCCCTTTCCCTCTTTAAACCCAAAACATCGCAGCTTCCTTCAAGACTGCATCCTAAATTGAAAGGCCCCTCGCTGTGAATCTCTGAACTTTTTTTTTTTACGCAATGTGCTTTGTCTTTCTGCTTCTTAATTGCCTCACTCACACATTAAAACATGCTCAGAGAATGGATCCTGAATAGGAGAAGAAATACGGTGACAGACAGGACTCATTCTCTCTCACAATCTTTGTCTTTGGGGATGCATCGTAAGTTCTATTGTGGGGAACAGACGGCCATCATAAGACATTATGTGCTCCAACAGGAGTTTGTATTCATTGCAGGGTTTTTGTTTGTTGCTCCACTCGCGTCATCGTGTACATATGAGAGTGACAACAAAGACTCCTCTAACCATTTGGAAACACAAAAACAAGAAAAACAAACGCCTTATTGTGCACTAAAATGTATACTAATAAAAGTCACATTAATATAAATAAATACCACAGAATCATTTTAGTTCTTGTCCCAAAAACTCTGGGAAGTATAATTTCTGCCCCGCAGATTTGAATTAGAAAAGAGACTCACAATACCTTCAAATGTAAGTTAAATGTTTTTCCCCAAAGAACACTTTATCCTTCACTTTCAGTTATCTATTGTTACACAAAAAGCCCAAACTAAGACCATCCAACTGCTTGTGTAGTAGGTGAGGTGCCTTTTTCATACTAAAATGTAATCTTATTACTCCTGCTGGGAGAAATTAAATTGAGGAAACAAATGGCTATGCTGACAGCATGCCGTAGCTTCAGTTAGAGTAATATCATTATAAAACTGAACTTTATATATTCAGCTAATTTCTTTCAACATAAAAATAGCTGCCCAGTCATTTCACTGATTAAAACAGCTTCACTACTGTAACTATATTGCATTGTTTTGTAAACAGCTTTAAATATTGTTCTTTGTTCAGAAAGTCACACAAATATGTTATCCTTGAATTAAATAATATTGAAAGAAAGAAAGAGATTGTGAGAGACAGTAGGTCCTGACCTAAGGGCACCTCAGTATAAATATATTTCTCATTCTCTGTCTCTTCTGCAGGTGTTTGACCCTTGAGCAGTGATCCGTGAAGCACACATCAGCTTTGACCGACAAAGGTGAAGTGTGTGTGTGTGTGTGTGTGTGTGTGTATGTGTGGATTAATGGTGTAAGAAGTCAGTGTGACAGAGGGATGTTTGTTGTTGTTTTTTAATATACTGAGAGCAAGACTGACGGTGCAGGCAGATTTCACAGTATGTTCCTAAATGTTTAAAAAGTTTAAGAGTTTGAATGATGGTGGACGAAGGGATTCGAACCCTCAATCTTCTGATCCGAAGTCAGACGCCTTGTCCATTAGGCCACGTGGTCCCTGTCAGCTGCAC
>NW_023340206.1:11134491-11137304 GCF_004916995.1 Morone saxatilis
GACGCCTTGTCCATTAGGCCACGTTTCCACTGTTGATTATGATTGTTCACCTTTTTAAGGATCAGATTAGAATCAGATCAGAGAATAAAAGACAATTTCAACCGTCACAAAATGCTCCTGAAATACATTACCGTGCATTCCTCCATTTTTGGTCTTCTTCAGGGCAAATTAATCCAAAAACACAGACCAAATGAATATTTTGTGAAGTTACAAAGTTCTTCAGTCTGCAAGCATCAGCACATCTGCCAATGGGCAAAACAGCACCCCTGTGGGCTCAACATTGCTTAATATAGGTCCCTTGGGAACAGAAATTATTACAGTTTTTAAATTAAACACTCAAAAATGAATTTACCTTGAAAAGAACCCTAATCCTCCTGACTGGCTGTAGACAGTGATAAGAGAGAAAATTAAACTAGTGTGCTTACACATTCGCCTTTTGACATTTTCTATTTCACTGAAGGTCATTGTTTGTGGGTGAAGACACACAGGATAGCCTTGAGGTAATCTGCAAACATTGTGGTAAATCTCCATAAAGGAATCATTTTCTCCCCTTTTTGAAGTTGGCAAATGTGTATCATAAATCAATGCCACTGCAATGGATTCAAGTAAATACAAACACTGAATAATACAACATTAATAAAACAACACATTTGCCAACACTGATGAGGGATAGTACAGTATAAGAAAGTATTTCTACTTGTTGTGGCTTCACAATGAACCAAGAGAAGGTCTTGGCAGCTCTGACAATCAATCCTTTTTGTATTTGTTCATATCTTGAGGTCTGCCCGGCCTCTTTGCTATACATGTCTTTAATCTTCAGTGCACATTTTGAGTCTTGCTTATTCAGCAATATAGGCACCTGATTATTCAACAGCCTAGGGAAATCTAATTTGTGTTCAGTTTGAAGAATAAGTCATTCACAATATGAGTTTATTTCCTCCCCTCCTTTTACACCACATTAGTAGAGCTATGATTTTTAATTATTAGTCCAATTCCAACATTAGGGGCAATAGTGAGTCAAATGTTGGGAACTCAAAGTAATTAATGCCGCACAAGAAAGCTAGACTGAGCATTTGCACTGTAGGCATGGGGCAGAATAAGTCTAAATTGTGGACCAATGTCAAGCAATGTCAAGCATGTGTCCCTAGACATGAGTGCTTGTGAACTGAGAAGCAAATAGAGAATTAAGGTGAATTAAGGCAAGCTGGGACTTGGAAAGAAAGTTCTAATTTGGGAATATTTTTTTGAGGTAGCATAAAGGGGAACTGTATCTAAATTTCATTCTACAACCTTCTTGTGAATGACAATAAAACATCCTTGAATCCTTACTTGAATCCTTGAATACAACTGTTACCTTTCTGCATGTAGTTAGCAAAATACTTCATATATAAAGAGTTTGTTTCTTTTCTTAACCTCTCCAAAACCAATACAAAAAAAGTGTAACTACATTAAACAGTTTGTGTATGTGGCTAACTGGCTTGCTACCAAGACTATGGGCATTTCATAATACGTTATTTTGTGGGGTTATAGATTGAGTATTGTATCAGAGTTTAGGCTAATGTTAGCAGCTCTGTTAGATTTGGGGAAGTTACGTTTGAAATAACAGTCTGAGCTCTACATTTTTCCTTACCATACTTATATGGGTTTATACTAGAGGTACTTAGTCCAAGTCTATACTTATACTAGGTATAAGTACCTACACCACTGCAAGAACAATGCAGTTTCTTTATTTCTATGAACATGCAGCTTTATCTTCATAAGTCTGTTTGCGCTGTATAACGTATGTTGTCAAGTACATATTAAAGACGTCTTTTACAGCATTTTCATTATTAATTAGCTGGCAAGCTGTACCTGATATAATATGCCAGTGACAGTTGTCATTTCAGCAGCCACTGGATCCACAGTTTTATAAATTACCAATAAATTTGATAGTTGAAAGATGAAAATGGTCTGAAGCACTGGCCAAGTTTTGAAGAAAGCGTTTCTCCTGGTGCTTATATAATGCTAATGAAGTGCAACTCAATTCTCTGAACTTACAGTTAGAGAGACACACTGACCTCAACTGTGTGCGGTTAATTAATAATATTCAATTCATTAGGATGTTCAGCACAGCCCTTGGGACTTGTAAGACAAAGTAATGTGGACTGTAATTAATGTTATGACCGTTTGACAGGCGAGATAGGTCAGGTTTTTAGAGCCTACAAGGTCAGTATTAGATACACAATATATTAAGTGCTATGTGCTGGCTGGAAGATAGAAGCTAGGAGACAGGCCACAATGTTGTGTCCATAAAACATAGCAAAATTACTGGCGTTCAGAAAGAATAAACACACGAATCAAGTAATGTACATGGTTTAATTCGGGGCAAGTTATTCCCGATGCCCGCCGCAGAAGCAATATAGATATTTCTTCTCAGATAACTGAAACAATAGTGTTTGCCTAATTTGCCTTTGCAAAAGGAATTCAATGTAAAGAGAAAATATCAGATTGATCAGATTGATTGAATATCAGATTTAACATCTTGAGGTCCTGACTAAAATATCCCTACCTATGTGACATTTTAGGCATTACCACTGCTCTCAAACCAACCCTGGCAATCCAGATCTCAGTATCACACCTCTCATTTGTGTTAGTATGTTACCTCTCTCTTAGTCATCTGACATTCATAAATCCTAGTCTTTGAGTAGTTAAACATTTGAATTTGTGAGAGAAAGATGTGCTGTGCTGATAGCACTGACAGTATATATAATGGACAGAGCTTCCGGGTCTGTGAAGTGAAGCCAATGCGGAAGAGTCTTAAACATGCATGCATC
>NW_023340206.1:11137404-11143513 GCF_004916995.1 Morone saxatilis
TCAGACACATTATTGTTCCAAGCAGACTATTTTTATATGTCATAATAAAAGTCTGGAGGAGAACTTTTAAAATAAAGTAATTTGAAGGTTTTGTTTGCATCCTCTGAGGAGAAATAAAAACCGGTGTTATGAGACATTAAGAAAGTTTGGGTTGCTTTTTAAGGGGTTTGTTGTTGCCTCAGGTGGACCTCCTTGAAAATGAGTAATTATAATGTGTGAGACATTGTTGGAGGCAGTGCAGGAAGTTCAAAAGTTTCTAAAAGGAGGATCAGCACAGATTCTACATCCAAAAATAACAAAGTAAATACTGTTTAAAATTCAGTCTGAGAGTCTACAAGACAAGCTGCTATCTCTAATAATATTAATGAAGGCTTAAACACTCGACCATGAATCCAATTAGAAGAAAAACTTGCCACTGAAAACTATACTGATATTTATGAGATTTAAAAAAAAAGGTAATTCAACTACTACTGTACAGTTCCCCTGTGTTAAAGCTGGGTTATCCTAATATATCCTTTTATTTATTGTAGTTTCTTGTTGGTATTTTTGTTTCCTACATAAAACATATACAACTGTCACTTAAAAATAGTTGTTTTCCGAGAGAATATAGTCAACTGTCGTAAACCTGCATTCTGTGTAATGGCCAGCCGGGGGCAGATACCATTCAGTCTTATGGAGAAATTAGCCAACTTCTCAGTTGATTTATGAGCTCGGTAAACAGTTTCCTAATGAGTTTATGGTCACAATCTCTAGTTTCAAGTCTTCTTCCATACAGCACGATGTTCATTTAGTAAATTATGGTCCCATAATTTACAGCAGCCGGCACTTGACACACAAAAAAGCTTTTCACAGGATAAATCAGCATGTCACTTTTAGCCATGCTAGCAACGTGGCTGCAGGGAAGGAAATGTTGTCATCTTTGGTCCAGAGCACTGACAGTTTATATAAAGGACACAGCTTTCAGGTTTTAAACCTGCGTTCTCTGTAACGGCCAGCAGGGGGCAGATATCATACAGATATCATACAGACTAATGGAGAAATTAGCTGACTTCTCAGTTGATTTATGAGCTCAGTAAACAGTTTTCTAATGAGTTTATGGTCTCAATCTCTAGTTTTAAGTCTTCTTCCATACAGAATGATGTCCATTTAGTAAATTATTGACCAGTTTAGAGTAAATAAAGCAGGGTATGCTTTAGAGCAGTGTTTGACAAGTAATTCTCAGTGAGTCCGTCCAGCTCAACGCACCAAACTGAGATCAAACTGTCAGATGAGGCAGTGCTGGTCAAATAAAGACACAAATAAATTTATTTTAAGTCACTACAATCAACCCCATTTCAAAATGTGACCACAGCTTGGATTTGTATTTGTAGCTGTACCTTTTGTAATGGTAACATCTGTCTCTGAAGTAGTTCAAAAGTGAAAACCATGATATGGTCCCCTTTTGGAATAAGTCTGGACATCCCTGATATAATACGAATACTGTAGTGAGCGGCTCCCCGACACGCTTTCCACAAGGGCTCATAGATTTATGGATTTGAACTGTTAGTGGGATGATGCTATTTTTGGGTTGCAAGACACGTATTAATACTCTGCCTCATCCAGATATATGCAGCTGAAGACATATGGGTTCCATATTTGGAGCTGTAGGTATTTTTCAGAATAATCTGGAGGAATAAATAACAGGATCTCATTGTGAGGAGTGTGTTAGAGCTGCAGATGAGCTGATAAAGGATTGTGTGTGAGGTTTAAAGGTTGGCTAGAGGCTGTGACAACGACCTTCAATGCAGGATTCAAATCTCAAACAACAAAAAACACATTCATTATTTTCTGTAGGGAAGAAGGAGCAGGATTCTGATAAATCAAGTTTTGTTTTATTTTATTGTCCAAAGAAGAAAGAAGAGAATAAATGCAGGACTCTGTTGTGATAAGAAAGAGCAGGGCAGCTGTATCTGACTTACGGAGCGACAGGCTGGGATACTCACACACCCATGAAAGAGCAGGAACTCAGTGTAAATACAATCCCTAGGAAATCTGCCTTGAACAAACATAAAGGTGCTGTAGTTTTAATTAGAAATACACAAATTGTATTATTCTAAATCAGAAAGTGGGACTGAAAACAACACTAACTGAGGAAACTATCTTTCTAAGAAATTGTTTGAAATAATTATAGATCCACAAAGTCTACACTGGAAAACAATTGTAGGGGATGGATAGGTTCACTTCTCTTTTCCTACCACTAGTTACTCTAATCTAACTATGATACCCTAAATCTAACCAAACCTTCACCATAGTAGTGGTGTAAGATCAGAAAATGTTTTCCCATCAGGGACTGACAAATGTCATTGTGCCGATTGGTGGCCTCCTGGGAAGTTATGAACAGTGTTCAGTAGTTCAATTTGAAGGAGTTGTTAGGAACTGTAACTGCTATCCACGCACATGATTTTTAAATTTCTGCATTAAAAAAAAAGAAAAACGGTTTGGTCAGAAGTAAAGTCGGAAGTAAAGGATCTATTTACAGGAAGTTGACCAAAACTGCTGCAGTATGTTTGCTACCAGTTGAACCAACCAAACAGAAGAAGCAAGTCAGATCCAGTGAGTGATGAAAACAGTACTTTTACTTATTAGGTTTTTCCTATTATGTTGTAATGTGCTTTGTGTGGTCCATTGTCCTTCACAATGCTCTGTCCTAAAACTGCAAGCAGAGATATCACAAAATTACTTTTCTAGTATCTTGAACTTGAGGAATGTTACGTAAGCGCAATAAACCTCTAGGATCATTTAGAGCTGCGACAGGCTCATCTAATCGAAGCTTCCTGTGACAAGAGTTGATTACTTTCCCTCTCAAAAGTGACAAAGTTATTGCCTTTTGAAGCAAAACATTAACTGAGGTGACAAGTGTTGAAATTAAATTTCTGGTAGCAGTTCCACCTTAAATGTAAGATGCCAGAAGGGTTCAATGCAACCATATCTTCACTACTGGCTTAGATCCTTGGATGGATTATTAAATATACAACGTCTTCACATGGAGAAGCACACACAAGTCCTTACAGGGAATTTAACGGATAATACATCTAACTGAACTTTTTCCTCTTTCTCTGCTACCCTTCCAAAAAAAAAAGTCCCCAGTGAGGATTTACTTTTTAAAGATACATCACAAAGCTTTACGCTCTCACAAAAAGACCTTGAAAGTGATATTTTTCTACAAGTATCCACCTCTGAAGCTGTGTGGATTATTTTTCAGGTACCCAATTTCCGTTTGACACTAAAGTGGCTCTCGGGTTCGACTCACTATCTAAATGAATTCACCGTGAACTCTTTCAAACCACATCATAATATGAAAAAAAAAAAAAAAAAGTTTTGGTGAAGTTTCCCTCGGAGATGATTTTATGCATTACACATAACATTTGACTGAAAAATAATGATCTTCCACATTTTGTTATCGTGGAAGGAAAACAAATTGAGACTGCTTGAAGCCTCTAAATGTTTTTCCTGCTGGTCCCACATTCGAGGTTACTTTCTAAGAAGCTGAAATTATAATTTGGATTTATTTGAGTTTTATTTGCAGCCTTCAAGAGTCTGGTGCTACTTTTCAGCCTGTACTTGGATGATGAGATTTTTAAAACTCTTTGTAATGTCTTTGTACCTTGTGCAGTGTATATCATAAATATTACTTTCGGTAAAGCTGTCCCTTGTTAATGTTCCTTATATACTTATACACTGTAAACATATTTACTGGCATTTTTCATCTGTATTAACTGGTACACTTTTCATCTATATTCATTCAGTACGGTTGCATCCTTTCTCATACACAGTTAAAACACACTGCTGGCTGTGTCGTAGTCCTTGCTGATGTGGGAAGTGCTGGGCAGGGACTTGAGGTACTCCATGTGCCTCCTGGCATCCTCCTGGTTGTGTCTGATGTAGTAAATGATGTAAGCTGTCACCATTGAGAACCAGCAAAACATGGCCACAAACATGGCCACATCTGTCGTCTTGTGGTGGAAATTGCAAAAGTTGATTCCTGAGTCCAGGACTTGGATGACCGGTTGTCCCACATACTCCTCCTGCACCGACGTGTAGCAGCTGACCTCGTTCACCGTCTCGGGGTCAAGCCTCAGCTCCCTTAGCACCTCCTGCAAAGAGCACTCGCAGTGCCAGGGGTTGTGGGACAGGCGCACACGGGCGTGGAGCTTGGCAAAGGTGTCCTTGGGTAGGCTGCTGAGGTGGTTGTTTGAAAGATCCAAGGTCCGTAGGCTCTCGTAAATTCCTTGAAAGGCACCGACCTCCATGCTCTCAATGGCGTTGTGAGATATGTCCAGTTCCCTGAGGCGGTGGAGGTCTGTGAAGGCCTCCTTTGGGATGTGTCTGATCCGGTTAGATGAAAGCAAGAGAACGACAGTGTCCTTGGGCAAGTTGGCCGGGATTCTCTCCAAGTTGCGTGAGGTGCACTGGACCACCACACCGTTCCTGTCCGTGCAGTGACAGATCTTGGGGCAAGCATACGCAGTCATAATCATCGACAGAAGCCACAATTTTCCCACCAACAAAAGAGGACCACAGGAGGAAGGTTTTACGGATGACCTGCACCTTTGAGAGGCCCCCATTAGCGAGCACTCAGACTGAAATCAGCCAAAACAACGCAAGGGGATGCGTTGGTGGGGGTATGCTGCTTTAGGTGCCGGTGAGACATGAAATACAATCCAAGAAGTCCAGTTTGAGTGAATTTTAAAGGCTTATCAGATGCCAAAATTCTGCACAGTGGTTTACTCAGAGACAGGATTTTACAACTCTGGAAAGTTATTACGAAAATGTGTGCTTGAATGCATTTGATTTGCCAGTGCAGTGCCCTGCCGGCTGACGTTGTGCTGCAGCAAAAGTTGAGCCAGGTTCAACTTTCTTGCCAGATGACCCTGCAGGTTTTTTTTGCTGGACCCTCTGCGTTGGCATCCCCACTGCGGCGTCGAACTGGCCTCATTCAGATGAATGAAGGGGCTGTCTGATCTGGGCGCTTGATGGCTAAAGTTTCAGTCTCAGGGCACTTTCTGGCATTCACTCACATTATCGTTCATCATTTACCTCGACAGTTATGGAAAACCAAGCCCCGATCCAACAAAAAAGTAGCAGATGTCCAGTGGTTTGCATACTAGCTAAATGAGATGTCAAAGTGCAACGCAGCTGAGGAGTACGGGGGAGCAAAATCTTTGACAGGCAGAGTCATAACTGTGTGTATCCAGGGTGGGAGGGCACGTCTGCTTGGAAGAAAGCTGCGATTGAGAAAGAGAGAAAGAGACGAAAAAAGATGGAGGTGAGGTAGAGAAAATTCTTTCCTGAATTATTTAGGAATTAGTTTTTTACTCTTAAACTATACTGTTAAAACCCGAAGACCTCTTCTAACTTGCTTGCAATCATTTTTAGGTTGTTAATTTTTCTGGTGCCATCATCTTCCAGCATATATTCAGTGAAACGTCTACACCATTTCTCCTTTTCAGATGCCTTCATCCTTGGAGGGGAAGCTAAAGTTCATGATTATCCTAATAATAGCATGTTTCTATAGCATGGGTCCCTTCACTCAACATGTGTCCCTGTGAGAAAATGACAAGCCATTAAACAAAGTGTGTGCTCATCAACATGCAGCCGATGAACTTAAATAAAAAACAAACTGTACTCCATGAGGCATGTGAGAGCAGTGAAGGTCAGAATTCAAATTAAAACAACTATAGGTCAGAATGCATTTGGCTGGAAGATAACAGAACAGCTGATAAGCAGGACTCAGCTTTTTAATGGAGATGAATAATGTCATGTTTTTCTGCCGGTGTCCTAAGATAGACATTGATAAGATAAATGTCTCAGTAAAACAACACCAGTGTAGGAATATTATATAAATCTTATTGGAGTTGGAAAATACCTATTCTTTATATCTTATAACTCTATATATTTCATCTTTATATGAATATCACAGAGATATAGAGATACTAGTAAAATATTATGGGGTATTGCATTTGTAAACCTGCTTATTTGGGGAATAATTGAGATAAAAGCACTATAGCTGAAACAATTAGTCAATTAATCAATTAGTCCGAGAGAATGTCAAGTGGCAACAATATATTTT
>NW_023340206.1:11143613-11170622 GCF_004916995.1 Morone saxatilis
ATAATTAGCAGATTAATGGAGTAATAAAGAAATAAAGAAATAAAGAAAATAAATAAGTAAAGTAAATAGTTCCCATGGGAATATTTAAAATACATTTCGCAGTGGCAAATCAATTTATGATTAACAACCATATCTAGACACAAAAATCAATTAACTAATTTACATTTTTCCCCCTAATAATCTAGCCTATAACCCGTGTTTGACTCCTTAAACTCTGCAGCAATAATGATAAAAAGAGCGTAAAAAGTGAGTTGAGGTTGTTATTTGAGTGGGCACCTACCTGACAGCTCCACTCTGTCCGCTTCACGCAGTCACGGAGGAGACTCTTTTGTTTGATGAGACATCCAGAGAATAAAAATCACCGCAAAAAAAATCCTTTGCGAATAAACCTTCCGGGCAGTTGTCATATCCAGAGAATAGAGCCGGTTCAGGAGTCCGGATCCATCTGTTTGATCGCAGTTTACAACCTGCTGTCAGCGCAGGTTTGCAGCAGCTGTGTGTCTGTCGGTGTGTGTGTGTGTGTGTGTGTGTGTGTGGATATGCGCAGAGACGCAGCAGTTGCACCGCTGTCTCTCCCTCTCAGCCGGTTAAAAGGATTCCTGCTGGCACCTGCGAGTCCTTATTATAGAAACTGTATTGACAGTGGATCATTTACACAGTCATTCACTTACTAGTTACTCTGCTGATTGAGAGTTCAACCTATGGTGTAAGACATTGTGTGGGTCCAAATAAGTATCACACATTTAGATAGTAGACTACTGTGACATTTGGATTCACATTTAAAGCAACAGTCTGTGATTGCCCCTCCACTTTCATTTAGTTTTTGTTGCTTACTGTTCTCTGTTTACTGACTTTAAACACACCTCGCAATTAGAAGTATACATTTTCCCAGGAGCAGTGGATAAAATAGCTTCCAATGAAGAAAATAATAGTCACTCTAGTGGCTTTTTAGAAATAAAGCCTGAGAGAGAGTCTAAAAAAGTCACCAGGCTGGAAACACTGAGGGTGCTGGGTGCAATTCATAAATTAAAAGTAAATAGGAGATAACAAGAAACAGCGCTTAAGAAAGGGGGAAATATTAAACATATTTCTATTGTATATTGTGAGGGGGACAGATTCCAGAGCCTGAAATTGATATGGGTTGATAAGCAGTTGCTATATTTATTAGGAAACAGTTTCCAGACTTGATCTTCAGAGCAATGCTTTTTAATCACAAGAATACAAGAGAGCAGAGGTTTTTTTTTTTAAAAGTTGTTATATTTAAGAGTACGAATGTTTTATTCTTGTGATACTCGTTTACAACCCTATCGTATCACTCTCATGTCCAGTAAACATGAGCTACCTCCAGCAGCCGGTTAGCTTAGCTTAGCATATAGACTGGAAACTGGGGGACACATGTAGCCTGACTCTGTCCAAAGGTCACCAAAACCTCTAAAGCTCACTAATTAACACGTTACGTACTTCCTGTTTGTTTAATCCGTCTTGAAAACCGCAATGTTAAAATTACAACTTGCCATTTGGCCATGTCCAGTTGCCAGGCAACCAACAAAGAATGATGTAAAGCAGTTTTTCTATAGGTTCAATAAACAAGATATAATTTTGATTTTAATTAGTGAGCCTTAGAGGTGCTGGTGTCTGAGTCAGGCTACCTTTTTGCATTTTCTATGCTAAGCTACCTTATTATACTCCACCAGAAAGGCGAAAAAGCAAAAGTAAAAGATATTAATAATAATAATAATATATTAAATAATAATTTACCACTGTGTGTATTGTTTTGGTCTGTTGACAAGTAAAACTACCATATATCTCCCTTTACAGTTTCTCAAATTGCTGACATTAGTTTGCTTTTTGCTGTTTTATTTAATTATGAAATTGAATAAGAGGGTTTTTTTTAATGCTAAGTAAGAAAACTTTGTGTAACTTATGATGGACATTCATTCATTCTGGTGTTTACTAGACTTAATGATTGGATTTCTTGAAAAACTATTTGATTGGATTGAAAATGAATTTTATTGTACAGTGTACTTTATCACCCGCAATATCTGTTCATTCCACTGTACCCACTGATGTATCAAATTTAAATTTCATGCTCACTTGCACCTTTGAGTGACATCTAAACTTCTTCTACATGGTTTCAGGAGGTCTTCTCTGCCTGCCTTTGCACATTTAATTTAATATTTTTTTTATCGTTCTCTGTATTTGTTTGAAGCACACTAAAAGAAAGAGTGTCTAGTGCAAAAAAAACAACTAACCAACGAGTGCTTTTACTTCGAAGTAAATTAAAAAGGCAGTATGTTGCAAATAAGCTCTTTAAGCATGCATAAGCTGTAAGCTGGAACATTACTACATTTACTAATATGATCAAATTGAAGCAGAAAAAATGTGATCTGATCAGATCAGTCCCCCAAAAAACAATTACAGCACTGTCCTACATTCAAATTAAATAAAAGAGACATCAAAGACACAGTGGCTTCCTTAACAGCCCATCTAAGGACTCCTAGAGGTCCCTGAACACGATTTTGGTAACGTACCGCTGCCTCTCCTCATTCTCCCTCTGTGCCTGATTGTTTGCCCTGGGTGTCACACTCCATCATTCTTCATAAACATTGATTACAACTGTCCTGTCCCGATGGAGGACGTCAGTACTGAGCCTTTCACACCCACTCACTGACAAAAGACCTTTAAAGGTACTCCCAGCTGTATCATCGTGACCTAAAGACCAGCACTTTGGAAAGCATCTGCATGATTAAATGTGCAGAGTTCAGCCCTGTCAATTTTGCTGAAAGGCAGAATCATTGATTATATCGACTACTGATGCGTTTCAGCGTGTGTGAGTTCGCTTTATTGTGACAGTATCCAAAATCCTTGTAAACGTCAAAACAACACAGCACCGGTGTTTCTGGGTAATCGGGGAGATAGATTTACTTCACATTCTCTGCTGTTTAAACTACTTCAAACTTGCCAAGGCATTTGTTTTACACCCTTACTCATCTTGTCGGACTCTTGGCAAAATTCCTGCCTGGTAAGCCATCTTAAATAAATTCATACTCCTCCACGGGATCACAATGATATGGAGCCGAGCCAATATAGGGAGCCTTTCCTCGGGTAAGCATTATAGCCTATAGTGATTCTGTCATAACATAATTAGTATTTATCATGTAAACAATGAATTGCAGCAGACCTATTTCCCCTTCACAAAGCTGTTTTGATATCACTCTGTCCCATCTGCACTTCATGCCTGGTTTGTTACAGATGACATTGCGAAGTCACTCTCTGAAAGCAGCACTGTGCCGCCCTACAGTATATATTGACCTCTCCGAAGCCACGCTCAGTACATTTGATAATGCCTTCCCGCTGCAGAGAGTGTCTGACATTGGATTTTGCTCCCTCTGCTTGTAGTTGCTTTCACTCACGAGGGAGGACACAGCATGTCTGAGCACTGTGTCCAAACTCCAAGGCTGGGAAAAGGAAAAATGCCATGGACTCCCCACATTCCATTCTTCAGGACATTTGCAGCAACTTTTACATTTGCACGTCATCTCCCTTATTGCTTTCAGTCCTTTGCATTATAGAAAAGGTTGTCTGTAAGCAGCTTACTGCTGAGTGATAGCATGGACACACTCCAACTTTCAAGCCAAGCCAACGCAGGGGCAGAGAATGCCTTTATGTTTTGGATGAGCAGAGTCGGACAAACCCTTATTGAACCGTTATTGAAGGGAAATGGACTTCAGGAGAGCGCAGTCTATTACACAGTGTATAGATCACTTGATTAGCTGATGTCCGCTTTTGTTATGGCTCGAACCTCAGAGCGCTCTGGATTACATTCCCAAGATTGTATGGTTGGATAGCCCACCGGAAAGGATGAATGAAAGTAATTGTGTCTTTGTTAAAGTGCAGCAGATTATCTGATCATTGGCTAATGTTGGGTGCCAGGTCAAATGTCTTGTCAGATTTACTGTGAGCCTATTAGGTAATTGAGGAGCTGCATGTCACCTCATTTTATTATAAGATTAACTGCCTCCAATAAAGGTTGTCATGTGATGGGAGTTTTTTTGGGAAAAGTCCAGTTCATTTTCTGCACAGAGAATATTAGATGGCTAGTAGCTGGAGAACTTCCAAGGCCTGAACGGACATGAAACTCTTCTGGTGGAATCAACAGTACAAAAGATGAGCAACTAGATTAGAAAATAATAAATAAATAAAAAGCGTACATAAAAATACAAGGAGAGAAGTGACTAGCAAGACAGCAGTATCTCGAGGCATTTCATCCATATCAGATGATTCCACACACGCACACACAGACTCAAATGCCAACAGTGCCAATGCAGGAAGTAGTGGACCTGCACTGAAACATCCCGTCGTCCACTTTCAGATTCTGGGTCAGTGTTCAATGTACCTCTCTTCCTGGTTTGCTTCCACATTGTGTGGCCCACCGCACGTGCTCACTAGTGTTTCTCTTGCTCGCCCCACCTGTTTTGTCACAATACGCAGTAATACTTACTTAATACATATAACATCTCCAAAAACATCCATGGTTGTCCTTTCTCTGTTCCAGGTTGCAACTTAAGCTTTCTCAGCGTGCTACGTCTCTTCTTCTAAATAACAAAGGCAGCTGATTCTTTGTATTAAGAGCTATTTGACACAAACTGACAGAAAATCTATAGTTTTAAGATAGTTGAAGTAATTAAAACTGGTAGCTGCTTTTTTTTAAAGCTGCTTCACCCCCTTTGGTTTCAATAAGCTTTGGTGCTGACAGGTGTTTTGTCTCAGACATAAATTGATATCCTTTCTTTGCAAGGCACTCCGTGACACTGTTATTTAATAGCACAGTGTGAATAAATCTGTTATGACTGTTGAGTGTTGATTCCTCAGTCAGGCTCACGATCAGCTGCAGGTGCCGCCCGTCAGACTCTGATACACAATGCAAAGCTCTACGCTGGGTCTCTGCCAACGGTTATGGCCTGCCTACCTATCAACTCCTCAGACAGCTTCTTGGCTCTCGGCAAGAAGTTCTTAATCTACCCTTGAATCCAGCCCTGAATGCAGGAGGCATTATCCGTTTCGCTAAACCTTTGGGCATCGCCATCTCACCAGCATGAAACATTTCCTGGCATTGTGTTGTGCTCTGTTTTAAGCCGTCAGTGTTCTCTTAAGATAAACTCAGTGGTCTGGCCATTACACATGGTTTCACTGCTCTGCCGCACATCTTTTAGTAAGACCTGCTTCCTGTCCTCGAGGATCTTCTCAGTCTTAGAACAAATCCAGACACAGAACTATTTCCATCTGTTTAATGCTCCCAACTGCAAGGTTGAAGTAATATTAGCAGTGCTAAAAGAGGTGAAAGTGGCCTCTTTGATTTATCTGTTGTTTCTCTGCCTAATCAAAGCAACGTTCATACATCGGTGCAAAATTTAGCCGCGTGAAAGACGGCGTATCACATGCTCTGGAGGGGAAAAAAAAGGCCCGTCTGAGGTCTGGATGTTCAACAGCCACTCTGGAAAAGCAATTTGCAGGTTCAAAGGAGAGCCAGCTCATATCAAGATGTTGAAATGATTCTTCCACTGAGGGACCTTCCTTTCTGTCTGCTGCCACCCTCCATACATTTGGGTGTGTGGAAATTTGACATATGTTACTAGTAGAGGGCAGTAGGTTACATACATAGTGTACACTTTTTTTCTATTTAGGCTCATAAATTAAAGGTTAATTGTGTTTATTGAGTTCAGAGTCAAGAAAACAAGCATAGATTGAGTTTAAGAAACGTATTAATTTATTTTATTATCAAAAGTTTAATCCAGGAACGTCTGGTAAGACTTTATAGCATTGCGACCCTCATATGAGAGGATGTCATTGATTTATCATTAAAGTTACTGTCTGTAGCTGCTGAAATACAAGTGGTGAGAGAGCAACCTATGATTATAATATTCATCCATAGTCATTCTTTAATTAATATAAATTCAAATTAAATTAGGACTTATGGTTATAATTATAAGGAATTATAGTTATTCCTAATTTTACTGCGGACCTCCACGAAACTCCTGCAAGGTCTCAGGAGGTCCCTGAACCTTTCTTTGACCACCAGGGCTCTAAATAATAAGCACGCTGCAGCACTTCATTGTATTGCTGGTAATATGTAATTGCTTTTTTTAAAAAATTTTTTATCTGATTTTAATGTTTGTTGAATCACAAAGATATCTTTTAAAAAAAAAATATGGACATGATTCCCATTTAAACCTCATCATCTAATTACCATAATCACTTTGCCATACAATAATTAACTGTATTCAATAACAAAATCTCCCCAGGGAGTTTTTTAGCTCGACGTAGGCCCTTGTCAGGCCATGGTTCATTGGGCCTTAATATGTGTGCACGGGGAAAGATTATCTGTAAGAAAGCAAAGAGAAACCAGAGAAAAACAAGTCACAGAAAGAAAAAATGAAACTTTATTTGTTTTTATACTTACCAACACTTTAAATTAAAACCTATGTACTTACTCACAACTAATATAGATCTGCACATAGCAAATAAATCAATCAAAAATAGTTACGAAGTTCTATCACCTTTTTTTCCAAACTGCAATACACACAAACAAAAGCTTAAAAACAAAAGCAAAAAAAAAAGTCTAGTCATTCTTTTTTTTTCCTGCTGTTGCTGCCACATGGAAAGTGGATAAAATAAAAAAAGCATTTTTCAACAAGCTACACAGCTCTCCTGCATCTATGTTAATAAGGAAATAACTGAATAAATAATTGCACATCGCACCCTATTATTGCATTAGTTGCAGTTTGTTTCAAAGTCGTAGTATACTCAGCCATATACACAAATGTAAATACAGTTTTCAAACACTGAGTAACACATGAATATTGATGTTATTAAAATCACACTGCCATCACTTACAACTCAATATTCCTGCCTAGCGATCAAATTCATATTACACAACAAGATCTTTGTCAAATGCACATGCCAACTGTGCTAATAAGCCTCAGCAATCGTTGCTTTGTTATGTTTTTAATTCTTACATATGTGTCCTAATTTGAAGCAGACATTTCAATGGTACACATGCACTGAGAAACAGTTTAAAAGCCGTAATACCCTCGAGGATGTTCTTTAACATCTACAGTGCTGTGGAAAGAATGCCCTCTTAGGTATTAGCTAACTGTTCTAAAAAAGCAAGTTTGCCCAAATAAAACCAACATAATTTCAGTTTGTTCATTTGACAAATGTTCCCACTGACGTACGAGCTATGACAAAGTTCAAAAGAAACACAAATTCATAATTTCAATGCTAGCACTACTACTTCAGTTCACATCAAAATGTAAGAATTATTGCAGAATGATCGTTGACTATGCATGGTTCAGTATAGTGATACAGCATTTGGTCCATTTACATAATCACATTTATATCATGAAAGTGCTTGAAGTCAAAGGAAATGTTCAGCAGAATTGGATGAGATTGATTCCACTCTCCCGCCAACTTAGCTTAGCACAAAGAGTGGAAACAAGGGGAAACCGCTAGCCTGACATCAAGAATTTTTACTTATTTCGTTATATTTTAAGCCCTCACAGAGTTTAATCGCCTTTCTTGCTGAGAGATAGCTCTCTTCTAAACATGAAGCGACAGCCAGGAGATGGTTAGCTTAACTTAGTTCAGCATAAAGACTGAAAACAAGGGTAGTAACCTTCAAGCAGGACTATGGTCATTAGACAATCTAAATATAACATGCTAATTAGTAAGAGGTGCTAGTAAGATGGTTTCTTTAGCTTAACAGCACCGACAGGTGTTTCCCCTTGTTTCCAGTCTTTATGCTAAGCTAAGCTAATCAGCTGCTAGTGGAAGCTTCATATTACTGCGCAGATTTCCCCCCAAAAAATTCAAACTTTTCCTTTAAGCTCAGCGTAGGCTATTGGAAATAAAACAAAGCAGTGGTACGTATGAAGAAATTGAGACACTAAAAATGCAGAATGTCGCTGTGTTGGACCGTAGGTAACGTGTTACGACAATAACATTCAACAGCTGTTTGTATGTGTCAAAACTTAATTGAGCTCAGCTGAAACTCGCAAAATGAGATGACCTAAGCTGTCCAATAGTGTTTAGAGCATCCTTGTGGTTGAAATGCTGAATCGTACCAAATATCATCCACACCTCCCTCTCAAATGAAATACAACAAAACTAACTTAGCTTAAGTGTCATGATCAACAAACAAAAAGTCACATGTGCATCGCCACACCATAAATAAATACATGCTGTTTTTTTTTTTTTACTGAAAACCAGTGAAGCAGGAATTGTCATCCAACCTGTCCTTTTTTAAATAAAAACAATTAAGTTGCTGACAATAGTCGTGACAATAAAAAGACATTCAAACCTAATGCGTCAAATCAACCGTATGACAACAAAAACAACATGACAAGATGAACAATCTTGAAAAAGGGACTGAGTGGTCACGTCCGCCCAGACCCCATGGGTTCCCCCCAATGAACCCCTGAACATTCCTTGGCCCAACAAATACCATTTGGCTTTGTCCAAACATTTAGGCCTCTTTGCCGCAAAAAAGTCGGCTTCTTTCCCTTGTTTTTTTCACTCAAAAGCCCCAGTTTTTTTTGTTTGTTTTTTTTGCCAGCAGCCTAGCGAATATTTCCGGAGACAAGGGAAGGAAGCCGAAAAGGTTTGGACGCAACACTTGGCTTTTAAGTCCAACTAATTCCTCCCACATCAGAGGCAGTCCAGAGTAAAGTGTTGAATAGTCTATTGCATGAGCGCCGCGTAGTCGACTAATGTGCTAAGTCACAATAGTCTTTTGTACAAAACAAATACAGTATAATAATAAATTAGTAAACAATCATTTAAAATTTTCAGTTAGTGTTTTAGCCACTGATTTTTCACTAATTCCCATTCATGCATCTATATACTAATAATCGGTGTTTATGGAAGGAGGCTATGTCGGAAAGTTTTTCATCTGGGCAGGGATTAGGACTAGACGTGAATGGCCAAAAATGCTGAAAAAGTAGTCGGAAAAAGAACGGGAGCTCAAAGATATAATAATGACATTTGAAGGAACACATACACTGAACAGGTTCACTTAAATACACGACGACACAACACTGAACACATGCAATATAAGCAATAATGTAAGTATAGGAAATTAACATGAGAAGGGAGGCTCTAGGAGTGATACCATTGGCTTAAAAGGGTCATGTGATGCAGCAAAGAGTCATGGGTAGAGATTGGATTTGTAAGTAGACAAAGATGCAAATTAGGACAAAAGCAGAACAGTCCAATTTTTTTTCTTTTCAAAATATATTATCAAAATTTGATAATTTGGCTACATCCCACCACACACTCTGCCGATAGCATCACTGAGCAGCTGTAATATGCAAATAACTACGTTCTACAAAATGTTCAACCTTTTACTAGTTATACTTTTAAATGATGTTCTATGACGCAGCACTGACAGAGAGAGAAAGATAGATAGAGAGAGAGAGAGAGAGAGAAAGCAATAGATAGAGAGCAAAAGAAAGAAAGATTAACACAAGTTGTTCCTAATAAACATTCAACATGCTTCAACAGTTCTCTAAAAAACCTAATCAACAGAGAATTTCTTTTTTGTTTTTTTGTTGTTTTTTTAAATTTAATCTGGCTCTCTGAAAGAGAAATGAGCGCCCAACCCTCCCTGACGTATAAACAACTGTGAGCCAGGGCAGGGATGGTGGTCAGTGTTTTTTTTCGGAGAGCCAGAGCCAGAGTCCGAAGGGCTTCATCAGGGTTGTCTGCGGTGGTCAGTCATTGGAAAGGGCCAAACGGAGGAGCCAGTCAGGGATCTCAGGATGTGGTCATGGAAGATGGGTCGTTCCACATGGCCGCCACGTCTCTGAACCTGAAAGATGATTAGAAAGTAAGCACTTAATTTTCTAATTAAGTATTTCAATGTTTTGTTCTGTACAGAAACAGACGCAATATAAGTTAATCAGTGAAACTTAGAGGCACTGGTAGGTGGATTTTGTTGCCTTTGGACTGAGCCAGACCAGCTGTTTCCCCATATTTCCAGTTTTTATGCTGTCAAACTATATGATATGGGCAAGGATCAAGACATCCATGTTGTCACAGGACCTTGAAAAACGGGTTCTGACCTTGCATTGATGAGGTACTGGGCCAGGCTGATGTTGGCGGGGGTCCCTGTGATGGTGATCTGGCGCTCCGATGACCCTTCCATGGCGTTAGCAATTTTGATCTGCGCCCCAGACATCTGACGGATCTCGTTGATTTTGGTTCCCTGGCGTCCGATTATGCAGCCTATTAGCTGGGAAGAAAATGGGGGCGGGACTTAGGATGGCCAGGACCCTTTTTTTGTTATTTTTTTAACTGACACTATGTTTGACTCGTTGTGATGCATGTGAGCACGACCAGTCACTGTCAGCCTTTCAGCTGACTTTAATACTTCTTACTTTGGTCCAACAAGTCTTTTCCATTAAGGACATTCACTTTACAAAGCCAACTGCCTTTGGCTGTGCTAGATCTCGATAGTTGCAGCTGAACTGCTGTCAGATTGTATCGCTGCAGAGTCCAACAGGAAGCAGTGCTAACAGATAATAAACCAGAGTTTTTCACATTGTGGTCCAACAACATTTATGAATCTGTGCTTTCATGGCAGTTAGTTCCTGATTCCCCTGTGTGTCGTGCTTTGTTTCTATCAAACTTAATTTATAAATTTATAATTCAAACAATCAATTGAGAATTCAGAAGATTCTAATCTCTCTGAAAATGGACAAGAAGGAGTTTGTAAATATGATCTCAGTGTCACATTAACCTTTTATAAAAGGTTGTTTTTTAAGGCACAAAGTGGCCACAAATGATCAAAATTGCTGAATAAGTGTGTCCAAGGCAGTGTTGGGCAGTATCTCATTACTAGTAAAAAGGACTAGGAATAATATTACTTGCCCCAGTAACTAGTAGTGTAACAAATTACTAATACATTTCAGTAATAATACATAATAATAATACAGCAACCCACCCCCCACCAAAAAATATTAATTTTGTTGTCACCTCCTACTTATTTGAAATCAAACAATCCAGCTGGAAATATTCACATTTCTTTGATTTTTAACAAACAAATCAGTTTTTTTGTTTTTCGTAAGTCTGAACTTTGGTGAGAAAGGACAGCAGAAAATTAATATCTAACTTGTCAAGTAACTAAGGGAGGGAGTAATAAGTGAAGTAATATTACTCTGGTCTCTGCAATAGTTGTGACTCAAAGAGAAGCCTGTTCTAATCTTAAAATGGAAGCCCTGTGAGTGTTTTAATGACAAATCTTTCATTTTTCTAAAATGAATTGCTGTTTGTGGTTTTGTATAGAATTGACAAAAATAGAAAACAAAAAGCACTTTCACAGTAGGACGTTTTTTTAGGACATGATGACAAATGTACTCACATCATTGGGAATGGTGAGTTCATGAGTACTGGCCTGGTTACTGGCATCCAGACCTGCTGCTGAACACAGGAAGCAGACAGGAAGAGAGAGAGACGAGGAGGGAAGGAAGAGGACATAAAATAGAGTTTGGCACATTGAGGGAAGTGAACAGCATTGATGAACTGTAGTCCTGGAGTTTTCTCATTCTCTTGTCTATTGACCGGTAGCATTTCTATGTCAATGGGAAGTCTGGCTCGGCCTTGAGCGGAGTCTTTAAACTGTGTAACTATAATGCACTGACAGTTTGAATTCTACCCTCTAATTGAGAAAAAAACAACAACAATCTGAGGCGCCGTTAATAAAAGGATACTAAGGGAAAACCAAAAAAAAAAAAAACCTCAACATCAACAAGAGCAGACCACCAGCAGGCCATGTCAATGGCAGTGCACCACAGAGACCATTAGGAGGAGAATGACGAGAAGAAGAAAAAGAGAAAAGGACAGAGACAGGAAAAGAAGAGAAAGAGAAAAAAAGGAGGAAGAGAATGTGTTTGTCTCTACAGGTAAAAACAAGAGAAGGAGCTTTGGTAAAGAGGGTCGTCGTGTAGGTGGGTACGTACCGGGGAAGGCAGGGGTGGTCTGTCCGAGGGGGGTAAAGGGGGTTTGCTGCATAGCCAACTGGTGGAGCTTGCTCAACTGCTGAGGGGGGGAGGAGGAGGACAGCAGAGCTATGAGGTCATCGTTAAAAAAACACACTCGCACACGCTCGCGCAGACACACACACACAGGTCTGTCTGAAAATGCTACAAGAGTAAAGAGAGGATCTGAGGAGAAGTAATAACGCAGACAGGTGAAGGACACAGACTGAGAGAGAGCGAGAGAAAGAAAGAAGCTCATGAAGGACTTGGCCTGAGTTATGTGACCAATGTGCAGGGGGATTTAACTCAAGCTTTGTTTTCATTTTAAAGAGCATTTTAGGGGTTTTTGTGTGTTTCCAAAACATATCATGTTTGTCTTTTAGAGTAATTTCCTTAGCCTGGTTTCAGAGAACATCTCACATTGTTTCAGCAATTCTGTTTCCTCGGTTAGATGAAACAGCCAAACCAATCAGAGCTTTGAAGGTGGGATTAAGAAAGTAATCTCGCTGTGCCAGAGCCACAAAAATGGATGAGACGGTTATAAATTGGCTACTAGAAAAATTACTCTTAAGTCAGTATATTTCTTTAATTGACACGAAAAAGGTTAAATTACTGTACTTCTTCAGATAAAGTCAAATAAAAGGTGGGTCTCAAATACAGGCCTGGGGAAAAAACAAGGCTGGATAAACTGGTCCCTGTTATATAATGTGCATGCCAAGTAAGCAAAATTGACATTTTCATTGCTTTATCTGAATAAATTCAACAATATGCTATTTTTAACATCTTACTCAGCATTACAGTCACTGAGGTTGGATATGGTAATGTCTCAGCCAAAACGGTATTTTGTAGTAACATAAAAGGGCCACAAGATGGCAGTAGTTACATTTAAAGTATCCTAAAGTCACGGTCCTACAAATATTTCACAATAAAAGCCTTGTTAGTGGGAATGCGATTATCATTTCCTGTCGTAGAGGTAGTCAATAGATGTTACAATGACCTCCATGCTGACTTTATATTTTTAACCCAGTGCAACAGTGTGGCTGCTTTATGTGTGTCCTCGTGGCAAAATGTGATCTGTAGAGACCTACTGTAACTCGAACTACCACAGAAGCAGTTTTGAGTACTTTGCCAGGTGTTTATAAGTTAATAGTGTCACAAACTAGGGAATAATCCAGAAACACACATCTATACTAACACAGGTTAAAAGCTGACACTTTTACACGTTTGTTTTTCTGGTTTTCTTCCAGCAACAGAGCTTGTGAAAAAAAGGCTTTTTGGCAACTGACATTTAAGCCTTGAACTCCTTAGAAAACACCAACAAAGAGTTTTTAAAATGGTCCCTGCTCAGAGCTTCATTATGTTAAAGAAAATGAAGAATGCATTTAAAAGGCAACACAATGTCTGCTGCACTGGAGTGTTTTTATCAAGCAACTTCAAATTCTTAAGTTTATTTTTATATTATACTAAAGTAAATTGAAACCACCAGCTGCTAGGAAAGAAGGAAATCACTCTAAAATGTTCTTTTTAAGGTTCCCTAAAATATTACCCTGACCAGAAGCTGGTAACTTCTTCAGGCCAAGCCCCATGAGGTTTAATGCCAAACAAAGGGCAGGGAGGCAAGAGTCAGAAAAGTTAGAAGATATAGGAATTACATATCAGAAAAAAAGCTGTATTAATATTAACAATTAATATTAATATGCGTGGAAAGAGAGTAAAGAGCCTGCGACTCAAAGAGAGACATTTTGGATGTAGCGAGACAATGCCTCGAGGGGTTAGCACTCACATCTGGATGTGGGATGGCGTACTGTCCTTGAATGGTATAAGCCTGCAAACATGAGAAGAAGAGCTTATTGTTATCTCGTTACATCATCGGAACAAGCCCACAAAAATAAAACATACTGTAGTAAATCAATTTCTGACAAGGTAAAACTGTTGACTCTACATAAAATTTAAGCCTAAACAATTTCTAATTTAAGAAAAATGACATTTCTACAACTCTAGCACTCTATTTCTTTATGTTTTGATCTATATTTGTAGCTGTATTACAACACAGTCATGCACAATAGACTCCCTATCATGTTCTCCTGCTATTCATCAATCAGATCCAGTTGAACTAAATCAATAAGGGACAACTCAAGACAGTGGGGAGGTGACAGGGAAAGTGTGGAGGAAACCAGAGAAGCGGTCCTGAGAGGAGTCATGTGATGTGACCTATTGGATGTGTGGCCACAGAGGTCAGAACTGAGCTAAACCGGCGCTGTACTCTAACCAGACAAAAATAACACGTCAAGTCTCCACATTCGGTCAGTTTGGAAATTGTTAAGTTGAAAACTCATAATAGACCCACAGATTGAGGCATTGTGTTGCTTTCTCAATTAATTAACACATAGAAATTTAAGATCCACCAGAATTCAATGGGAATTTTGTTAATTTTAACCATAAATCTTCCTGTTGATTGATGAGAATATCACTTTAATCATGATCAATCTTATATTCTTGGTAAATGGACAACCCTAGTGCTGTAAGGTAACATGAAACATGCTAATGATAGTGAAATATACATTTTTATAACTGATTTGTTGATTATAAAGTCATTTATCAACCAAAATGCCAAGTATTTGTGATGAATAATTACTAAAATAATCAGCAGATTATCTGATAATAAAAATTATATGTAGCCGCACTATAGTCAAATATAAGAGCTCTGAGGATTTATCCCTCATCACCTGTCATTCACACCCTGTCCACTAATGGCCGCTACTGAGTTTTCCTTCCTTTGCAGGTCACATGATCACCTGTCTGCACACCTGCTTCCACTAGCTTCCCCAGTCTGCTCTGTTGATGTTCACCTGTCACTGTCCTGCCTGGGTCTGTTTTGATCTTCTTGCTGTGTAAGTGAATTTACCTCAACGTGATCGGGGTGTTACGTCTGCTTTTGGATCAGTGTAACAGATGTGTTGGCCCCATTCCCCTATCAAAGTGAAAGTTATTTGTTTTCTCTGTAGGTAAGTTAGCTAGCAGGTGGCAGTCTAATATTATGAACTCCAAGGTTATGAAATTTAGAGTGTAGAAATATGTTTTTAGTGATTTTATATATTTTACATCTGTCTTTCATTCATGTCCATTTAGGAGTCCCATCAAAGGGGAACACAAGAGTGTTTTATTGCCTCTGTTCTCATCAATTAAAAGGTAAGTTGGCCAATTTCCCCTCAAAACAAAGTTAGACTAAAAAGACTAATGCCGTTTATCCCAGTTCTTGTTTGAGTGGCTGCGGGTGATGGATTACAGTGAGGGCACAGTAAACAGCAAGTGATGGTTTCATGCTAGTCGGGGGGCGGGTGGGGGCAGTGAGGAAGGGAGGAAAAGTGAGAAAAACCTGGTGCGACACTAACAGGCAGTGGCTGGTGCTGCAGTAAGAGGCTGAGGTTGGCTGTGGACGCCCCCAGTGGGTCTGCTCTTACCTGGCCACCTGAAAAAATGACAGGGGTGGAGGCAGGCTTGGGGCGGTAGGGGATGGTGGCACCTTTCGGTGGGGACTGAGGAGAGCAAAGGAGGAGAGAGTGGGGGGAAGAAGAAGAAGAAGGGTGAGATGTGGAGAGTGTTAGAGCATAAAGAAAGAAACAGAAAGAGAGAAAGAAAGAAAAGTTGCATAAAGTGAGACCAAGAGGGACAGTGCCTTAGGGAAGACAACCTGTGACACTCAAACAAAAGTGCTCTTCACTGTGTGTTCATGCTGACATAAAATGTCCAAATCATGGTTCAGTGCACAACTAAACTTGGATTTACCTGGAACATCACTTTCAACTGGATAATGATGACTCTACATACTCTGTTTTAAATATCTTGTGAGGTCTGTATTCTAGAGACTTACAGTCATGTCACATATCTCCTAGCATCCATGGCTGGTGCCATCATGAAGGCCCAATGGAGAACTGGCTGTGCAGATAATTAATTATTAAGATTAATCATGCAAGAAACAGAGAGACAAAGTGTGTAGCCCTTTTGATCCAAAGCATTATGACTTGTATGTTGAGGAAAGTCACCTGAGATACCCTGACAAACTGCGAGATAGTAAATTATGTACCTACAAGCCAGTGTCGCTAGTTTCTGCTTTATTTGTTACTGTAGCTAGTTTGGATTCCAAATGTGTTTGCAGCAATACAATGAGAAAAAAAACAATCATATGCATCAGTTGTCAATTGATATTAGCAGTAGATAACACAGTAGATATACAGCAGATTAAACTCTTAGCTGTGTTAAAGTTATAATCCTTAAGACTGCCATAACATCAAACCCTGTCCTTGCTAGTCTGTGTTTTCACTGCTTGCCTTCACACACTCGAGGGATTCACGGGAAGTGAAACATTATGTAACCCACTGTTAGTTTGTAATTGTATGTCTTTTTAAAATTAAAATAATAGTTTGGCTGCACTGTAAACAGATACAGCAGTGGTAGAGTGTTTGCTTTAGTTACCGCCAGCAACCACGAGTATCACCAGATACACCAGGACTGAAATCTTAAGGATTATAACTGTAACTCCTTCTACTATCTTCCATATCAGGCATTTCAATCACAACATATGTTCAGTGTCAACAATGCTTCCTTCATTCACTGATATCCCCTCCCTTCCTTATTGTACCTCAAGCATCACCACACATATTTGTTTGACACACTGGATGATGGCTTCTGGGGCCCCTGAGATTGTCACTGCTCTCTCGGTGGAGTTGGGGAGCATATCACCTGCAACCTGGACCTGAGCTCCTGTGGACTAAAGGTAAGGAGAATATTTATTAAATCTGAATTGAATCATCTGTACAATACACTTTAAATATAGCACATTTCAAAAACTGACACCAGAGCAGCAACAATACCTCTGAGCTTTACACGTTGGGAATTATGCAGGATTTAAAGCTTAAATGGAAACTATATAAGAAAGCTTACATGGGAACTTACAGACGATAAATATGAGATTTGCAACATCTCATGGCTGCACCGTCCTCTAAAATCTGGTAATATCTTGACTTGTGGTATTTATAGAGATCAGCAGAATTGTTCTTTGTACTCTACCTCTCTCATTTCTTTGATTTTGGAACCTCCTTTACCAATGAGGGAGCCACATTGGCTGGCTGGGACAACGAGCCTCAGGGTAACAGGGGGTTTACTGGTGGCTGGACTGTTGCTCATAGAGTTGATTATATCCTGAAGGGAGAAAAGACGGTTTTATCAGACAAATGCAGCAGTTGTTGTGTGTATTATATATGAATACAATTATATGAATACAATACTTTTCAGTAATCAGTTACTTATTTACACATCCAGCAAGTATAGTAACACTATTATTTATTTGTGTATCCAATATTCACTCTCTTTTAGCTCTATTTACTAACTCCTGGGGGATCCGTTATCTGCTAACGGATCTTCATCAGTTACTCTCTGCTGTTTGGTGGTGAGCTGGTTGTGTGTGTTGTTGTATGAGAGCGGCGAGGGTGAACGAAAACAGTGAAGCTGTGGACAGACAGCTTAACAATGAGCTAAAAACTCCTTTAACATTGTCATTTGATGGATTTTTATTATAAAGATGTTGATTATAACCACATGAAATGTCATTTTTGCATGTTTCCGTAACACTTTTATGATATGTTTCTCTTAATGTTTCATTGCTTGTTAACCACAAACCTCCTGGGGAGTATAAACAACAATAAAAAGCCATTACCTGACATTTAAAAGCTGCATTATTAGTTTTGTTGTTTTATTTTTAGTCAAGAGACTTCTATCTATGGCAAATACAAAATTTTATGAATTAGTGAGTTAAAAACTTAAGTTTTATATCTTCTTCTTCTATATTTCAGAAGGAAATATTGTACTTTTTACTCCACTATAATATCAGAATTACTTTGCAAATTCATATTTTCCATTTAAAACAAATGTAAAAATAAAATAGTACACTGTTCTCCAAATTGTAAGTACCCTAGTACCGTTTTATGTGCAGTGTTTTGGAGGCTTGGTGCGACTGAAAGTGTCCTGATACAGCCCCCAAATCAAAACAAAGTACTGGCCCACTTTCAAAGGGTGCTGCAAGGTTAGATCAGCACATTTTTGTCCTACATAATGGGGCCAAGCCTGCTTTGTATTCCATTTGGAAACGAGTCAGTACAGACACTAAAGCATTGTGGTCGAGTGTAACTAAATACATTTACTCTAGTAACGTGCTTACGTGCAAATCTGAGGTACTTTAGTATTTTCTCATCTCGCCACTTTACACTTACGACACGATAAGCTTATGAAATATGATGCTTCATTATAAATGAAACTACACAACATAAATATTCTATCGATTGACTATCTTATTACTATTCTGATTAATGTTCTGCTTCTTTGTCATCATTTTAATTCATTTATAATCATTTTCAGGGTTTGTGAAGGTGTCATTATTTTAAATGAATCAATTAATGAAGAAAATAATCAAATTATTTGTTGCAGTCTTATAAAAAATTGTTAAAAATTAGCTCCAACTCAACCAAAAACACTAAAACCCTGCTTTTACATTCACACATGGGTCATAATAATCTAATGATATAGTATATAATGGTATAACAGTCAAAGTCTTGATTATACTACTACTTGCAGCAGAGTGTTGTTACAGTGTGTTAGTAGCACTTTCACTTAATTAAAGGATCTGAATGCTTCCTTCAATACTGTACTGTAAAAACAGACTTTGTAGAGTTTGATGATGAATGTTATACCTCCTCAAACTTGTAGGCTATCATGGCAAAGGCCTTGAAAATAGCATCTGTTGGCCCGGTGATGGTTACTATCCGTTCAGGGCAATTCCCCTCTGAGATGTTGATACGGGCGCCGCTCTGTAGGGCAAAAAAAGGAGCAAAAGATACATGATTATGACAAAAACACATGTTAGGAGGAGAAACTATTTTCTAGGAAGCTTCTACGTACATCTTCACGCATTTTCTTCACCGTTTCTCCTTTCTGGAAATAAAGAAAAGGAAGATTATTAAGACGCTTTGTGTGTTTCCCACAGGCCTTATGAGGCTTTACATGGTCTGCTTGTTGTGTTTGTGATAAATACCTTTCCTATGATGCTTCCAACCTCCTGCAGAAACACAAAAAAAACTATGTTAGGTGTATTTGTGCCACCTGGGGGGGCCTTGCAAATAATACATTTTCTTTTGACAGATAATTGGAAACAAAAGCAGAACGGGAAATTAAATTCATTGCCGAGAACTGCGTTCGTACCTTGCCGTGCATCAGCAGCCTGATGGTGAGGGTCACATTCAGTCCACCTTCTGATTGGACCTTGATGGGCTCCATGTCGGGATTGGATGTGAAGGAAGGGGCGTGGTCACGTGAGAGAGGAGTTCAAGGGCCAACGCGAGTGTGATGGTGGAGTCAGCCAACCGGTCACCTGCAAAAAATAATAATAAAAGTGAATACACGCCTGCTGAGAGCAGATAGTGTGGTGACAAAAAGCAGGCTGCAACTCTAACTCCTAACTCTAAATATATTCTTTTTAAACTCACTTTAAGCTGATTAGATATTTTAGTCATGTCGCTTGATAACAGGTTAAGTTTTAAGCGTAGGACGACCGGAATATATTATGACTGAAGAGCTCATTGTTTTAAAAATGAAAGAAAAAAGGGATTACCAACTGGGGAAATGTACCGGGACACTGGTTTACTGGAATATTCACCACTAAAGCACACATTAAAAGAAAGGATAAGACTGCTATATATATTTTCTGTTGTTAAAAATTCCATGAAAGAAAAACATTTCCATCTGTCTCTCAATACTTCCTGACTTCCTGTGTGTGGCCCCAAGCCTTTTTGTTTCTACTGAACACATAAATCTAACAAAAACTAGATCATAAATATGCTCAGCAATGTTCTTAAACAGCTGGGCACTGTAGTGTTTAGCAAATGTTTCTTAAAATTGGGTTTGTTGAGGACTATTTTCAGCTGCGTATTAATACAATAGCAGGATTGTACATGTGGGATTGAGTCAGAATGAATGAATGAGTGTTCATAATGAAGAAACAGTGTGGCTCCTTTTGGACAAACATTGACCTCTTTGGCAACAAAACTTAGTAGATCAATTCTGTCTTTTTTTTAAAAGAAATATATAGAAAGTGGGTCCTAAAATCTAGTTTTTGGGTCTTTTATTATTTTAGTTTTGTGCTCATATGTTACATTAGTATTGTAGTGTCAACACACAAAGAACATGGGGGCCTGGTGGTATTTGAGTACAGTAAAAGCACAGAAAGAGGGAGAAAAGGGGGTTAACTAGGGTCTAACATCTGATTATTGCCCCCAGGGTAAAAAATCCCAGGAATACAAAAGATAACAATGTAGATATGCTCCAATAATCTCGGTTAGAATTGAGGAAAATGAGCTGTGGTCTTCCTGTCTACAAAGCCTTATGCGGTATACAACAGTTGGCAATAAAAGCAATTGAAATGTAGGTCAGCATATGTCTCCTCAGTCACGAGATGAGCCATCAAACGTTGCGCGCCATATTTATTTTTACCGAACCCATTTCAGCTGGAACGCATCTAATTCTGGCTGACAAGTGATGTAATGACTCAAGACTTCAGTTAGGGGAGTGACCACAGGAGGGCGCTGCAGTCCAGACAGTGGATCTGAGTGCTCCATGCACTGCAGTCAGGGCTGCCTGATCTTTATTCTGCTGCACAGAAGGCACATTTAAAACTTTTCTGTTCATAAATCAATCAGAAATATATTAAGCGAACAGGCATTTATATTGTGAGGTTTTGGAGCATCACCCAGCTTTATTTAATGGCTCTAAATGATGACAAAAACACTCAATTTGAATAGATTATGCTCGTATATTAGAAGGAAAACACATTAGAGTGTAAGACTGTGGGTTTTAAGTTGAAATAATGATTGTAGATGATAATAACTTCTCAAATTATGAGAAATGAATGTAGAAAAAAATAAATCAAAGAATGGAATAGATGAATTGTACCAGGGCATTTCGAGATAACAGGGAGAGTTAAATTAACTGTCAGGAGTTAGAAATTGGGGCTGAAAAAGTTAATTAATATAAGATATTTCCTATTTTTGTGCTGTACCAAGAATACTGAGAAGCAGTATACGAACAAGAATCATAAAACATGATCATTTCACACAAAAATCTCTGTGAATCACGTCTGATGCCGAGCTTGATAAATGTTATAAAACAGACGAATGGAAACAGTAAATATGTTTCTGATCTACACTGCAGCTAAAAGACAGTATGCGGAGAGAAAAAGCTCCTGAAGCAGCTGACCTTGACTGGAGAGACAGATAAAGTCACTGACTGCCAATCAGAGACATTGTTGCTATGTAGAAATGAACTTTCTCCTTCCTCCCTCCCTTGTGGGATTGCTAATTAGCTGCTGGAATATGCAGTCATGGTCTCGGCAGAAGAGAAATGAGAGCGAGCGAGAGAGACAAATGAGTCATGAAAGTCCATGAAATGATTGAACTGATGGCTCAAACCTGAAAGGGTGGATGCAGGTTGTAGGATTGTGAACTGCTTGACCTTGGTGTCACCCTCATCACCGACACAATGGGAGCCTAATTTACCTGCTTTACTCCCCTTAACACATATAGCATTTCACAACACGTAAATGCTGTATATGTTGGTGGTCCAGCACTGTGTCGGCCTATGGGGAGACTGTGAAACAGGTGATGATAGTTTAGCTGTTTGGACTGCGCAGGTAGATCTGATAAAGCTCTGCTTCTACGTTGCATCGCAGGAAAACTTTTGAAAGCATCCAGTAAATATATTTATAATGTATAAAACAAGATGCCTAACATGTTAATCTACTGAAGGTCATTCACTACTTTAAGCTAAAGGACAAAATATGATACAAGTTTAGGAATATTCTCTTTTTTAACATCAATTATATCAATTATCCTATATATATTTTTAGCATTGTGAAGGCCTTTATTGTTGATTTGTGATCTGTTGATTTTATATTTGCACTCTTTGTACTGCAACTTAAATATGGTTTAACCTCTTGTGTTTGTCCAGCTTACTTTAATGTAAATGCAGCAACAATTAACAACTGCTGATTTTTTTCTCCAATTATCATTTTGTCTATAAAGTGTGGGAGTTAAAAGAAAGAAGAAGAATGTGCGTTCTAATTTCCCAGAGTGCAAAGCTGTGACGTCTTCCTTTTGCTAAATTTTCTATGATATAAAAGCAGCAAATCCTCTCTTCAGAGAAGCTGCAACCAGATGAACCTGATAAAGATTCGGTAGGTACCTCAGTTTTGTAAAAGTTAAGGCACTCAGATGCTGGCGTATTGTCAATAAGAAAAATGAATAACACAAATGTCAGCAATGCTCCATCGTAAGAATGATTCCTGAACAGCTGCAACATATAACCCCTTATAGAGCAGCATGTAAACCCTTATAGAGCAACTTATTAATGTGCTGATACTCCTGGCTGGATGGCCAGCTTAAAAAAAACTAAACTGGGTGGCGTAAATTAGTATACCCATTTCTCGAGGCACCACAAAACTACTGGCATATCTGCAGCGATAAACACTCCTATAGCATTTGTTTTTTTGCGTTGGCACGGTCCGAATCTGCAGTGAGAAGCTCCGTTCTGCTAATTGACAAATATTTGAAGTGTCCCGTAGAGGGGATCTGAATGTCGCGGGAGGATCCTCCAGCTCTGGTTTCATTACATGAGCTCGACTAACCTGGCTAACCGGGCTAAGCCGACAGGGCATGCTACAGCTAATAGACGACTGCGCTGCCAAAACTTTCTGGGTAAAACTCTACAATATCTGTTCTGCTTGTGCGAGTAGCCGACTATTTTGACTGTAGTTGTTTGGGTTACGGAGTGTACCAAATCAAGGAAATACCGCTGAAGATTCAGGACGAATACACGTATAAATTAGTTCTTGATGGCATTTTACAGCAGCCATTTTGACATGAAATGGTAGGGTAAACAGCAGTTACTAATGGTATTAATTAAGGTTCTGTTCCATTTAGTGTAGCAGAGCCTTTTCAGTGAGCCAACATGTACAGTAGCAGCACGCTGGCTCTGTTTGACCTGAATGGAATGGAGCCTTAATTAGTATCACTGATAACACCCTACTATTTCCTGTCAAAATGGCTGCTGTCAGCACAAATATGACTGTCCCATCAGCCACTGGCTCCAGAAATCATTCCTCCTCTAATCTACGCTGCATGCCGAGCTGAGAGCTGAGGGACGTGTTGGTCGGAGGCCAGGGGAGGTTCGAGAGATAAGGACAGGGATTCTGTTGCCAGCTGTCTCTCCAATCTCCCAGAGGAGACCAGATTACATAAAAAGCCTTAATCCGGGTTTAAGACCCAAGCCAGCGGTGCAGGTCCTCTCCAGGGGCAGGAGGGATGGGGCAGAAAAAAAAAATAAAGAAAAAAATAAACCCTCCAAGATTGACGACGGGATTCAATGTTTATACATGTCGCAGTATTCATTTACTTTCAACAGGGGAAAATAAGTGCTTAAAGATGATTTATACTTTCACTCCAGTGTTTCTTTTTGAAAGTTGATGTCTTGATGCTTTCTCACTTATATTTTAGAAACACTGAGGCCTGTACCTACGTCCTTTCTCCAATTGTGCACAATAATGAGCTGACCCTAAAAGCAAACATCCTTCCCTGTGATTAAGACACAGAAACTGTAGATTTAGGTCAACAAAAATGAGTCTGTTGGACATCAGAGATGAACAAGGTCAGCGTTAAGAGCTGCGTTTGAATAGTTGTCCTCCCAGACTGTATTTTGCTCATACATCCTGTAGCATAATAGAATTAGGTCAAGGCCCTGTGAATCATTTGCCCCAATGGGCTAAAACCTTCCAGCAAATAGACATTTTTTTATTTTAAGGTCTGAATTTCTTACTCCATTTAAAATCTACCAAACACCCACCTGAAAGCTCATATTTCTATTAAATTTCATGAGTGAGATCCCTGCTCTGTGGCCCCTTCCACTGATCATTGCAAACATGCATTGATTTTGTAATTTTCCTCCCCTTTCTCTTTGTTAATCAGGCAGGAAGTTGGAGGGGGAAATGAGAACCACAGAGAGGGATGGCAGAGAATTTTTCATGACATCTGACGGGGAAAGTGGGTCATGCTCGGTGTTGCAGTGCTGCTAGCCTCCTCCTCTATGGCGGCTATTGAATTAATCACGCTTTACGCTCGGCTGGACAACGCAGAGCACAAAATGGCTCCCCCCTCCCACCCCCTCGCCTCCCATCTCTCCCTGCGTCTGCCACAGAAAAGACTTGTGCATTGCTCTTGAAGAACTTGAATCTAAGGTTGAATCTTTTTTACCTCATGGTCCGTCTTTATGTACGACTAACAATGAGGAGATGCTGCTCTTATGTGCCGCCACTGGGGTGTAAATGATGCAAAAACACTCCCAAATGGATGAAAAAGCAAAGTAAAGGGGAGATATTTGGCATGTGAAAGTGCACATAAGATACTGTGGTGAAGAGGAAAGCTGGAAAGGCCTAGAACTATTGATAATTACTGATGCTATTAGCTACTTCAAACCAGTCTAAAGCCTTACAAAATGTGTATTAAGGAGGATCACATGTTTCTCTTTTTGTACTTCCAACTCTGACTGCAAGAATGCAGGGGTGTCTGCAGATATGGAGGCATTTCCTTAGAGCACAAAACTTCACTTCAGGCTAAGAGCCTCTGCACAGCCAAGTGACCATCAACTTGCTCTGACCCCTTTGACATGAAGCGTGAAAAAGCTGCAGCATGCATCTTAAAATACCAAGAAAAAAACAAGACTTATTTCCTTAACACCTTTCCTTAGTCATTTCTTGTGGTTTTGAGAGGTGAGAATATAGAATTTCTGCCCGTTTTAAACCATTTGTGTAGATTTTAGATGCAGGAAAGGAATCTAGCACCTCACATAAAGGTGCAAAATGTGGGTTAATTAATTTAAAAGATGTTGCTGTTTCTATTTTAAGAGATAAATTATGGATGAAGACACAGTTGGTGTCATCTTCTCTCTCTAGTAACTCAACTTTATAAATTGAGTTGTGTCTTTTATTTTAAAAAAATCCACATTTAGGGACTTTTGTAAATACGTTTACTGCTCAAACTTTGCATAGAGTTTTGGTATTGGACCAAAACTGGAAATACGGGAAACTCCATGCTGATGCAGTCTGTATTTGTATAAGAAAAGAGTGGCTGGATATCAAATGTTTTCATATAATTATGTTGCCATATAATCAGCACACAGTTTCACTGTCAATAAAATGACAGACAGACAGACAGACAGACAGACAGAGAGAGAGAGGGAGAGACTCTGAAATCCTGTAAAGAAAATCATTAAATGGACGGCCGGCAGTCTAATCTAGGCCAAAGCTCCTGTCATCTGTTCCATCCTAATCCACATATCTACAGATATGTCATTATGACGTTTTGATATAAAACCCTCCATGACTGTACACCAGAGCCTGAGCCGAAGCTGCACGGCGGAGGTTTTACCAAAAGCGCCTGCAGCTGAGGAGTAACATTTTTCATTTGTAGGAATATTGAGCAATAAATGTCAAATGAGAGTCCTGTCTTTTTTGGATAAATAGATAAAGAGTATTTTGCAGGGAAAATGAAGAAGCAGCACGAAAAATGGGTTTTATGCATCTTTGTCTCTTCAATTTCAAAAATGTCATATAATCCATTTTAAAGCTGTGCCAAAATCTTGAATAGAAGAATAATGCAAAGTAGAGTAAACTCACTGAATTTCTTATTTTAATGGCAATTTGTCGTCCCTTAAATTTTACGTTCTCATGTGTGATTTGTTTTCACATTTGGAGGAACGCCAGTACATGGATTCAGTCTGTCCTAATGCTAAGCAGACTTGCCCTTAAAAACTGTTCTAATGAATCCCAAACTAAGTTTATCTGTACTAGTCACATGCTATGAAATGAAGTGTCCAACTCTGAGCTCTTTGACCTTTTACAGCTAACTTTTGAACAGCTGTGTTCTCAATCTTTTAAAAATAGATGTGGGTTACAAATGTTGAACGTTATGTGACATTGTAGTGGGACTTTGAGCCTTTTCTTTTAGAGTTCAAAGTCCACGGCTATTTCTCAGAAAGTTGAACGTGATACGTTAAATGCAGAGCAAGCCAAGGTCATTTTCAAGGTAAACTAGGTACAGCTGTCAAATAATCTACTTTAAAGAGGGTAAAAAAGCTAAAAACTGGTGAATAATCCACAGACACTTCTATGTTTTCTTCATATTTGCCATTTCAGACATTGTTAACCAATGCTTACATATGGTTTTTAATATTTTGTGCTGTGTTATCATATTGTAAATCCTCATCAAAGTACTGGAGAATGCATTTTTTTAAGCATTTGTTTTAGCATTTAATGATTAAGGAGAGTAACAGAGCAAAAGACTGCAAGCTTTAAAGCAACATTGAACTGCAGGTGCATGCAGCTGATCAACCCAACCATAAAGAAAGGTTTGCTAGCAGTGTAGCCAATATTAGACCCATGACCGGGGAGACATACATGTTTGTGCTCCAATTAAGGCAGAACAAAAGGAAAATTAGCGTGCATATGGGGCAACAGAGGGGTGCATAGAGAGCAAACCTCCATATGTTTTCATGCGAGCTGTTCAAAGTACACTCAGTTCCGCATGGAGGAACTTCTCACTTTCAGGACCTCTTTCAACTCATCAAATTCAGTTTGGAGAGCAAAAAACCTCTTGGGGACAAAGTTTGTGACAGGGAAAGCAACAGGAATGAAGAAAACATGATAAATAATTGCTGGTAATGGTCGCTCCTGTCAGAAACAGTAACTGTAGGCAGATCGAGTAGAAGAAATCGAGAGGAGTCCTGAGGATTTCGCCCTCAGTTTACTGGTATATGAGCAGCCCTTGTCTCGTCTGGCGCAGGCTTTTGTTGTATGTGGTGCGGTGTGGAGGAGTGTGGGAGG
>NW_023340206.1:11170722-11221741 GCF_004916995.1 Morone saxatilis
AGGGGGGGGGCGTCTACCCCATCGGCCTTCCTATACGCCACTATGACAGTGCTCTCAAGAGCTGTCAGCCCACATCAGCAGCCCAGCATCATGATAGCTCAGCCTAAATCACAATCAAAACTCTGGCCACCACATCCTCACCACAACCAGTCAAATCAGAGAATGCAACGAGCACAGAAGACACGCGGGCCAACTATCACCAAGTCGCTTTAAAAGTACCTCGCAGAGTACTATGTGTTGGCTTAAAATAGTCCAAGTGCGGAGGGGGGGTTGGGGGTTCCAGTGAGTCGGCGCCGACGGTGGCACAGTGTAAAGGGTTTTACAATGCAGGCACACCATGTTGTGCTGTGAATGCGGCGCTAAGAGCTGAGCATTAAGTCGGCCATTTTAGATTTGCCACAATTTGTAATGTGAGATCACTGCTTGTCACAAAGTCATGGCTTCCATACGCGAAGCTTTTTCGCCATGCAGTCATGCAGAACGGGTCAAAAGCATGTCCCCTTTTCTTTGGCTTCCCCCGTTTTTTTTTTTTTTGCTATTTGTTCCTGACATTCCTTCCAAAGCCGTTGCTCTATTTTAGTATTATCACCAACTACCAGACTTTCACTGTTGATCTCACTGCCGAACAACAAGCTCCAAACAAAGGAGTTATTCACTGGCGTATTTCAACTCGAATACGGCGCTCAGCTTTTGAGGTAATGACGAATGACATTTTGGGTCTATGATTAGCCAAGAATAAGGCCATCAGCGGCACTAATATCAGTGTGACGATAATTGGAATAATGATCTTGGAGGGAACTGATGTATCAATTCCACTCATGTTACGTTATCAATCCTACAGTGAAAAAGGTCAGTCTGGCTTTATAGTTAGAATGAAAAAAGCAGTTCTTCCGGTTATCATTAATTTGTTTCACGTTTCTATAATCGCGGCTAATTCCTCAACAATAAAATCACTCATGCTTGAATCTAAGCCAAGACAATGAGCACCAAACAATGATAATCAAGAGACCCCCTGAAAGCAAAATCGACTGACCATAGAATTTTAAATTATTCTCTTGGGAAAACCAAAATATTTCCACACTGCATGCAGCCACCTTATTTGGGCGCGCTGAGGACAACTTCCGAAAATGTTAACTTGATCCACTTCAAATAACCAAATTAGATAACGAGTCAATAAGTCGGACTGTGTCACAGCTCATTATCAGGATAATGATTTTTCTCGACTGTGGGTAAGTTACCAAGTTAATTAATTATTGAATGGCATTACCCAACCCAGCATGGAGCAGTATTTAATGCAAGTTTTCAACTGTTTGATCCTTTTGGAAGTCCAGAAACCATTTTTCTTCTTCTTTTTTTTATAAAAAAAATAATAATAATAATAATAAAAAAAACACCTTGGCCTAAGATTTCCCAAAATGATTCTACACAAGAACCTTAAAAAGAGAGTTTACCTTTATGTAGCGCAGGATACCGTAGATGACGACCACTTTCGGCGTTCGCAAGATTAAAAATCGCAAAGGGAAAATTATTTTTTTCCCCTTCTTCCTTTTGCTCTGCCCACGACCAACTGTGCCACCCTATTGGTCCGTACCACAGGGTCACATGAGCGACCAGAGGAACACGTGACACTTCTCGAAATTATATGATGAAACAAAACCGACTGGCATCCTCAGTGAGCACAGTTTTTGTTGCTGTGGTGCGATACTCTGTTTGCCATACTGTTGGGTGTCAAGTGTATATAGGCCGTATGATCAGGCGTAATCTGGGTGACCATCACCCACCGCCCTGACAGCCGCCCCCCCCTTCCCCTCAGCTGCAACAAAAGGGGGGGATGCCCAGTGAGGCACACGGGCATCGTGGGGGCATGTCTGAGAATGAGGTGGTCTGAATCAGAATTGTAGCCTCCGGTG
This sequence comes from Morone saxatilis, assembly GCF_004916995.1. Lineage (NCBI taxonomy): Eukaryota > Metazoa > Chordata > Actinopteri > Moronidae > Morone > Morone saxatilis. The sequence continues at coordinate 11,172,633 of NW_023340206.1, forward strand.
GCGCTCGTCTGTCCCAGGGGAGGGTCGAGCACCCCTGAAACCCACAAAGCTATCGTCCTTGTCATTGTTCATAACAATCGACACAAAAATAACCCAGTTGTTCAAATGGTGCCTTTCTCAGATTTAAAACACACTAAAGCACGGCTGCCAACGTGCTCTGCTGTGTGCAGCCTCGTTCGGGACAGTTGAGGAACTTTTTTTGGGCTTGAAGCAACCAAGCACCTCAAAAAAGCAGAGGTCAAACCAAAGCACACACACTTAGACATGCACACAACCCCAACAGTGCACAAACACGCCACGGTGACAAGCATATCCTCCCCCTGCTTTTTAATCTGCTTCTGTGTGCTGGGCTGCTGTGCTGTGCCATCTATCTTGGGTGAGTGGTTTATGCTGCGCGAATTACAGAGCTTTGGAGGCATCCCATCCAGATTTTCCAATCCAGCACAAATCCAGCCCTCATGTCAGATGGACAGTTGTGTGCAGAGCTTAATCTGACATTATTAGGGTTGGACAGTGGCAGCAACAGCAGAACGTTTAAGGGAGCTATCGGGGAAAAGCAAACATTGGGGTTGTGCTGTCTGGATTAGGGGCAACGCAGACAATAAAGAACGTATATCCCCTCATTGTCAATTGTTTCCATTTAGCACAGATGCTGTCCATGCAAAATCCAATCTTACTCCTATGTCAAACTAAAGAAATGCTCGGTAACAAGGCTTCCAACATGCAAGTGCTTTTAATTTTTCTACCTATACAACACAAAATGGTGACCATGCCTTTACCTACCCGCTCGACTGTAAAATGGCCCATGGGAAAAACTACAAATAGAGCATTAAATTTGCTCCACATTTAATCATGAAGGGGAAGAGTGCGTGTGGTAAAATAGGGCGCCGTGTCAGAGGAAATCGGTTTTATATTCAAACGACAGTGTTGGCTCACCTTCAAAACCCAATACCAAGATTGGTGGCAGCACTGGTTAAAAAAAAAATTAGTTTACATAACATTCTTGTGTAATTGAGTAAAGTCTAATCCTCGTTACTGCTAAACGCACTGTCCTCAGTCCTTTGAGAAATGACATATAATCTGTCAAAAGTTGTTTTATGGAGCAGTATTAATGGCTTAGAGGGGCATAATAAGCCATCTAAATGAAATAAATGAGATCATAAATAATTTTCTACAGAATAAATCTACACTAATTGTGAGCTGGAGATCTCTATATCAGGCGAAAACTTTCAAATAAATCAATCATTCTCACTCAGGCATATTTTAACAAAGCACTTCTTTAGGTCAAAGGTCAATCTGCTTACCGGTTAAGATGTGGGGAAGCTCCTTATCAGGAGAGAGGAGGTGCAGTCTGGGAGTTTAGGACCAAGATGGCAGATTATGGGCACACTAAGGGCTGGGGCAGCTCCCAGGGCCCTATAAGTTGACTGACCCCCGCCCCCCCTCCCCTTCCATGGCCTCCAGCAAGGTGATGAACCGAGGCACATCCAGCATGCACAGACCCCCCTATTACCACCCCGCCTCCACCAGAGCTCGTCCTCATAGCCACCCATGTATCCTATTAGGGTGCCAGGGTCCTAATGGAGGCAGAAGGGCGTGAAGGAGAGAGTAAGGGAGTGATAGTCAATCCTGCTGATTGTTGATGGACCCAGGAGAGTGGCGACAAAAGGGGGCTGAGTTGACCCCATTAGTACCCACGTACTGTGAAAATAAGTGTGGAAGTTTAGGAAAATTCTTACTGTTTATGAAATTTCTTTTTTTTTAGAGGAGCTCAGAATATAGAAATGTTAAGTAATATCAGAACCATTTACCGGTGTGTTGATTGGGGTTAATAAGTTGTCTCATACATTTGTCAGGTGTAACTGGAATGGAAAACCAGAAAAAAGTCAAACTCCAACCAGAAGATGATGAAAAAGTTCAGAGAAACTCTATAACTTAAAAATAGGAATTCATGGAAAAGTGATCGAGCTGTGTGTGTGAGAGAGTTAGGGGTCATATTGGCTTTAAGCTATTTCTGGCAGACTTTCCTCTTCAGTCAGTGTTGATTTTCCATGATTAGCCGGCAGCATGTAACCATTGACTGTCAGAGAACTGGACCATAGTCAGCCAACTTGGTGGGTATTAGTCCAAAAACAATTCATAAAAATTGCTTGTTTTAGATCCTTTCCATTCTTCTTTAAGTCATTGACAGGATCCGTAGTATAATGTAGTAGCATCTAGTGGTGCTGCTGCAGATTGCAACCAATTTGAATACAGTTCAGCCTTTCACGTCTCTCTATCTCTTGTCAGTGGGGGCTGAAAGCTGATGACCACATGTCTGGTGTAATTTCTGGATTGATCAAGTTTGGACAAAATTGGTGATCCAAAATGTTTGACCCAAACATTTCTTCTAAATTATATTTTGTTCTTAGTGTAGTGTAGTGTTGTCTTTGTTGGAATTTACTTGTTAATAATGTGGCTGTTGTAAAGCCTTTTGAGGCTGTAACTATGATTAAGGGTTGTTGAAATACACTTGACTCAGACTAGAGAAAGTGATCATTCTTACTTTGGGGCTGTCCTCTTCCTGAGCACGATGCCAAGAACTTTAATACATAAAATATTGAAGCATTTTACCCACTCACTGCACCACAACAGAGTTTTATTCTTACATATTAACAGTAAAACATTTTATTTGTACCTTCCTTTCCTCCTTTAACCTTGTAAAGATTTCAAGAGCATTAACACATGTTTTCAGCAGTACTTACTTATATCAGTTTTTTAGTAGTTTTCCAGAATGATGATTGATTTTGCTCATTTTCCTTCTGCCCCATTGTTTAATCTAAGATTCAAACCCATAATGCTTTGGGCACAGGCTTGCTTCAATTCCATATTGAACAGATAAGTGATTAAATAAATGATTAAACAGAGCAGACAGAAATAAAACAGTTAACAGACAAGATAAGACAGCTTACAAGTTTGTCTTTGGTTGAAAATGTCAGAAAGTTTAATCTTCAGTATCTTCAGTGAATCTGTTCCTTCAATCTGTAAAATGATGATAATTATTTGGAAGCTGCCCTTCTACATTGGCCCTCTTATTTAATAATTTAATTTGAATTTTAGTAACTAACAATAAAACTCAACAGTAGCAAAAAGTATAGTTTAAAAAAAAGCTATAAGGGTCTTAACCCTAAACACTCGATCATAGCGAGGATTGAGACTGACGGGAATATCATTAGTTTTGCAGGTGTTTGATGATAAATGAAAGTATTTTGAAGTGAAATGAAATGAAATTTTGACCTGATGATGATAGCTAGAGCTAAGACAAGTGAAAGCATTACCAAAGTGGTTGAAAATAATCTTGTAAATGTTTTTAATTGTCGGCAATCCATGCTAAAGGTTGTCAAGTTCATTCAAGCTTCAAGATTCATCCTATGCTGCCCTTACGAATGCCTGTCCCATGTTTCATGGCAATCCATCCACTAACCTGTTGAGATATTTATTTCTAGATCAACAAGCTTACAGACAGGCCTACTTTGCCATCCATGAAACAATGTCACAAGCAGAAAGAGTTATAAATTCCTTATGGTACTTTAAATATCCATGAAATGAACTCCTATTTTTTTTATCTAAATCATTGAAGATCACTTTTTTTAAAGGAAACTTTAATTTTACAAAAATGTCAAACTATAAAGATTTATCTGTACCCATGAGGCTCTGTATGAAATAGGATTTAGTGCTGTGGAGTATGAAAGGGGAAATTAGTGTACAGGCAGAATGTAAAAGGTAAAGAAGCTGTACTTGAACACATATAAATATAATGAAAGGTTTTTGAACCCTTTGCATTTGATGTCTAACTATCTTCTTTCATGCTGAGGGTTTATCCCCGTTAGCCATAACTGAAGCACTCTTCTGTCGTTGGAACAATAAACCTCTCATAAGTGTTCAGTATGCTCTAAAAGCCTTTGCCCATAACTCTAAAGCTGCTCCACACAAAGCAACTCCATGTTCCTAATGGAAAATATTGCCTAACCCTCTCTGCTGATGTCGTCAATGCAGCCAGTAATGGGTACACATTGGCCCCCGGCAAACACCGATGATGAATAGACTTCTGTTTTGGTGAGGAACTTTGACTGTGTCTGACTCCTCTGGGCTCAAACACAGAGTTCTTGCTTTGTTAGTGTACAAAAAAACCCCAAGATACTGTACCATGTAGATGCAAGATACACGGTACAATAGCATGTATGAGTGAGGAAGTTTAGTTTTTGCAGGGCAACGAAAGAAATCACAGAAGGGAGAACATATTACTCATTGATGGGCAGACAGCAGAGTCATGGAGGGATGCTGTATTTCCCCACATTAATCCTACAAGCTGTCTACTGAAGGGGGATAAATGAAATATTTAACCTTGATCTTTCTGTAGAGATTTTGAAAAGGTACTGGTTTATACAGAAAATGGGTCTAATGAATGTTTCCAGAGAACAATTTTAAAAGCTGAGACATTAGTTTCACATTTTTTACCACTTTTCTTCTGTCATGCTGCAGATCACTTGCTCTATTTCTATCTTTTGGCCTCTTCCTGAAGTGTTTTTAACAACCCCCATTGATTCAGTTACTTCTCGTAAAATGAGGAAAGCCAAATACACACCAGAATCACTTCAACATTTTAAAGGAGTGATGCATGTTGTAAGCATGTTTTTCAAATTTGATCTCAAACAATAGCAGATAATCCTTATCCTTATGTTTTATTTTCAACATTTGACCGCACACTAAATCCTCAACCCTTTGTCAAATCTAATCTTTTCTCATCATCTAAATGTACTGCCTTTACAGATAAAATACCTAACATCAGGCTACATACAGGCTACTATCAAAACAAATATGAATCTTGTCAGCTTATTCCACTGGAAACAAACCCGTTCCTGTTTTAGTGGCTCATGCTGCTTTGTTAGAAATGTTTCGTTTCGGCCTTTCCAAAGAGACTTGAGTGTTTTTCATCTTTAAACCTCTATTAAGCAGACAACAAATGGCTGTGCAATGTCATTTGTAGTCACAAACTCATTGATAAATAATACCCAACGATACAGCGACACGTAGCTTTCAGCGATAGTTAGCTTATCATTTTGGTCCACAACCAGGTTCTGTGTCTCAGTGTCATGGCTCTATCCAAACCTCTTCCCATTTAAGAACACAATCAACTGTTGTGTCCCGTCTCCACTTCCTCTCAGTCCTGCGAGTAGTGACCTCTTTATATAGTTTCAAATAACTAAATAAAACCAAGCTATCATAAAAATAAACACTTGAACATACATTAGTTTCATAAGTTTGGAATAATGTATTTGACATATCAGTATGAACCAAAGCTGTAACTTTACATGTTTTTAATGACACCACGAGGGAGCTCATTTTAAGTTTCTAATTGGTAATTTCTTGTTGGCAATCAAGCTGAATCTTTCTCAAGCAAAAGACATTCTTTGCATTTGCGGCACACACTTGCTGATAAAACCGCTACAGTTTACTTCTCCAGCTTTAATACTGCCACAGGTTTTTGTTGATTAATGTTTGTTTCTTATGTTTTATCGCTACGTAGATGCACAGAGGTGTTGAATCTTTCTCAGGGTGTCTGCTTCAATCCAAGGATTACCTTGGTGGTAATACGGGACAGAACATTGGTATTGAGTCATAACAAACACTGTATGACGGAAATCTATTTTAATCAACACAATGCATCGACACGTGGGCTCCCCCGGAACAATCCCGATAGGATTTAGACTCATGCCATGCAATGAGATCTGACATGTTAAGATGCCGGGCACATACAGCTGTGAAATCAGATGAGGATGATGAGCAGGGCAACCATGTGCTGAACTATAGCAATATGAGCCAGGGGATTATGGGTACGGTAACTGCAGGGCAGGCAGCGCAAGAATACACATCTGGGATGGAGATGACTTACAACACAGAGCTCTGATAAAGTATAAAATCAACGGACAGATAGATGCATAAGTAGGAAGACGTATGGTGAATGAATAGATGAGTAAATGGATGACTGGTGCATTGCAGTGGTAGAGAAAGCCATGTTCTTAGCCCATCCAAAGAGCGCAGTGATAGAAATTGGACCTGACCATGCCAGAGGCTGGAGACGAGACACACTCGCACACACATGGAGGAACATCACTGAACCTCAGAAGGACAGTTTTTGACGCTAGCAAAGTTAGAGGGCCCGTACCACAAACACTCGAGACAACCTCGGGGGCCTTGAGTGGAAGTAGAGTCGACTCAAACAGCCCGACTGCATTTATTAAATATTTAAAGGGTGCAAATGTACTGTACATTCACACAGTAGACATACAGTTTGTCTGTCATAATTAATTAAAAGTGAAAATCAGTTCTAATTTACTGTTGTTTTTAAAGGTTACAAGAAGCGTAAATAGGGAAAATGTAGGAATTGATTCATTAAGCCAAAGTGTAAATCAACAAATTATAACAACTAAACTATTAATCTGCTTATTATCTATTTTCTGTATTAAGTTTGTCTTAAAGCAGCTCTACTTCCTGCTTTAGGATTAATTATTCAGTGAAGGTTGTTGAAAGTTAGTTTGTCATAATGATAAGATGTATTTCATTGTGAAATACAGATACTTTCCTCAAAAGAAAAATGTGTAACATCAATGTCTAGACAGATATCTCACAACTATCAGATAGATTTAATTGAAATGTGATGCAGATATCCACATTCCCCAGAGGATGAACCCTAATAACTCCGGTGATCCTCTGACTGTGCCTGTGGCACCACCATTAGGTTGATATTTGTAGTTTTTAGTTTAATGTTTCAACAACAGATGGATGGATTGCCATGAAATTTGGTTGTTTGTTATTGATGTTCACCTCAGGATGAATTGTAAATTTAGTCATAAACTTTGGTTTATGACTAAAATACCTGCAAATCTAATGACTCTGATTCTCATCAGCCTCAGCTGTACGGTGTGTTTGGTGCTAGTTTGGTGGCATCGTTATCATAAGCATGTTAACACGGTAATATTAGCTCAAAGCACCACTATGCTAAAGTAACCTACAGCCTCTTTTTCTGGTGTGATGGTCAAATTTGCTTTTGAAGACAGTCCTGCAAATCGAGTTTCCAGATCTTTTGGTTTTCTTTTGGCAGTTTTTTGTGATTTTGTTTGGAGGACTTTTCATGAATCAATGGTTAAATGTATGAAAGTGAGCTAACACAGATTGTCCCATAAGCACTGACCACCGACAGGTAATGAACTGGAGACACTTCATATAGGAGGAATAAAGCTGGAGTTAAATGTGTCAATACCAGACCTACCGGAAAATTATTACTGCAAGTGCTGTCCTTTGTTGTCAAGGAAACTCCTGGAAAATGACTTCTTAAAAAGAGTGGGAACCCTGCTTTAATTAAGATTAAGATTCCACTTATTTATTCATAAATCGTCAGCATGTCTCCAATGTTATATGCATCTTCCAGTTACTTGTATCTGTTATTAGTGTCTCTCAGCAAGAGGAATCATTTTCAACATTTTATAGAGATGGTTTGAGGATTGTCATCGTCAGTTTAACACGAGAGCACTGTGATATAGACTCGAATGGCCACTGTTTGCGCATACCCCCTCCCACAACCTGAAACAAGGATCTCTTGAATTCTGAAGGATATAGTGGATGACAGTACAATAAAATAATAATAAAAGCCTTGCTAAGATAATTATAAGAAGCTGGAATGGCCTTAGGTTTTGCACCACTCCACGGCTCCAAATTAACAATGTCAAGAAAAGTTTTGACCCACTGGGTTTTCTTTTATTAATGAATGTGGAATTTTACAACATGAAGCAATTATTTTTTTGGCTGCAGTTTCTCATTTTTCAAGCTGACCGATTAACCGCTGATGCACCTTGTCTCTGTCTATGTTGCTGTCAATCAAACAGTCCGAGTATAAGTACTTTTGGATATGGCCACCCACTACGCTTAATTATCATACTGAGCACATTTCTCTCTCTCTCTCTCTCTCTCTCTCTCTGTCTTTCATACTCTCTCGCCCACATACACACACAGAGAGAAGCTGCCCCGGCTGCCTCCTAGCTGAAGCTGCCAGTGTGGCAGAACCAGTCGCTTTGACAAAGGACACAAGTTCCCCTGGGTGTCAGTAGGACTGAATCCTTGATGCCCTGAGTGTACTGGAAGTGTTGCTTTTTGCATGTCTGTGTGTTTGAGTGTCTGTATGGTGTATGCAAAGGGCCTGTTAAGTTATTCTATACTTGTGAGGGAGCAAAGACCGGAGAGGCAAGGGGAAGCTGTTGGTTAAATGGGGTTCAGAGCTTGAGGGTTGAATATGTGCAATGAGTGTAAAAGATGATATGAAGCTTTTTGTTCAGAGATCACACATATTTTCAAAACAGGTTTAAGGATTTTTAAAATTAAAATCCATATGAGAAAATCCTGGATTTGGTATTAAACACAGATTTGGTAATATTCTGATATAAGGGTGTGTGCAGTTTCAAACATACAACATGTACAGTGCAGTTTAGTGAGACCCAGAGTCACTTGTTTAGTGGAGCTGAGAAGTGGTAACTCGTGGTTTCTGACCCTTTTGTTGTGTTAACAGACTGGTGTTGCTGGTGCCCCATAACATATTGTTTCTGGCTACGGACAGATTATGAGACAATGGGCCCTGAACACAGACATGTAAAAGGCAGCTCACCTCTCTTTTATAGGAGAAACATACATAGACCCGAGGTTCCCAAATCCCAACCCCCACTATGAGGTAACCAAAGCCTCATGGGGGGCATATATCGGCACATATCTCAGCATTTGGTTCACTTCTTTGGAGAAAAGTAAATGTAAAGTGAGGTAAACTGTCTAACAGAACACTGGCCAAGAGGTAGGGAGAAGAAAACACTGAATTTGCCTAAAAAGATGCATATTTAGTCTGGAATGATTATTAAAGATGATAAAAAATAGATAATACAGACAGAGACATGTATAAAATGTTGCCCAAACAGGAAATAATCTTCTCAAAATTCATCCAAATCACTTTTACACAAACTTCTTGCAGTTACTGACATCACTGTTTGGGTTCATTGTAGAGTTTAGAATATTATACAAAATATCCATAAAATATGTCACTTAGTCAGTTTACTAAATGATACAACTGGTTGGGAATCACTGACCTAGACTGACACACAAATTAAACAATTACTGTGGAAATGTTAAATATGTAGCTTATATCTTTAATGGAAGGCTTTATTTAACAGTATGAAGTAGTCAAGGATCAAATCGAACATCTCTTTCTACTTTCATCAGAGTCTAAATAAAGAACCAAAGCCACTAAACGTAAGCGGACTGTCCTCTTGCTTCCCCAGCCATCTTAAAAGCAAAGAGCGAGGGAATGAAAAGGAACAATTGTCTGAAAGAAAATTTATAAAATGTGTCTCAAATCACAGACAAACACAAAAGAAACCAGATAAAATGTCGCAGAAAGAAACGAAGTTTCTGTGAATGAGGCCAACACCATTAAGTGCTCGTGTCTGTATGAAACTATAATGGGCTGTTCCATGCATTAATAAGAAGCTGAACATTAAGACAAAAGCCTCATTTATCTCCCGACATGAGTTTCTGGACAGTGACAGATTTTTATCTTCCGTTCGTCAGGCGTCAAAGTACCAAACCTTCATTGTTATTCTTTCTTTCATTCACTCCAATTATGTAAAAGTTTCTGCAGGATGGACGTGGCTACGCGCTGGATTTGCTGCTCTCTAAAACTGACATTCCTCATGGCTGCACCACCATATGTGGAGCTGCTCACTTAGCCCATGCATGGCTGCCTTTCATCATTACCAAGAATTAAAAAAAACCCCACTCTAATTAGTTCGGCCTTGTAATTTCAAACATTTCTCTTCCCCTCAAGTGAAGATCCAGCAGTTTTCATGACTGCGTAAATGTGTGAAATACAAGAAACAATCAGAAGCAGCGACAATACGAGACAAATCAAAATAGTTGCGTCAGTACAGACTTTGAAAATACATTAACAAAACAAAACACATTATGAATTAAACCGTCCAACCCCAGCAGGGAGCGTTTGTCATTTGTAATTCTTGCCATCGTTGTTTCGTCGTTATGTGTTTTAATTTGCATTCACATCTCTGAGGGATACTGTGAGGTAGCAGGAACCACTCTGCTGTGAAAAATTGGAATGAACCCTGCAGCTCAGAGCTTTTTTAAACAGGGACATATTTTCATTAAATTTGTTTTTAAAAGTACTACTTAAGAAGTTTGTTAAATACACATATTATTGGAACAAATGTGAACACTGATAACTCTGATATACTGTAGTATGAGAGTTAGTAGTTAATAGTTTGACAGCTCAGGCTTTTTAAACATGCTTATGACGGTCGGTCAGGTTTTGATCCAGACATTTCTTGTGTTGATGTTCCTAGATAGATAGATATACTTTATTGATTCCTGCTGGCTTTGGTGAAATATCTCAACAACTATTGAATTAATTGCCATGCAAACTTGTACAGACACTGATGGTTTACTGATGAGGATGAATCCCTCACACTGATCTCTAAGTACTACTCCACTTACATTTGATTTGTCCAGTTCTTTGCTTTCTGACTAAATATCAGCTGAACTCATCATATTCCCATCAGCCTCAGCTGCACTTTGTGATTTAAATAGTGCATGTTAGCATGCTCACTGAGATGAGATGGTGAACATTATACCTGCCAAACATCAGCATGTTAGCAATGTCCTTGTGAGCATGCTACCACGCTAGCGTTAGCATTTACAACAGCCTTGCAGAGCTGCTAGCATGGCTGCATACTCTCAGTCCTTAGTCCTTAGTTTTCCATTCGATGGCGGACTTGTTCAACCATGCGAACACAGCCTCTCTCTTTCATTCCTTTGACCACCTTTCTTATAAAAGGTTCGACATTGTGATATAAGTCTTTCATAATGTTTAAAAGCAGGTGTGTGTCTCCTTCGAACCATTAAAATACTCATAAAACCTGAAAAATATCGGCATATCCCTCATGTCTTAATTGGAAAACATTTGGAAAAGGCCTGATTAGGAATATCCAAACAGAATATGGCTCTTATCAAATGTGGAATATTCTGAATAATAGTGGAAAATGAGTGTGCATGTAAATGTAGTCACTGAATACATGTTGTGTGCTGAGGAGGTGGATGCTGTTTAAAGAAGCTGCTGATGCACCAAGAAGAGCAACAGTCATGTAAAATATAGTGGTGTGTTAGCTGTTGCCTGTTTGTGATAGAACAAATACTCTGCAGACAGCAAAATATGTCAAAGAAAATACCAGAAAACATAGACATCAGCCTTCAAAAACCCATAGTGGTTGATGATTGGTCCCCTACAATTAATAATGAATTGTAAGAGGTCACAAGAACAGACAGGAGATTGTAAATTTATACCATGAATGAATTTTTGGTTTTCATGTAGTATCAGCTGGTTTAATATATATCTGCTTCTTGCTTGTGTACATTTTTGAAATTAGTGCATCCCACTGTTTTTTTGTTTGGGTGTTCAGACAAATCAAACTGCGTATCTCCACGGTGCTGTGGTTTGGCCTCGTTTCACTGGGCTCGTACTGGATACGTGTGCTCTGCTGGAGGAAGACATGATCTGAAGTTGGTTGACTCATAATCTTGGCATTGCCAAAGGAGAGATAATGTTCTGTAGGCTGCTAGCTCCCCTTGGTGGAGAGAGTCGGTACACAGGAGTAAACGAAGAGTCCTGCTGACCATGAATTTAATCTGGTGTGATAATAAAACACACACAGATGATCAGTTACAGCAATTAAAATCATTAAAATAAGGCATTAATTATCAGGTCCCTTCATCTAGTTCAGCATAAATAATTAAAACCTTCAAAAAATATTAAAATCCTTCATGAAAACTGTTGTGATAATCAGCTTTAATCCAGTATCAGAAAGCAATATCAATTAAAAAATGAGATTGGTAAAGTTCACATCGACAGACTTAATAAAATAAAAAGTTCAAACTCAAATACCAGAGACCAAATGTCAGCCCCCATCATAATTTATTCTGCATTGTGTCATACTCAAAGACGAGGAAAACCTTAATCCTTTCTCTCTGCTTCTTGACTTAAGGGCTTTTTGCTTTCAGCTTTTTTTTTTTTTTTTGTCAGAGCATCACACAGCAGAAACACATTAGCATATTGCAATAAACAAGGGAGTAAAGCTTGGTTTTGCCAATAAGTCCTCCTGGGAGCAGAGAGTGAGAAAGCTCATCAAGCCGTGCAATAAGTGTAAGTGTAACTTTAACAACTGCAGCTGTAATAAACTGATGTTTCGGTGCTAATGATCAAGGTTTTCATGGTGGGAGGGATAAAGGAAACATGAGCACAATGGTGGCGGCTGTGGCTCAGAGGCACAGCGGGTCGTCCACTAATCGGAGTGTCGTTGGTTCGATCCCCGCCTCTTCCCGCCACATGAAGTATCCTTGAGCAAGATACTGGACCTCAAAATGCTCCATTTACAATGTGTCACATCCTGGGTGGAAATCCCAGGTTGAACCAGGATTAAAAACCAGACAATTTAAATAATATAAAAATAATATACCCAACAATAATAATAAAACAGATTAGAAGTGTTGGAAATAAAACTGTGTCGTGCAGGATTTATTTATTACAAATTAGCGTATCACAAACTTTCTATGAGCGCAATTTGGCGCACATTAAAAAACTTTAAACTTCACTGCTCCCTTGCGGAGCAGAAACATCCTTTCCTCCACCCGATGACTCAGCTCTTACAGGGGGTTCCCGAGGCGTTCCCAGACCAGATGGGATATTTAAACCCTCCAGCATGTTCTTGGTCTTCTCGCTTTTGTCTTCTCCCAGTTGGTCACACTAATCGCCACAGGGAGGCGTCCAGGAGGCGTCCTGAGCAGATGTCTCATCAAGCTTAACTGTCTCCCGTCAACAAAAGAAAATACTGATTTTATGTCTGCATAATGTGTTCTGTTTCATAGATCTGTGACCCTACGGACTGTCAAACAAAGCTGTAAAGCTTCTCCACTGCTTTAGTGTTTATTGGATTATTTGAATAATGACTGTGCACGTCAAATCCTTTGTCTTTTCCCGTCAATCAAAGTGATCCAAAATGAGTCAAAAAAGAAAAATATCTACTCCGATTCGATGTGTAAGACAATAAAACATGAAAACCTCTCAGCACAAACTCACACACAAGTTTCTTATAGTAATTCCAAGCAGGTTTTAAGCGTATAACTGGAAAAGTGACAACATTATGCTAATAAGTGTTTGATTTCTGAGTGTACTGTTGATTGTGAGGCAGTGGAGGAGAAGCTGCTCACAGCTGCAAACCATTGAAACTAATGATGGGTGAGACAGCTGGATAACAAAATGTTTAATATTAAAGCTAAGAAAAATTGTTTTTATTAAACAAAAATTAAATTGATCGACATCCATTGTGTAGGTTTAGTTCTTGTACACGAACTGTAAAAACAAGCCTTTACAATGACTGAATATCTTTGTATCAGTATTATAGTTGTATTACAGTCACACTTTAGTGGTCCCCATGTGAAAGCACGGTTATATTATTGCTTTGCCCCAAATTATGTAACCTAATGTATACTGATCTTTATAGTATGCTGTTTTTGCAGTTAGTATACAATAAATGAAACATTAAACTGTTTTATACTATCAGGAAATGATGCAGCTGTGACTTTTAAATGCAGCTCCCAGTTGACCTTTTACTTCTCGCTCTGTGCTCCAATAACAGTTGAGCAAACCTTTCTCCTTAGACACTCTGTGCATATATTTTAAAGACGATTAAAAGATAAAAGTGACATATCATCGTGAATCTGTAGCTAGCTAGTTAGCAGGGTTGGTAGGGTTACTTTAAAAATGTAATCCAATACTGTACTGATACTAATTACCTGTTAAAAGATGTAGTCAGTAACCTAATCCAAGTATAGCCGTATTGAAGTAACATAGCTTTATTACTTGCAGTTACTTTTGGATTACCTCAACACCAAATATGCCAATAAAGACAAAAGAGAAATATCAATAAGAAGTATTGATGGAGGTGTATTCTGTAAGACAACAGAACAATGTAATGTAGAAATGTGTCCTCTGCTCAGCGTATTTTTAAAGAGAAACAGACGCATTATAACTAAGACTAGATGACTAGCAAGCCACTTTACATCAATCATTACATTTGCTGACATTAGCTAACTTATGATTGGACTATAAATACGTCTCTTTTATCTTTTAACCCTCTTCAAAATTTGGTCGTCTTTCAAGGCTCGCTCTGCTGTTATTGGAGCACAGGGCAAAAAGGAGCGGGACTTAGGAAGGGTCAATTATGTTATACAATAAATCTAATAAATGCTAAATGTTTTTGAAAAAAGTAATAAAATAACAAATATAATAGCACTCAGTTTTTTTACTGTGCATTTACTGCAACTACTCAACTTTAACACTTAAAACCTGCTCATAATTAATTTGTAGTCAGGCTTGTGTTTTGAAATATTCTGAATATTTAACATGTTTTCAGGGGTTTGAAGGACTTCATTATCCCCAAACTATACGGCAAACCGCACACTCATTAAACCTTAAATATCTTTTCTTTTTGAGTTTGTGAAGATCTGGAGAGACTCATCCATCACTGGAAGGAGCACTCGTTTGACAAGAGTGTTTAATACCGACATTTTCCTGACAGACTCCATACAGACATCTGACTTTTATTTGACAAGGATGAAGAATCTGCCGTGCATCATTCGAGATAAGCACTAAATAAAACAACACGAAGCTTTCTAGCTCAATCCCCCTTTGAAGGTTGTAAAGACATGTCGGTGCCATTTGATCCCAGAAAATCAAGCAAAAATACCCCCAAAAAACTTGGATGTTTGATCTTGAATCAAAATTTAACATCAGAAGTGTCAAACTGAATGACTTTGCAGTGAAATAAAGCAGTGTGGTGCTAAAAATAGGTAAAATAAATCAGAAGCTAAATCGAAAGCTTCAACGGAAGATTAATGACGTGTGAAAACTGTCACTGCTGCCCCGCAGGTTTTAAACAAGGGCTTTTATTAAACGGGGGTATTTTATTTTGACACCATATCTGGGACAAATGCCAGTTGACACCAGAGAGAAAGGCTTTGCAGAAGGTCAGGAAGCATGTGCTTTGTTTTTAGAGTCGATTTTTACAAGCAAGGTCAATATGCTCTCTCCTCCTTGTTATATAGCTGCACGGACATTTTCTAGTTAATATTATGTGGAGAAATATTTAATGAGCAGGAAATAATTTGCACTCTTTTGCTTTATAATGAAAATCTATTACCCCTAGCTTTTTGTAATATTACTCTGGGGAACTGTTTTCCTGCTCCTTCCTCCAATTACAGGCTGATAATGCTTCAGGGATTTAATGGTGGTGTTATGGAGAGTTTACGACGTCCTCCATGTGCTAAATATAATCTTGTGTGTCTTCTACAGGCAGTGGTTCCCAACCTCGGGGTCAGGACCCCTTCAGGAGGTCACAAAATAAATTCGTGATTAACAGGATTACTGTGAAAATCATATTACTTCTGTGCATGTTTGTATTTTTTTTAAATACTATTTAGTTTTGTCTAAAAGATATTCAGAAATAATTAGATTTAATATTTTATTATGTATTTTCTTTAACTGTAACAGGTTGTTGCATCTCAACGGTCTTCTTTCGGCTATAATCAGTGTTTTTATGATGATAATGTAAAAACAATTTAACAATGTTAAAGTAGTTTTCAGCTTGTTGTGTTGCTATCGTGCCTTTATTACTGCTTTAGTTTATTCTCAATGCTCTCGTTGGTTTTCAGCAGCAGGCAGCTGTTTTCAGGATAAAAGCTCTAAAGCAGACAGCACAGACGCAACCGATGGTGGTCACAGTGGAGCATTTAGCAGCTAAAGAGCCAGATATTTCCCTCAGGAAACAGAGCTGTTTATATTCATCAGGAACAACTCAATTATTGTTGCTCTGTCACTGCTGGATGTAAATTAGCAGCAATTTGCTACCAAGCTCATAACAACTGAGGAGGTTAGAATACCGACTTGTTTCTGTTGCCCCAGGGTGGGAAATACTGATTGCAGGTTTAAATACGGGGGTTTTATATAAATGTCATGACACTCTATGTCAGCCTTGCAAGGTTCAGGCTGATTTTAAAACAAAAGCTAGCACACTGAGTGATTTTTCAACCCACCAAACCTGCTGATTGTCATACATTTGGTAAGGATGTTCCAGCAGCACTGATCACAGGACAGTCACATTAATTGAGTTCACGTTTAACTGTGCAGAACAGATCCTCACATTTGTCCCTAGTTCCCGATTAAATGTCCTCGTTTCCACCACTCAGTGGGCCACAGAGACTAACAGTAAAAACATTCCTGGATTCTTGTAACCATGACAACGACCCCCAAAACGATAATCTTTCCCTAAATCTTAACCAAGTTGTTTTGAGGCAAACCTAACCTTAACCTGCAACATCATAAAATGGACAGTGCTGGAATGTAACTAAGTACATTTACTCAAGCACAAACTTGAGCTAATTGTACTTGAGTATTTTCTCCTCATTTCATTTACATAACCAGGAAATTGGACTTTTAACAGCTTTAAATGAGATGATTTTCTGCTTTTCCTCATAACAATTCAGTTTTTAGACTTTAAATGTCTTTCTAATCGACTAATTTTAAGTGTCACTTGGAGTAAATATTACTGCATTTCTTACACATTTTTGGTCTTTTTTACAAAACAATCGATTATTGAATAATGAAGAAGATTTATCCATCATGAAAATTAGTTTTCAGTCCTAGTTTCAGAAGCAGTTCAGAATAAGCTTTACATTAATGTATGAGTTCATTGTACAGTTTTAAATATAATATGAAAATCCATTAAAAACCTCAGCAGGGAAAAAGGTCCCTTACGGAAACAGATAGGGAACCACTGAAGTCAAGGATCTGCATACTTCCTCCAGCACTGACAATGGATGTAGAAAGCTCAGACAAATTACATTAAACCTTTCCCCAAGGTCAAAAATGAACATTTATTCTCAGTTTATGTTCATATTTTTATATTTATATATTTATTTATAGCACCATCTTATTCCAACACTGTAGTCTTTATAGTCTGATCACATAATCAACAGATGATCACCGACAACATGCAGGTAATTCAGAGTGATGAAATGCCCCCCCCATCCTCTCCCTCCCTCCTTCATCCTCCTCCTCCTCCTCCTCCAGTGTAATGATTTGTAACGTCAGTCTCGGTGCCGAAAGAAGCACCGTGCATCCCTTCCCTGTGTTTATGTGTGTGTGTGTGTGTGTGTGTGTGTGTGGTTGGCTGAAAGGAGTTGCCACGAAGCTCCTGCAGACAGACATTTTCTGATCCTCCGAGCTTCCCATAATCTGTCAGATTAAACCCAGCGGGACCTCCTCTGCGCTCCTGCGTCTCCAGCCTCCTCCTACACATCACCATATTGTCTCCTGTTGTGTTTCTGTTCATTCACACCCTCAAACAGCGCCGATTGTTTTTTTTCCTCCTTTCCTTCCTCGCTGAGATGACAGCCGGCTGTCTGCGGTGCTGAAACTCCCGCGACCTTCCACCTGCGGCGGAGAAAAGGCGAATTTATGCGTCTCCTGCTGACAATTTGACGCAAAATTGAGCCCGCCAGACACAAGCGGAGGGGAAGGGTCTAACTACCTGTTAGCTCCTCCGGGCTGCGGGATCACACTGGCTCTGCTGCGTGTGTGAAGTGTCCTCTCATCTTTATTTAATCCCTATTTGAATTCGCAGCTGCATGTCTTCTGACCTACTTTGTGCAAGTTGGGAATAAAACCGACGCAGGAGGAGGAGAAAGCAGCGCAGACTCGGCAGGTCTATGAGGAGCTGAGGATGGAGGTGGTGTGGAAACAGTGGTGACCCTGTTGGTAGGGGGAAGTTCCAGTCATAACGCAAGGGGAGTTAAGGGAAGCTTGGAGGGGGTGAGAAAGGGGCGAGAGGGGAAGGTCTGCTGAAGAGCCAGATGTGTGCGCGTCTGAGCGCGGAGACAGAGAAGGTTATGACCGCGTCTCTTCACCCGGACCTGGGGCTGCTGCTGCTGCTGCTGCTGGCCTGCTGGCAAGCGCCGGGGATGGTCGGAGCGAGTGAGTCCCTCTGTTTACTCTCTAACTCGGTGTGTTTGTGCGTCTGATTTATGCGTTAGGGTCAAAATGTCGCATCGGAGATATTGTAAAATGACTTTCCAGCTGCAAACAGCTGCAGATTTTGAACCAGGATGTTCCAGAAATCTAAAAGCATGAAACAAACACGAGCACACATGCAAAACTGACTGCATTAGAAAAATGCAGCATTTAACAAACTAGTAGCCCTAACGACCACCTCTGGCAAAACAAATAACAAATATATGTTGATTGATGAAAAGTGGAATGAGCATAACAATGCGATCTTACCAGAAATCACACAATACTTACAGGCTCTAATGGCATGCAGATTGAAGGAGAAGCAGGTGACACCCTGTCACTAATGGAGCCATCACTCCAAGCTCCTTGCTCTTTTTCTTATTGTGTTTGCCCAGCTTATTATCATGTTTGCAAGGAGATTTTGTTTTCCAATAATCAAAATAAATGTTAAAAATACAAAAAAAAAAGAAGGATATTATCCTTATTTTCAATATTAGAGTGCAAGCTGCTTGGTCTTTTTCTTGGTTTTAATCCTCCAGCTGGTGGTCCGGTCTTTAGTGGGGTTGCCAAAGGTTGGCAGAAGTATACACTGAGTATATTTGCTTGGAAAAGCCCCTAAATGAAGATATTTTAACTCAAAAACATTATTGTGGCACATTATGAAGGTGGCGGTTCATTGAACTTAAGCCTAAAATGTGGCCATAACAAACCGTTAAGTTAATTTGCGTTTTATAACACATTCTTTTATAAATAAACCTAAATTAATGAGTTAAATCTGACACCAAACTAGGGTGACAAGGTATTTTTTAGAGGTAGCAGCTGCCACCCCTCTAAATCTGCCCTCAATACTGTGCAGATGTGCATAAAATAATACAAAACATTTCACCCAGTATGAACATCATAAAGCTTCAGTGAGGAGTTATAACCAAGCTGATTAGAGAATATATGTGTGATACAGTCAGACAGTGTGGAATAAGATAGTTTTAACAAACCTAAAGCGACTAAAAGGGGAAAACTGGATGTTAAGGTGCTAAAAAAGCCTTAAAATATTCATAAATTCATGCACCGTATTTAAATAACAAGCTGCATCATCCAGAGCTTTAAGTACATGACAGCAGCACAGCTCTACATCAGTGTATTGCTTCGTCTTTTGATTAGGGTTAAGTGTGAGTGTGTGTGTGAGTGTGTGTGTGTGTGTGTGTGTGTGGTTACTGTACCATGTTTATGTTTTATATTTCAACTAGACAAACAGCTGCTGTAAAACTGTCAAAACCTTAATTGAACGTCTATCAGAGGAGTGAATCCAGAGTAATCTCTCTCCCTCTCCCTCTCTCTCTATCCTGTTTAATTAACTGTAGCAGGAACATACCAGCACTTAAATCATCCAGACCACTGGCCAGAGTCCTGCTCTTTGTCTCTACACAAAATCAAAGCAACCTTTGGCAAACGAAAAGCAAATCAACAAGCGTCTCCTTGGCTGATTACCAAGAGGCGGCTAATCTGCATTTACGAGGCCCCGTATTGATTTCTCCAATGAAGAGTGCTTTAATGTTTCCTCACATGGCCTTCACCTTGTCTGCTCATAACAGAAGCATCTCGTCTTTAACCGTGCGTCCTGCTGCTCTCTGCCTCAGGTTGAAAGAACGATTTACATTCATGACAAACAACCAGAGTCTTTTTCTTGTTCACTATTGGCATCAGTTTAAACACAAATAGCTAGAAAATGTGACCAAAAGAGATTTATTCACTTGGGGTCATTTAAGGTGTTGACCTTGCAAACTTTACATTGAGGTTCATTTAGGAGCTTGTTCTGGAGCTCTCAGATGCCATAGACGATGTAAAAACATGTTTGAGGTCATGAATGAATGCTCAGTTGGAACTTTTTAAGCCAACGTGGATGAAAATAGGATAGGATGTGTTTGTTTGAGTTCGTCCTGCAGTTCCAGCAGCACACAGTATCCATGTTTGCACATACACACCTTCTGACAGTGGCGGTTTTCAGTTTAGGTAGCGCTCAGAAAAATAGAAAATCTAAACATCTGAACTTAAGTGATGTTAATAAGCAGTTTCATGAGTTTCATTGATGTATTTTTTCTTATTTTCGGGGTTATGTAGCAGTTCATGGGCATCTTTACAGCTAATCCAGTGTTGTCCTCTTCTTCAGTCTTGGAGTGAAATACGTCACTCTTAAGAAAACTACATAGATTTGAGATTATTGTTGAGACAATTAGATTTGCATTGCAGTAAATCGGGTTGGTCTCACAACTCTTGCAGGTTTTTCCACTTTTTTATGAAAGACAAATTGGTTTTGGAGGTCAGGTGAATCCCAACATCTGCATATCACTGACACCATGATTGTTTTCATCGTGGGTTGATATATAAGGATAGAGATGGGGGTTGTGATTTCCTCCCTGTATATAACCACCTGTTGTCACATGACCCAGGTACTTTGGCGACTCTTGAGCACATGAGGAAGTCTGTCTATGGTCGAATGCTTTGGGGATAGCTAGGCAATTGGACCTTGTATTTCTTATATTATAATTGCTGTTTGCACTACATCCCCCTGAGCTGCTATGTTTGAATTGCTTCTGTGGGGATCAATAAAGGAACATCTTATCTTAACATATTTACCATATGTATGTCAAGAATGAACATCCATGCTCAAGAACACATTTTGCCCCATTAAAGGGTTTTACGGGGAGGAATATTTCCTTATTTGAATGGTGGGGTCTAAGGATAGAGGATGTGGTACAGATTGTAAAGCCCCCTGAGCCCCAACTGTGTGATATTGGGCTGTATAAATAAAACTGACTTGACTTGACACATTTTCCTTAGATCTGGTTGGATCAGGTTGTGTTTTTCTTTGTTGCCTCTCACTGCTCCCAGATGAAAACCTTTGGAATGAAACGAAAAGCTTTATTAATGCAAGGAGGACTATATGCTTCATATCGCTGCTGTGCTCAATGTTGATTGTCTTTATTTATTCTCTTTGCTGTCATTTTCCCAGGCAGCCTGACGATTTAAATGATGTCTGTGTCTTCTTCTTTTAAGGTTCTCATACCTGTGTGTTTTGTTTTCAGTTCTGACGTGTTGCCGCTCAAATATTCAGCAGAACTCACTTTGATGGGTTCTTGTGGGACATGGCTTAACTTGACTGGCAGAGGGCAAAATAAAATTCTCAGCTAATTGCTGACATTTGGGTCCAGTTCAAAGTGTTGCATAATGTGGTCATTAATCTGAAAATGATTAGCAATGTTCAGATGACGCATAGAAAGTTACTCAAGAATTGCAATTTTTATCCACACTATCTTGTCAGTGCTTACAGAGCACATTTATATAACATTTCTTGTTGGAAAATCAATGAAACAACCCAAAAGAGAAACAAAACGATTACAAACAGCCACAAAAACACACAAATCCACTACAAAGAGACTCAAGATGTTTCGAAACAGACCCAAAAAACGCAAGAAAGACATGCAAAATGATTTTAGATAGACACAGAATGAGCACAGAAAGATTCAAAACAGCCACAGAGAGACACAAAACAACCACAAAGACATGCACAACGACTAGAAAAAGACACAAAACGACACAAATACACCACAAAGGGACAAAAAACAACTCAAAAAAGGAACAAAACAACTGCAAACGTGCAAAAGTCTTCTGTGGGTCTTGTTATCAGGAAGGAGGTGGGGGTCCGTTCACATGTCTGTGCCCAGGTGTCCATTGTCTCACAGTGCGTCCCTGACCATACTGTATCTTAATCAGCATGCACAGGTTGTAACTGTTACTGTATCTCGAGCGCACACACACACACACACACACACTTGCACAGACGTCCATCCATCACAGAGAGCGATGGGAAGCCATTAGCCAGATGAGGCTGTCTGACTTTATCAGCAAACTGTTACTTTACAGTGATTTACGGTCAGCTGTCCGGGCCAAGTCGTACGTCACAGACTACTCGAACTCCAGGACAAACAATGTAAACAACGGCTGTCACGAGGCTTGGTGTTGTTTGTGGAGATGCGAAGGGCTGCAGAGAAACACATGGTTGGTGGACACGTGAACTTCTGGGGACCTGATAAGGACAGAAAGATGAGGGGAAGCCTCAGTAACCACATCCTTGCTGTTCCTCCAGGATTTGTTGGCCCTTTTTTGGAAGGATTTTCTACATAGGTGTTAAAATAAGACAGATCACAGCATATAGCACATAGCAGTGATCCCCTGATTCTTCATCTGGAGTGTGAAATTAGATTTCAGATGATTTCAGATCAGGGGAAAACTTAAGAATCCCAAATTTGGGTGTCTGAAAGCATCGTGAAATGTTTTTAATAATAAATTTGGAGGACAAACAAGGACATGTAGGAGAACGGTGTGTGTCAGTGCTCTTACATCCACCTGAACTGCTGTATTTCATCATTTAATCAATATCCACATTCTACTTCTCCTCCTACTCCCTATTTTCCCTCCACTACTCTCTCCATCGCTTTTTTTTTTTTACCACTCCCTCCAACATTGATCTTTTTTTTCTTTTCTCTCTCGTCCATCCATCTCACTTTGTCCTTCGTCTGTTTTTCCTAAACCCAAATCTCAGAACCCAAAAATTGAAAAATTCACTCGCTACCTCTTGATATCTGGCTGAGATAAGTGCTCTCTCTTCATCTTTTATTTTTCCTCTGACTCATTCATCACTTGTTCTGTCATATTCCTGTCATCTTTCATCCTCCTCTCTCTCTCTCTGTCTCTCTCTGCCGTCCTCTCATCTCCACTGTCTTTTCTTTCTCATCTTCCTCTGTCTTCCTGACTCCATCTAAGCCTCTCCTCTCATCTCATCACCTCTCCTGGTGTGTATAATATAATTGCAGAAGTCTATTCAGCGTGTGCACTCCATTGCAGCCCTGGCAGATGAAAGCAGCTGGGATTTAGCAGCCGTAACATGATGGGAGTTTTGGGAGGGGGGCTGGTTGGGGGGGATCTTGGCTGTCATTGGAAGAGACAAGGGAACATGGTTTTCAATGTGTTTCCCTCTGTGGAGAATGTGTGTGCGTGTGTAGGTGGAGGATGGGATTTATTCTGCATGTTTTACTGTTATAGATTTGTATAGATAGTTTGTTTTTTTGAATGTCCTCACCAGTACGCAGACAGTTGAGACAATATCATGTTAACAGCTTTGTGCACTAGAAACAAGACAGATATTCTTAAATATAATCAAATTTTTTTCAATTAAGCAAAACAAAATCGGCCAGTGGGGTGAGACCATTTAGCTTGACTCGAATTCTTAAAACTAGCGTAAAATCTGACCATAAAAAATAAGTATTTTGGTCACTTTATGAGCTGAATTTAAGAAATTGTATATTAAAAGCAAAAAAAACCTCTTACAATAAGACACAGTTTCTTCAAACAGTGTAAAAAAAAAAAAGTGATTTTGTATTAAATGAAGGCCTATTTTAAGCATTTTTTATTAAAGCAATAAAAAAACTAAACAGCTGCTTTATTTCCAATATTAGGACAAGACAACTTTCTTTAAAACTGAGAAGTTTTGCAAGTGGTCTTCCACTTAAAAGGACAATAATCTTGTTCCTCTGCTGGGACATTATGCAAACCATTGTTGTTACCGGTTAAACCGAGCTCAATATTAGCTGTAATAAGGCCAAGTCAGATACCAGATTACTTTTCTCATGTAAAACATGCTTGACAAGATTATTTTTCTTTTTAGACCAGAAATAAGACTCTATTCCCAGAAACAAACTTTTTTAACTTTCTTTCTTCACTTTTTCTGCAGTGAAGCAACATTTTGGGGAAGATCAGTTCCACCCTCTGTAATGGTTACACGTCTGCGCGTGCTTATATTGATGCTGTATACCATTGTGTGTTCAAAATTCGCTTATTATGCACATATTCATGCCTATTATTTCAGATGAATGTGTTCAACAATCACATAGGGGAGTAATGTTAGGGTGTCCACATACTTCTGGCCACATATTGCAGAGTTTAATGACAAAATGAAGCAATAAACATCAGGTTTTTTACACGTCAGTGTCTCATCAAAGATCAGAATCAAAGTGTTTTTCTGCAGCCACCATAGCACAAACATTCAGTAATTATACAGAGAGGAATGTATCACAGAACTGGCACAGTGGCCAATTTCTACACCCACAGTATCAGGAAATAGACCAGAATGCATTGTAGCCACAGGACTCTGCAGCCACAAATGTTTCTTTTGCTCAACTGATAAAAACTCCCACTTTCCTCATGCTTTCATTCACTCCTACACATCCCGAGTACAACAGGTTCATCATCCTTCCCTCTCAGCTGTCACGGGGAGTTCTGGGAAATGTAGGAAACCCCACTGAAGATGCACTCCATCATAGCTAAAGGAAGTATGTGGCTTTTTCCTTTTTAATGACCGGTTTTGGCAGGCATGCAGGGAAGCTGGTCCTGCAGGAAGCGGAGGGAGGCTGGCTGGCTTGTAATGAGCTGTGGTTAGCTTGTTAGCCTGAGACAGAGCTTCACATTCACGGTCATACTTCATTAAGCCTGACTGGATGCTTTCGATTTGAAGTCACACTGAATTTTCTTTTTTTCTGGTCTGTCATCAAATGTTTGGAGAGTGTGGTGGTGTCAGTGCCACCGCCTCCATCAGCCTGGAAATGAGTAGTGCTCTTTGTTTGTACAAGAAAGGGGAGGTGATGCTGCCGTCGTTTGTGTTTTGGTTGTCACTGCTCCAAACAGGGTGGCATCGTATTCAGGAGTATTCTGTGGGTGAGCAATAGAAAATCGAGCCAAAAAAAAAACAACACAATGAAGCTTAGGCAGTTAAAGAAAATGAAGAAAATACTTTATTAAAATAAAGAAAAATAAAAGAAAGTGAGAAGTGGCGAACACTGCCAAATTATTAATATTCCAGCCCCACTCCATTATCCATGCAAATAAAAGGAGAATTGGATTATAATGTAACATTATGACATTGTATGCATGTGTAAAAAGGTCTAAACAGTTATATAATAATGCATAAATAGTTAGCTCAACGTAACAAAGAAGTGATTTGGAGAAAATATTTAAAAGCAATGTATAAGTGGATGTAGGGTTGCCAGCCTCAGTGTAGAAAAATAAGGGGCGCCTTGCCAGCGGCCACATCAAGCGGAGGGTCTCGGGATCAAACACATATTTTCCACATTCTGTAAAATTTCTATGCACAATTTTGTGCTTTTTATGCATCGATTTCATCAAGTCTTCTGCTCCTCTCAACATAATTGTAAAGGAAATAAAGAGGAAAGTGCAATAGCATCAGTTATATGATTCCACTCAGCTATAATGCTGACGTCTTCAATCACTAACGGTACAACGACTGTGACAAAACACACTGAAATAACTCCTCAAACCCCTCTCGTGCAGGTATTATCGCCCCCTGCAGGTTGGAGTAAGGCCAGCTCATATAGTTATATATTATCGGTATGTGACTTTTGGCCGTTTGGTAGCTTGTCTCATCTCCCTAAAAGCCTTTAATTTAACTTTCAATCCATTTTAAAAATCCAAATTAGCTTTCGATTTCCTGATTACCTGACTGCTGTTGGCTGTGCATGGGGAGTTTTGTTTAAGTTATTACACACCAATCTGTGTTTAATATGTCAGAAAGACATAACGTTCCTATAATGTAGGAAACAAACTGAATTCATCCGTTTAATCGTGTTAGATTCCTCATGAGACGCTAGCTTAGCTAAGTTTACATTACTGAAGACAAAACCAATATCGAACATTCAATTTAAGAGCTCTGTTTTCATCACAGAGTAACCCGAGAACTGGGGGAGGGGGAGGACTGCAGCTGGACCCCCTCTCAAACACTCAGATGCTTGAAGCTTAGACGCTATTATGCCAAAAAAAAAAAAAAGATCAAATAAGCACAATAGCTGCAGTATCATCATTGTTTCAGTTTTCTTGCATAAAGCGTGAAGGGAATTCAAATTTCTATTTGACACCACACTGCAATACCTCAGCATTTTAGTCAGTTTTCAGCCTTGATGCCCCTAATTGGCTCCTGTGCAGGCTCTTTTCCCCTCTGATGCTCTGGGTTTTTTTTTTTTTAAATAAACCACACGAGGACGGTAGCCACATATTAATTGCTTTCTGCAGCCAGAGAAATTGATGAGAAATATGGAGTGCTATTCTTGTGCTGCACTAAAAGGAGGATGAGGAGGAGGAGGAGGAAGAAGTTGGATGAACTGAAGCTCATCAATAGCTCCTGACTCGCAGTAAAAAGTCTAGTTATTGATTCCATTAGATCATCACCAAGAGGGACGTCATGGAACGATGCCTGCTCATCTCTTTCTTCCTTTGTGTTTCTATCATCTTTCGGCTCTTCTTTCTCCAGTTTTTCATGTCTCGTCTCTCCATTTTCTTTCTTTCTTGCTGTCTTTCTGGGTTGTTTTGTTCATGTTGTTGCTGTCTCTGAGTCTTCAAGTATATCTTTTATTATCCCCGGAGGGCAATTTGTTGCACAGCCAGCAGCATCTGCATAACCTACAGACTACAAACAACAGCCCATAAACACAGTATGAACCGTGACTACATGAGTACCAACGCCACTTACAGCAGGGCCTTTTAAATACTTGTGGTTTCATCTTTATTTTTGTCTCATTTTAGCTTGCTATCTCTGTTTTTCTGTCTCTTTTTTCACTTTCTTTACTTTATTTCTTGCTGTCTTTCTAGGTTTTATGTCTTTATTTCTCATTTTGTCTTGTCGTCTTGTCTTGTTTTGTCTCGTGTTGCCCATCTTGTTGCTGTCTCTATGTCTTTCTCGTAGTTTTGTCTTTCTTTCTTTCTCTCTCTATCTCATTATGTCTTTATTTTTGTGTCGGATTATGAAGCATGCTATTCTCTCTAAAGGATTTACTTTTACTTTTTCACCATTTTTCTCCCTCATATTTCAGCTGTTTCTCTCATAAAAAATGCTTTTCTCTGTAATTTACCTCCTCTTTCGCTCCCTCCCAGCTGCTTTTACCGATGATTCACATTAAACACACTCTCTTCGCGAACACTTTAGATTTCTCATCAGTTCTAACCTACCCCCAGAGAACCATTAATATGAGCCTTCAACTGTGTAAGTGTAGCGTGTGTGTGTGTGTGTGTGTGTGTTTCTCATCTTTGGCACATGATCCAACATTTACATTTGAGCCATTTAACCGACTCTTTAGTCTGGAGCGACTCACATGAACAGAGCAGATGGGAGAGTCATTCGGTGTCTGTCTTGAGGACACTGACAGAAACACACGTGGACTTGATGGAGCCAAATGAACCCAAACACAATAACTGCAGGAAGTTTGTGTAAAACGAGTGATTTGGATGAACTTTGAGGAGATTATTAGAACTTTTAACACACTTCTCTATCTGTATTGTGTATTTTCTTCATTTTTAACAGGCATACACACTTAGTAGGATTCTAATTTGACAAACTCAGTGTTTTCTTCTCTCTGACGCTTGGACACACTATCAGCTCTTTGGTTGTTTTGAACTTTGTACTTTTCTGATGCAGGATGAATAAAATACTGAGATATAGACCTACTGTGTGTACTTTTTTAATTTTTATACACCCCTAGTGGGCGTCCCGACCCCCAGGTTGGCAGGCACTGTGATGGAATATCAGTGTGGCTGTTTGTTTTTGTGCTCAGGACGTCCGGCAAGAGACCAAAACGATTGGGAGGACATTTGTTTATTCGCCTCTTTCACTTCCAGGAAATACAGACCTATGTATAAGTGTCAATGCGTAAGGGTCTGAGGTTCAGTTTATATGCATAAAGACTGGAAACAGCTTGTATGAATCAGTCCAAAGGTAACAAATTCCACCTAGCAGCACCTCTAAAGCTCAGTATTTAAGACGTTCTCTCTCATTTGTGCTGTCTGTTCAAAAACAACACGTAAAAATTATCATTTTGTGGTTTTACTGGGGGGTTATGTGCCACACTAAGTCTTAATTAAGCACAGTAACTTCTTTTCCATTAATCAGTCAATCAAACCTTCCTGTTCCACAAAACCATGCGAGGAGAGGCAGTTTTATTTTCTGTAGCTCATTTTAACTGTGCATTGCATCAAAAAGCAACATGTTTGGAAATGATAAATGCAACAATAACAAAGAGAAAGATTGTAAAACAGTCTTTAAGAAAGGCCGGAGGGCTGATGTGCATTATTCACAGGTATATTTATCTTTAATGTATTCATTTTCCTGAGAGGGACGAAAGCTTGACATTATTTATGATAAACAAAGAAGAAGAAGTTCTGATTTGGCTTCAGGGTCGTAACAAGGTTTCCTTTTGTCTTTGCTCACAGTTCGAAATGTGATGTGACATTTCTTCAGATTTTTGTCCAAGTGGTTTTATATGCAAACATAATGTGGTCAAAGGTATGTGGACACCCCTATTTGGAGCTATTATTCATGGTGTAACCTAAAGCCATTTGTTCCACTGAAGGGAAACATCATTCCAAGCACATACAATAATATTTTAGACATTACTGTGCTTCCAACTTCTGTTTCCAGAAAGAAATTATTTCCCCAGTTTGGTGTAGAGGAACTTAACTGGTCTGCTCAGAGCGCTGACCCTTAACCCTCTACAGCACCTTTGGGCTGAACCGAAGCACCGACTGAGCACCAACCAACGTCATTGGACCTCACTAATTAATGCTCTTGGGGCTGAATGGGAGAAATTCCCGCAGCCAGCTTCCAATATGTGGTGGAAAGTCTGACACCCGGAGAGTGGAGGCTGTTATTAATGCAGGTTAATGCTCGTGGGTTTTGGAATTAGATGTCCAACAATCACATATTGGTGTAATGTTGGCATGTCTACATACTTTAGGCCATTTAAAAAAAATGATTTAGACATCTTGACATACTTTTGGCTGCGTTGTGTGTTGTTTTCAACTGCAGCAGGACACTTTTTAACACACTCTGACCGTCCCTAACAAGTATTACAAAGTGTGTGTGTGTGTGTGTGTGTGTGTGTTAACAGCTGTGCCAGCAGCCCCAGTGAACGTATCCGTGACCCAGCTAAGGGCGCACTCGGCCATGGTGACCTGGAACGTCCCTCAGGGAGACACTGTCATTGGATACGCCATCTCACAGCAGGTACAATAAAGTAGTATCCTCACTACGTGTGTGTGTGTGTGTTTGTGTAGGTGTGTGTGTGTGTGTGTGTGAGAGAGAGAGAGAATATTTACAATGAGAATGAGGCAACTGAGCCCAAATATAGTTTTTTCTTAATTGGTTTAATCCTTAAAAAGCTTGAAAAATAATTTGTCATGCTCCTCATTAAACTTAATCAATCTGTCTTGTGTCAAATTTACCCTGATCTAACCCTTTCTCCACCAGCGCTCTCATTTGGTTGAAGGCCAATTAATTTTGCAGGGATACAAATTGAAGGGATATAAATTATGAATTGAATGCCCAGAAAACTTGGACTGCTGCCATGCTCAGGGCAAAAAAAACCAAAACAGCTTTTCCAAAGTTGAATAATGTAGTTTTTGTGATCGTCTTTATCTCTTGAGGAATGGATTCTTCTCTTTCTTTACCCCTCCTACTGTCCACGGGGGTTTTTAAAACGCTGCGTCATTCGTGTCAGGCCTGTAGCCAGTCAGCGTTTTGCCTGAAGACACTGAGTCACAGAGGGATTTCTCCTTTTTAAAAGTTTAGAGATGTCAGGAGATTTTGCTCATAAATGTCCAACTTGTTGAAAGTGCTTGTTAATGTCAAGGGTGGCTGCTGGTTGACGTAGGTACTATAATAAAAAGCAAATCTCCTGATTACAAAAGTTTCGAGCCAAAAGAGGATCTGGAACTTTCAATTAGCAAGAAAAAGCAGACAAACATCGGTATCAGGCGAGACACAAAGGTACTGAGACGAACTGGCACAGAGTGAAGAGGAGAAGTAAAATACTGTAGTGAAGGAGGAACACACAGGGGCAGGAAGTGGTCTTGCCACCCTGGCATCCACTTTTAAAGAGGTACTCCACCCTAAAATGTTTTTTTTTCTGAGCTGTAAACTGAATTATACAACCGTACTGTAATGAAACACATCAATATTGGTGTTAAAATTCACATTCATGCCATCTACTGTTAAATCAGGCTGGACCTTGCAAGGCCAGCGCTGACATGGAATCGATCTTTTGGGATTACTTTACGTCATGACATGTATATATAAAAAGAGTATTTGAAAAGTATTTCAAACATTTACTGGTTACATTTAGGCTAACTACAGTATTTCAAACATTATCCATTAGTTTTAGATAACAATTCGACCATTTATCTGTTATCTGCCTAGATCAGTGGATCCCAAACTGGGGACCGGGACCCCCAGCTAGGTGTCGCCAAAGCTTCATGGGGGGTCGCAAGGCCTTCTTGATTTTAAGGCGTGTGAGAAAACCTAAATAATATACACAGTAGGCCGATATCTCAGCGTTTGTTCACTTCTGTGAAGATAATGAAATGTAAATTGTCTAATAAAATGAGCTTCAGGGACAAGAAAACACTGAATGTCTCAAAAAATAATCCTATTAAGTCTGTATGATTGTTAAAAATGAAAAACATAATATAAAGAGAGAATTGTACAAAAAGTTTGCTAAATAGGAAATAATCTGCTCAAAAGTCATCCAAATCCAAAACATTATTTGGGTTAATTGTAAAAACATAAAATATGTCACTTACAAGCTGAAATAGGGTCACTGAAGGAAAAAGGTTGGGAACCACTGACCTAAACCGCTCTGCTCACTCTGTTTTTCACAAACTCTCATTCACAACATACACTTTTCAGGTGTTACAGCTGACTCAATACATGCATATGAATATATAAATCAACTACAGTACACCTGGTTGGGAATCACAAGCTATTTCACATTTAATTATCCTCATATCACCACATTTTGTCGGTCTCACATGTCCTTAATCCCAGGTTGCTAACTCAGCTTGGTTCATTCTAATCAGTTTTTACCACCCACAGTTTGGCAAAAGAAGAATCAGACATTAGCTGAGCTCTGAGTGGGAGCTGTCTCCATTAGTGGAAATTATTTGGCCGGGACTTGGTCTCACAGGAGAAACATCCACAGCGGCGACGATGCCAAAATAACTCTTCTTTTTTTTTTTTTTAAGTCGCCTCACGTCTGACTCAGAATCCATCAGCCTCGTGGCATTTTCAAGAAAACAGAGGACGGAGATGTAAAACATCTGCTGCCATAACCTCAGAAAGCACTTATGTAAAAACCTTACTGAAATATTAATAGGGGAGGCGATGGGAGCAGGTAGATGCAGCTGGTATTCATGCAGGTTTTATCTACTGAGCTTAGTGATCAAAAGCTGCTCTGGATGAGGTCGAATTTATAAAAATCTTTAGAAATGCAGTCATAGAAAAGGTGCCGCACTCAACGATGAGCCTATGTCAGGTTTCAGCCTTGATTTGCATGCACATACCGGCTGCTTTAGGAGATTATTTCATATACGCTATCTTTCAGTAACAAGCCGAGCTTTCTGTTTGTGAAGCAGGACGAGTGAATCTGCTCAGACAAAGAGTTACTTCACTCATCTGAAGTTGTTCCAAATCCCAGAGCTCCGGCTGCTCAGATTCACACCATTGTGCAACAGCGCTTTCAAAGACACACACGCAGGAAGTAACCCAATTTGAGATTGTATATCCAAGCTACAAAAACTCCCAATAATTCTGATTCATAAATCATAAAACACACAACTAATTGATGATTAGTGTAAGTATGTGGGTGGACGTTGATCAAATAAATCCATAGTGTCTGTTTTAAACCGTAGGCGTGTTTATCTGCTTCACTTCACTGCTGAAGTGCATTAGGCTGCTGACTTTCTTTCTTGACCTAAAAATGGCGACCAAACTTTGTCTTCACCTGTAAACTTCAGGGTCCTTGCAGAAGAGACATTTTACTGAGGTTTAAGACCTTTTTAAAGGTCTCTGAGACATCAGGTGAACCCAGCCAACCAAGCTAAAAGGTCTGTCCAATTGAAAAGAAAACTGGCTGTGAATTCTTGTTTTTTCATGCAACACCATCCTGATCTTTTATTTGTGGAGCCAAAGGAATCCAATACACTGCAATACTTGTATTGAGCAAAACATAACCTGCCAAAGGGGTAAACTAGCATGAAAATCTAGCCACTGAAAGACTGTAATGGGACTGAAAACTAGAAAAGATGCCAAAAATTTAATTTTACTTAATTTAACATAAAGTTTCTTAAAATAAGTATTTTTGTCACTTTATTGAGCAGAATTTAAGAGTTTGTAGCTTAATCTAAGATTAATAGTTTACAAAAACAGTAGCTTATAATAAAAATAAGTCAGTTTGTCTGAAATCAAGGCAGCAGAAGCATACTTAGTTTTAGCATTTTGTATTAAAACAATAACATACTCAGAACAGAAGAACAG
The DNA here is from genome assembly GCF_004916995.1 of Morone saxatilis. Lineage (NCBI taxonomy): Eukaryota > Metazoa > Chordata > Actinopteri > Moronidae > Morone > Morone saxatilis. Next base: position 11,205,260 of record NW_023340206.1, read on the forward strand.
CTTCTTTCATTTACAACACTGGGGCACTCCCCAATTATCATTTACATTAAAATAAATGGATTCACACTGGGAATTTGCTTGTTTGTACCAAATAATAAATGTTAACCAATGTCCTTTTGGCAGAAAAAAGCTGACAATGAAAACAATTCAATGAAGAACAGAACAGCATGAATTTGCCTTAATTTCGCCCCCTCATGCCAGTCCTCAACGACTGTGTTCAATCTGCCAAACGACAGTTGCTGCAGAGTCAAAACATGCCAGCTTCAGTGCAGCGTTCCCGTCTGGTAGCGCCACAAGAAAAGCCAACATTACGACTTAGAAGTCGTCTTGTTCTGCCACATCAACCATCCTCATGTTTAATTCATTTTACCTTATAGAGAACAAATGCCTTTTTTGCCTGAATGAGGTATTTTTGTCAATTAGTGGTTAGTGTCATATGACTAAATGGGTTCTGAGTTCGGTTCAGTAATGAACAAGAGCTGCAACGGAATCCTCAGTGTTTGTTTTTGCCACTGAGCTCAGAATGTGTCAGACAGCATTATGGAAATTATTCAGAGAAATGAAACTTTCTTCGTACCAGCCGATCTGTGTTAAGCCTCATTCTAAAATCTCTGTGGGCATCAGCACCCACAGGAACAGCGCCAGTCTCCCGAGCTTCACAGCCATCCGTGTAATCCGTCATCCATGACATTGAAAATCTTTTACATAACAGGAACACAACAAACCAGCCGGTGCTCACGTTCCCACCCCCTGCAACAAGCCACCTCTCCTCTTCTGAGATTTCACCCTTGAGTGAGACTTGGGTTAGACACACAGCGGATCAGAAAAACGTTTCATTTCTCTATAGGGTTGCGATGTCACACACTTATAATAACAACTTGAGCCACTCAGTAGCAAAGACAAGCTCTTTTAAAGCTGCAGTAGGTTATAAAAATAATAGGTTAATAACTTTCACTGTATCCTGACAGTGATACATGAGACACATAATCTGTGAAAAAAAACAGCTTTGGGCCTTAAGAAAAAGGACATATTTTGTCGGTGCACGATAGCCTGCTAGCGCTCTGTCATACTAAAAAACATTTCTCTATTGTCTCATACTTGTCTCGGAGTTGGTCTCGCCAAATATTCTAGTTGGTCTCAACCAAACAAAACAAGACCACTGATGCAGCGTGATTCAGAAAATTAGTGTTGGTTTAATTCTATCTTTTTCTATTTAATTCTATTTCTAATCCATCTGGAATGGGCATTGACATAGGCCACCTGGTAACCATGGTTGGGTAACCATGGTTGGGTAACCAGGTAACCATGGTTACCAGACAGCCAGTGTCAGTAACACTGGCAATCTTATGCCTGGCTGCTAAAACTCATCTCGTTGGCAAAAGGAACTGGCCTCCACTCTGTCTCTCTCATTTGGACTCGGTCTTGACTTGGACTTGAACCTCTTTGGATTCGACAAGTCTTGACCTTCAGCGCTGCTCTCACTCAATGATCAGTCACTTTGTTACAAAAACATGTTAGAAATACTGGAGTTACACTTCAATGCCTGTTGCTTTAGCAGGATTTTTTAAAATATTTTGGTGGATTTGGAGTTTTTTGCTCCAAAATCTCAGACTCTGGCAAAATCAGAGCTGAGTCACTGCTATTGATTTACTTTATTTTAACCTCTGTGGAGATATTTTATGGTCTTTTAGGGTTAGGGTCCAATAAAACCTTACTCACTGACCCGCTGCTTTCAGGGCTGCCAGAGATGCAGAACACACCACTTTGCCTGTCTCTGAGTCTCTGGTGATTCAGACATCTGGAGAGCCTCGAGCATCCTGCCAGCTTTTTATTTACTGACTCTTCCTCAGCTTTTAGTACTTAACGGCCACATTTACTTCATGGGAAACCTGTGTGTCATTCACTAGACTGTAACGCCCACCGTTGGCTGGATCGTGGACTTTTATTGAGTGGAAAAAACAGTTTGCGAAGATGGTGTGCTTCACCATCTTACATTCAATGTAAAGAAAAAAGACATGATTGTGGATTTTAGGAAGTCTTCTGTCTATAAACGTTGAGATTGTGGGTAATCAGAACAACCTAGAGGTACAATTCTTGACAAAAAAAAAACTATTTTCAAATGAAGTCTCAACTGTAATCTAGGATAATTAAATCTGTTAGATAACTTTAGAATATATAAGTTTTTCAGAAGCATTTTGCATTAGTATCTAGTCTGAAATGATCTCAAATAAGAGTACAGGTTTATGATTTTTTCTGAGTGCTATGTAAGATTAGTTTGATGGTTCAGGTCTGAGGGTCACTCTGGACTCGACTGAACATCCTCTGTAAAAGGGAGTAACCATCCATTTAAAGATTTTTTTGTCCCTGCTGTTATTTCTCATTATATATTTATATCAACAATGAATGAAATGATCAAAAAGGATTTGCTCGTAATGACAGACCCACTAAAAATGATTACCTGACTCATGCAGTTGCATCTTTCAGCTCATTATTTTGATTTTACCGCCGCAATTTTACTGTGTTTTCTCTAATTTCGCTGTTTTCAGACGCAGCAGGAAGCTGTTTTCAGTTAAAAAGCTCTAAAAAAATCACCACAACCACTTTACACCACCTGCTCAGCAGCAAACAACAGACAGACAGAGATAGCGACTAGCTGGTGAACACAGTGGAGCATTTAGCAGCTAAAGAGTCATATATTTCCCTCAGGAGATGGTGGAGACCATAATCAGAGCTAAAATAGAGCTATATTGGACTTACATTCATCTGGTGCACACAACCATGACTCCAAATGAACAATCTAATCACATCCTTCATTCATTTTTGTAATTGTGGAGGATACTAGTTTGGAAGATGTTCACATTAATTTGATTTTAACCAAAACAAATTATTTGTGGGTCTGAATTTTGAGGAATAGGGACACAATCACTAAATTTGTGGGGAGTGACAGAAAAGTAATATAAGTAGTGTAACTAATTACTGTTGGGACGGAATAATAAACAAACTTAAGGTCCTCACAAACACTTTTGAAAATGTAATAACTTGCATAATAAATAAAAAAATGTAGCCCGACACTGTCCACAAATGTTGGATGTTGCTGACGAGTGAATGTTGAGAAATCAGACTATAGCAGGATCTGTAGACGTTTCCTCGTGTATGATGACTTTTAATGAATCTGTGTCATCATTTGGCCTTTTTCATAGCACATTCAGATGTCCAAAATAAGAAAATACGATTTTTTCCAGAGTCTGTAAACAAGTTCCAGCCCCAAAAACTCAGAATTTAAGAATGTCTTTTCACTAGGTCAGAATGTGTTTATCTATGAACTAGTACGCTGATATTTGTACATGCATTTTGTCTTAAAGGCAGCTGTTTTGCAACAGCAGATGATCTCTGCCTGTACATGTGTTTCTCTGTTTGTTCCAAATGATGATAGCTGGCGTTACCTTGCCTGCAGACCTAATTTCTCCCAGTGGGATATTAAGCGTTTGAGCTGAATTTATATGAGGTGAAGCTGCTCGTTGCAGCAGGCATTTTATTTGCCTTCTTAACCCTTCATCTTGAAATAATAATGAATCAATCCAACAAATTAATTCTGTTGGGTAATGGTGGGGGCTTTTATACCGCTACCTCTTTCTGAGTAGTAAAACAAATACATTTCCCACAGTTCCTTTCATTTACATGCTAAGTGTGTGTGTGAGTGTGCATATTTATGTGTTTGTACTGCTCCGTGTGTGTCTGCAGAGGCAGGACGGCCTGATGCAGCGCTCCATCCGAGAGGTGAACACGTCCAGCCGCTGGTGTGTGCTGTGGGACCTGGACGAGGACACGCACTACAGCGTCCAGGTGAGCGCACACACACACACACACACACACACACACACACATCCACACATCCAGTTTGGGCTTATTTGTTGTCACGTTTAAGACTGATTGTAAATATCTAAATTGTTTATGAGATGTTACCATAAAGCAGCTTCTCGGTACCTAATAAACCATTCAGACTGCTCTTTACACTCTAATTTGCCATTCAAGAAAGTTATCTGTAATTATAACAGTAATAATAAAACATTCTTATCATAATTCATCAAGTAGAACACTTTACTGAGGTGTTGAAGCATTTATAAGCAACCCCCACCCCCACCAGAGTTTCTTTGTTTCAGATGTTTTCTCACTTTATGGACTTCAGAGTTAGTCTCCAGCTGTTTTCCCTCTCGCTCAGTGTGTGTGCTGCACCGCTGAGCAGCAGCTCTCGTTAAATTAGCTAAATTAAATGACAAACCCCTCCCTCAAAACAAAGACGGCGATGGACTCATATTCGTCCGATCACCCAACCCTAGCAGTGGCCTTTAGACCGTTTTCCCAGCTTGAAAGCAGAACTTGCACTGTGACGTTGTTCCACTTCTCTGCTCTAAAGACAGAATATTGGAGAAATTCCCTCCCAGTGAAAGCAATTCACTAAGCATTAATTACCTGGTTTCACTGAGACCAGCGTGGTGTTGTGAGACTGTGCATGGTAGTATATCGCTCTTTATTTTAAATACATTTTAAGACTACAATCCGGCAAATAATCCTAATTTTTTACTAAATGTACCTGTAAATAAGTCTTTTTTTTCCTGTAACAGTTTTTTTGTATCCTGATTACATAACTCTGTTACATGCCATTCGTTACTCCCCAAGCCTGTGTATCAAGGGGAAATCATGTGACATGCGCTTTAAAGCTCTGGAACGATAATACTTGTGATAATGTGTAAAAGGGAAGCCCCAAATTAAAAAAAGGCAAATGAGATTCTACAGAACTCTACAGAGCAGCTTTAATTGAGGAGCCTCACTGAAGATAAATTGCATTCTATAAATTAACTGGTATTCCTATTAACGTCCTCTGAGTGTATAATTAACACACGCTGGTAACACTTTTCTTTAAGGCGAACAGATATTTGTTATTACAGCTCAACCTTAAATCAAAAGCTCAAACTCTCGGAGGGAAGAGTATCTAATGTGACCTAATTATCACGACTCTATTAAACTTTCTATAATCCATTATAGCTTAATAGGCTGATACAGATTGTCCTTCAGCCAGAGGAGCCGGTTAAATATGCTTGTCAGCAAGCGGGTGTCCTGCAGAAGTGTCACTGAGCAAAGCGCTGAAGCATCGCCAGCACCGAGAGCGTGGAAATGTGAACTTTCCGCCTCTGACCTCCCTGCAGAGGAGAGGAAGTTGAAAAGGAGGATTTCCCTGTGGAGTTTGGTGAAGAGTTTTATCATTATCCAGAGTGAGTGGATGGATTAGGGCTTGGTGTTTTGCCCAAGGACAGTTTGCAGCATTCAAACTTGCAACTTTGGATACTTTTGGATTAATTTAAGGACTTATGTTGTGATGAAGTGTTATATTGTACCCACTCATGCCTTGGTTAGTGGTGTTCCTAGGATGATTTGCAACAAACGCTACAGAAAACACGTTGCATTCAACCTTTGGGTTCAGTGCGTGGGCGCAGACAGCCGTGTCTGAGACCTCTTGTGGATGTAATTGTGCCTCCTGTGATGGATCTGTCTCCCTGTACTTCATATTTTATAATTTTGTTATCAAACTCCACTCTAGCTGCTAGAAATAGCTCAATATTCTGTTTGAATGAGAAATACACCATCAAACGAGTTTATTTCTTGCAATTACTGTCCTTTTTGGGTGGATTTTCATTTCTTGGTTGCTGAAAATGTCCCGAAGAAGGCCCCAGATGAACTCAAATCTATATTCCACTCTTTTATCTTCAAAGCTTTTAGTCTGCTTCCGCGCTTACAGTACTCATCGTCCTCCAACGGTCACTCAGGATTCCGGCCAAAAACCAAAGCACCATTTGCTCGCTAAATATACCTTCGCGAGCCGGTTTCTTGTCAACGTTACATAATGTCATCCTACGTTAATGTCAGCTGGGAATGTACCCAGCGTTTTGTGTCTGAATGTGATCTCCACCTTAGATTCATTGTTTCTTTAAACACAGGAGGATTATGTCATGCTTTTGTTTTTGCCGTGGGGCATGGGGGGTTTAGGTGCAGTCTGTTGGGCCGCATGGTGACAGCCAACCCAGCCGTGCCGTCCACTTCAGGACCCTGGAGAGGAGTGACCATTATCCAGCCGGAGTCCTGGACCACCGTAAATAAACACACACATACACACACACAAAAAGTGCAACTCGGCCTTGTATTTTTTAACTTACTTATTTCTTTTTCAAATCAGATTTGAAAAGTAGACAGAAAGACTCTCTGACTCACAGTTTATCACTTAAAATGCACATTTTTAAGAGGAAAAAACAGGAAAAGTAAAATAATCAGAGGGTGAAAAATAAATATTTATGTGCAAGTTAAACCACTTCTCTGCTGAGCAAAAATAACCTTCCATCATTAGATTGATGAAGCTGTAGTTTCCCTGAGCACCTTCTGTCTTAATCTGAACTAAAAATTACTTAAATGCCTATTGAAGTATTACTGAGAGTTAGAGTACCATTTATCAGTACGCTAAATTTAAAGCTACAGCTGGCAGGTGGTTAGCTTAGCTTAGCATAAAGACTGGAAACAAGGGGAAACAGCTAGCCTGGCTGTCTATAGCTCACTAATTAACACATCCCATCTAACATCTATAGCGCCGTCCAATCAAGAGCCATCGACTACGTAAACAGGAAGTCACTGTAGCATCACAAGCTGGCATAGCTTTCAGTATTACCCGACAGTTTTAGTTTTCATGTCTGATGTGTGTTTCCTATTATTATTTACTTGCACCTCTACAGCATAATTAGCTTTTTGCTTACTGTCATCTTTATTGTTTGTTTGTTTTTAATTAAGCTACACTACCATGCTCTTACGTAGAATATGTATTAGTGTGTGTGTTAATGTTCGTCTGACCTCTGGGGATTGTTGAAGCGATAGAATTTAATTGAATCATCGCACACACGTAAACGTTGTGTTTTAATTTCTTGTCGCTGAAGGTTTTGACATTGCCGAATCTTTACTCTTCCTCAGATGAGCCAGCGATGGAAGGTCTGGGCATGACTCCTCACTTACAGACAGGAGAGCTGCTCATTATCACCACTGTGCTGCTGCTGTGGGCAGGTCAGCCTCGGTGTGTGTGTGTGTGTGTGTGTGTGTGTTTATATGCATGTGTGGGTGTATGGACAGATCTGCCAGAGTGCAGATAAGGTTGCATTTGGAGGGTACTCAATGTGTGTTTCTTTTTTTACTCTCTCCTGCTCTCCGTGGCCTCGTCTTCCTCCACCCAAGCCGTCATCGCCCTCTTCTGCCGACAGTATGACATCATAAAAGACAACGACTCCAACAGCACGAAGGAGAAAGCCAAGAGGCCGCTGGTCCGCGCCACTTCCTCCTACTACAACCCTTCAGCCGGGAGCTCCCCCATCTACCACAACGGAGCCGTACGCAGCAGCAGGGTGACTAATTCCTCCTCCAATGCCTGAACTTCATTAAGAAAACTTACTCCTCTTCTCCATAGCTCTTCAGTCTGTTGCAGCGGCGCCTCTCTATAATGCATGATCATTCTTGGCTGCCAGGAGTATTTTGTTTCTTCTGAAGAGCCTTTGTAGTTGCATCAGAGATCTCCTAGCAACCACAGCTGCTGCCATCGCGGCTAAATATAAAACAACCAGGGCTGGAAACCGAGGGGAGCTTGCTGCTGATGCTTGTTTTGGCTGCTGCAGTAGAAGTGAGCAGTCTGACGGGGTAGATCTGTGAAGATGTGACGATGAATTGGAGTTCGAGGCGAGTCCGATCAGTCTGCAGGTTCATTAAGATTCAGAAAAAAAGCAACTCTGCTCGTCTGAAAAGCCTGTGCTGTCCCTGCCTGCTGGATAAGGAGTAGTAGAGTTTAAAGGCATTACGTCAATCAGATACATCAATGGTAAAACCTTGAAGATTTAAAAGCAGCACAGCAGTCATGTTCACAGCAATCACTCTTATCTTAAGCTGGTTAATCGCCACTTATTAAAAAGCAATGGTGAATGAGTGGCGCTCTCAGCAACATAAACACAGGTCAAACAAGGACAAGATCACACTTGAAGGAGTTACTTCTGAAAGGAATTTCTTTAAAGTATCATTCTCCATGATGTTGAGGCAGATTTCCTTGAATCTAAATTCAAAATTACATAACTATGCATAGTTTTAATCTTGGAAAATGTTGCAAACCAGGGATCTCAAAGTGCCACCTTCCTTCAACCTACAACATGATGTTAAAATATGACTTAGGGGCCCCCTACCTGGTAGACCTGGCACCCCATGAGTCCTCCCTGCAGCCGCCATGGGTTTGAATCGTCATAGTGTCAGTTTTGGCTGCAGCAGGCAGCTGTTTCAGAGCAGATGTTTCCCTTAGGAGTTGGTAGAGGCCAAAAAATAGTGACACATCAGGTGACACACAAATCATAATAATGTTTCTCTATAACAAGTGAAAAGGTGAGGTGATGATATGTCAGTGTTCGCAACAAAGAACGGCCAATAAATGCAGTTTTTGCAGGTTTATTAACTAAATATAATCTAGGGCAGTGATTTCTTTGGATTTGATTGACTATGAAGACTTTATAATGTTGAAACCTAAAAATAAAATAAAAAGAATACTTACTTAACCACTTAATGTCCAGCTTTTCTTATACTGTATCTATCTAGTTTTAGCTTTAAGGTTTAGTCCACACTGTCAGACAGTATCATATGTTCCAACGCCTTATATATTTGGTTTCTTTTGACATTTCTGGTACCTTTTTCTTAGATTTTAAATCAAGTTCTGTTTGGCTGCACAGCATGAGATTATGATTATTTAAGAGGTTAAGAAATTAAAAGCATGACAGTAAATATAATGGTGTGAATGCTTAAACTGTGTGGTGGTGAGTATGCACGTTCATTAAAATAAATGTTTTTGGCAAAGTCCTTTCGCAAGGGGAAGAGATGAAACGACAACAAAACAAGTCGTGCCAACCACGTTTAATTTTATGTCTGGTTGCCTCAATAGCCAGAAGTGCCTCGTCATCCTCCCCACAGGAAGAATGACTTTAAATTTCTGACATTTTTTTGCCAAAACACACCCTGAATTAACGTAAATTAAAGCGAGAACTTCCACCGAGGCTGACCCTCCGGCCCGCATAGAACACTTAGGTTTGTCAGTAAATGTCGAAGCTCTCGCACACACTCACATTGATTAGTTCATAAATCTTTAACAGGCATCATATATATTAAGTGCATAAAAGCACATGGCGGTGCATGTGAATGTCCCACACACTGCCTTCCTGGATATGAGTCATGTTCATATCTATATGTGACCCTCTCTGTTTCTGACTCATGTGTTTATGAATTCAGCTCCCTCTCACTGTTTCCTTCTCCCTGTCTCTCTCCTGTAGCTCCACAGAGCCTCCTCCTCCATCAGCATCATTAGAGTCTAGGAGTTTTGGATGTTTTGGTTTCGAGACTCAGTGGATAACTTGTGCGGCGCAGGACAGGGCGATCAGCAGGAGGCATTTGCTTGAGGAACTTCAGGATTATCATGACAAATGGGGAATGTATATAAACCTGGCTGAGAGCCTAATTTATTGTAAAATATGGGCAAAGCAAAGGAGCACACCATGCAAATCACATCCATATTAAACTGAGGAGTGGCACTGTGAAGGAAATGGATGACTACTGCTCTCTAGTGGCGGAAGACGATGAGGTCTCTTCACAGCGTTGAAAGAGCTCTAGTGAGCTCCTCTGAACACGGAGGAGCAACAGGACAGACTCAGATGTTTTATTTCTTCCTCTCTCCGATGTCAGAGACTGAACTGTGAATATTTTGCCAGCATGTCGGCCAGCTGTGTGCCACATCTCGTCCGCCTCAAATTCATTTTCAAAAGGTTAATTATTGGTTCTAACATGAATGCGAGAGTGTGTGTTGTGACTTCTGCGCGTTTGAACTCTGACTATTTTGTGCGACTTAGACGTTTAACTTCATCTGTGTTTTCCATCTCTTAATCAATAATTATATGTACATTACTAACTTTAGTGTATTATATGTAATTATTAAAGATTATGTACATAGGTTAAATTTAAAGTATTAGTAATTAAAGTGGAATTCAAACACATACTTGAATGTATGGGACGATGGTGTTAAATTTACACTGTAAACTTTCATAATTAAATCAACTCATTATTTTACAGTGTAATCAGATTTGTTTGGTTACTTTATATTGTTAACTAAAGTCTTCAAATAATGACTAAATGTCCAACTTAACTCATCAAATCAAATTCTCCAGCAAATCAATATTTAATAAATTTAGTCAGTGTAACTAAAGAGTTGAATATCTAGAGGTTGTCTTAGTTAATTGACTTAAGCTGACTCTGCTGACTGTTGATTGTTGTAATGAACAAATTGAGCAAAGTTTTTTTGTAATGTGACTAAGTACTTGTACTGGAGTATTTCCATTTGATGTAACTCTATACTTCTACACAACATCTCAGTAAATTCTGTACTTTTTACTACTTTTTCTACCCTTTCCTGTCCAGTGAAAACCACATATCTCCAAATTTGGTGATTTTGATTATGAATTTTGAAGGATTACGTGTTCCTTTATGAGTTTCTCCTGCTTCCCCTGTAGTTTTTCTTCTTGTTCCTACAATGTGCTGTTTGAACAATGTATGTGCAGAGTTTTACACTAGAAGGATGTTTTCACATTCATCTGCTGGAAGTGGACAGTTTCTCTGTGCTCATTGAAAATCTGATTTTAAGGGACTTTACAGTGAAGTAGGAGACATTTTGTGTCCAGCAGGAAAACTTTAGAAATGAACAAAATTGACATATTCTTAGATTCTGGGGTTTTTAATGAATTTTTTCAGATTGTCACAAGCAGACTATATGTATATTTGTCGTAATACATGACTGGAGGGGATCTTTAATATAAATCAACTATTTAAAAACCCTCTTGCATCGTCACACAGCTGAAACAGGGCTGTTTTTTTAGAGATATGTGGTTCTCACTGGACATCGACGCTACAAACACGTGATGATCTAATATGATGCATTGTAGATTAAACTACCCAACAGTGTATAAAGTAGTTCAAATGAGCTCAACCTTAAACACCTACAGCAGTTAAATGCAGCTAACACATGAATACAGCAGTAATATTAATCCAAAAACATCATGTAATAGTACTTGGATACTTTAGTTTTAAAGGCAGGACTTAGTGGAGGGATTGTAAATTGCATAAAAAATACTGGTGTAAATGTAATTTACATTAACAAGAATCACACCCAGATCCATTTGATTAATAATTAAAGCTGCACTGGGGAACATTTATGAACTTAAAACACCCCATTTACATGCCGGATGGACTCAGTTTGCACAGTTAATGGGCCAAAATGTTCAAATATGTAATTAGTGTGAACTTTAATGTTAAATCTAAGCATCTAAACAAGCATCTCTCCGACTCTGCTGCCTCCACGTAAGGATATCCTTAAACTGCAGCAATCAATACTGCCTGAAAGAGATGTCATTCCCGCCCACTCACACTGGTATTGCAGGTCAAAGTTCAGCCAGGTTCGAAATCCTTCTTCTGTAAGTGAATGGGATGTAACTGTAGGAGAAGTCTTGGCCTGAAGGGGGAGCCGTTTGCTCACATGATTTAGTTTATTGGTTATCATGAGGTTATTGTCACTGACAGCTCTCTCTTGAATGTACTACAGAGGAAAACTAGAAGACTAGAAGCAGAGGTCATTTAAGTAATTATATATTGGATATGCATTTTAAAGCTTCCTATCAGGATATTTTCTTTGTACAGAAACAGCTGAAATGTCATTTAATGTACAATTTTGACCCTTTTTTTTTAGCCAAAACCTGAAATTTCTTGGTTTGAATAAGACCATGCTTCATTAGAAGAGAGGTTTTGTGATTTTGATTCATTGCTCACAGTTGTTCTCCAGTTTTTTGTAGTTCATACAAGTCGGGTACCTTTGGAAATAAAAGGCATCAGAAGCTACAATATATTAATGTCAGAATCAACCACTGTGGGTTCATCTTGCAGGAAGAATTGCACATTTTTCAGTATCAAGTCTGCTTAGTTACATCAAACAACATATCACTCTAATCATATTGTCTGTATTTGAATTGTTTTTTTCCATTTTCACTGTAATTTATTTTATTGTCCGTGTTGTCCTCCATATATTGATGGTGATTTGAAGCTAAGCAAAGAGATTCAATGTCTAAATATGATTTCTGATTCTCTGTATTCTTGAGTTTGAATAAAAAATGAAAGAAACATTGTGGTAATTGTATTACAGTAAGAACCAGAGTGCATTATGATGCTTAACAGATAACCAGGAAATTAATCATATGTGTGTAGACGAGTAATCTTGTTATCAATAACACATGATGCTGTGTATCAGTGTTTGTACCAAATCTCATCACATGCTTGGTTATTTCAGGCTAACTGAATGTTTGTTTGTGAAAAAAAAAAACATGTTCAGATGCAGGTTGTGTCCTGCAGGCAGAGATTGTGTGCATAGTATGTCTGCATCTGGATGGATTCATCAGACCAAGGTTCAGTAGGATCCATCCAAAGTCTGTGTCCAAGATCACTGGGCTGTATCTAAAGATATATTCATTTTTGTTTAATTGAACTGTTGCAGAGAGACAAAGATTTTTGCACAGAGAACATTCAAATTAAGTATCAAATCCTCATTTGTTTGCTCAAAATATGTATGTTTACGAATATCCATCTCATTGTATTGAGTAGAAAATTAAGAAAAAGTGTTGAGGTTAAATTTAACACACACTATTAAACATTTTAATGTTAATTAATGTCACTCCTAGTAGTCTTGTTTTACTTGTCGTTTGGGTGGTGGTGTGCTCTAAATCTTCTGCAACTACATCTCCCATAATTTGGGGGATGTAAACAGGAAGTGTAATGTGGCCATGAGGTAGTTAAGTTTGTTTTAGTCTGTATTTGTTTAGATTTCGGAAAATTAGCACCATATAAACGATGCCGAATTATGTATTAGCAGGTCCAGTTTGCAGTGTGACCATGTATGTGCAGACAATTATCGCTGGAATACTTTGATACTGAAGAAAAATTAAAAACGTGATTATTCTCAGGCAAGTTCGGTGTTACAAGGAGCGTCTTTTTCTTCCCTATGATTTCTAAACGGATTTATGGACGTTTATTCGTGATGGACATCGAAGACAACGATATTCTCTGGAACAGTAAGTCCCATTTAATATAAAAATATGTGTTTCATATCAGATTTAAGTTAATAAGTAGTATTTATCTTTATATATATGCTGTCAATGCTTTAACCAACCGGCTGCTGGCTGTCGCTTTATATTAACTGATAAACTCATAAATTGTTCCTTATTTGGCCAAATAGAAAACACATAAGAAAGAAAAACATGGTTGATTCTAGTAATGTCTACATAAATATATTTATATTTAATAAAAAAAAAAAAGTTTTTATTATTTAAATTAATTTATTAATTGATTGATTGATTGATTGATAGATTGATTGATTATAGTGTTGAAAAAGCCCCCAAATTATAGGAGATCTTGTTCCAAAATTCAGAGAGCGACTACCCCTCAAAATAGAAGTAAAAAAATTTGAAATATTAAATAGGAAAAATATTAAATTAAAAATATGTAGCTTGCTGTAGCCAACAAAATAATGTGTGCAAAAAACATCAAGTATCTTTATTTTTGGATTTTATGTAGACAGTGTAATGCATAATACAATTTTCCCTTATTTAATCTCATTTCTTCAACTATTTTTAAATGTAAAAAACAGTTTTTTCCACTGGTCATCCCCCCCAGGTTGCTGTGGCTGTATTAGCATAATGGTTCCCAATGAAAGGTTTCCCCTGCAGGTGGAGGCGGTCAACAGGAAAACAGATGAGCATTAACACCATTAAAATGTGTCCTGTTGCTGGAGTGGATAACGTATGCACATGTTCCACAGGAACGCAAACATTTCAGCTTCATTTGAATAGAAGCAAATGTCACCGTTCACCCCACAGTGAACAGGAGCTGCAGCTCCAGGGCCTCCTGGGTCAGAGGTCACAGGAAGGACTTCCACATCAGAAACCGCAGGCACTCTTTGACCTTCAGATTTTAAAGCAAAATACCTTTCTGCTGTATTTCTGTCTTTGTTTTTCAGCCTTCCCTTCCTTCCCCTCTTTCAAGATGAAAACAAAAGGCAGCAGAGGAAGTGGAGGAATCCTCAGCGAGAGGTGATGTAAAGGGCAGGTCACCCTCGCGCAGACAGACTGAAATATCACAGCTTGCCCGGGGGCTCGTCAACGTCTCTGATGCTCCGAGGGAGTTTGTGACAAGTCGGGGTGTGGGTGGGGGTCGTATTGAAGGAGAGAGGGGCAGCTACCAGGGAATGAGATCGATTAAGTGCCTTTTGACTGAATCACTGACTGTGTGTAAATCCTCTCCTTTAATGCTGTGCCACCTTCACCATCTGTAAGGAACTCGTGGAACAGGGCTCCCAGCATCAGATGGGGCGGGGGGGTACTGGAGGTTCTCATTCTGAGTTAATGAGATTTTAATCTGACGTATATAACAGCACCCCTCCACGGTGACATTTAAAGAAGTCATTAAGTGGTGATGGGTGAGAGCAAAGGGGGTTTAAAAAGGAGCAGGGTGGCAAGTTGTGTCCTTTCTTTCTGTACAGCAGAAATCCTAGTTTTTACTCCGAGCTGTACAGTAATGTGACATTTTAGACAGGTTTGAACGAACTCTGGTGCTCGGAGTGTTATAACTCACAAAGAGGCCCAGATCTCCGCTCAGGAAAGGTTTTTATGTCACTTCATCCTGCGAAATATCTCGACACGCACTGGATGGATTGACGTGAAAATGTGGGAAATGAAGGATGAAGTTTAGTGCTGATTAGCAAATGTCAAACATGCTAACACCCTAAGCTAAGCTGGTGAATGTGACAACAGACATTACACCTGATTGGCATTTTAGCGTTGTCACTCTGAGCGTGTTAGCATCGGTGCATGAGCATGGATCTTAAATCTGTTAAATTTAAAGATTCACTTTTTTGTTGCTTTATCACACAAAACAGTGATGGAGTAATAAGAAAGATAGGAAATAGGAATATAAAAGTGTCTCAATACAAATACGCAGAACGTGGCTTCAGCGGCAGCATAATATTTAATTAAATTAACTTTATGAGTGCAAATAGCCACTTGTTTTATCTCATCAAGGTTGGTTTGAATGTGTTCACCATGGTTCAACTTTAAATGAATGCAAGTTGTAGTTTTAGTGATGATTTATTCTGTGTTTGATGGTTGCAGGAGGACTGCTGTTGAGGCTCTGTGGGAACTATGGAAGAGTCTTCAGGTTGCTCCTCTTTCCAGTCTTTATGTTGACTGTTAATGTAACTGAGTCCTATAAAAGTTTATTATTCTTGTATTGTTATTTATTTTTTTTACTTTCACTGTCCTGTGTTGTATGTTAAGACCTAATGTCTCACACTTGGAGATTTGCAGCGTCAACGGAGGAACACACCAACTGAAGGATCATCTTCTCTGGTGAGATATTTTATCTCAGTAGTAAAAGCTGCTGTGTTTAATTTAGGAAGGAATTTAGTTGAATATTTCATATTGAAAACATAAAGAAAGAGTAAAAACCTGGAAAAATAGGTTTAGTTCCTGATTGTGGTTGAGATATTTTTAGTGGTAGAACTGTTCTTTATGTAAAAACCCAGGTTATGTTGTGCTCTTTACGCCAAAGAACATTTAGTGATAACTAAAGTGTAAAGCTGACTGAACTTAATAACAACATCACATAACTGTCTGTATCAGAAATAATAGCGAATTAATTGATCCAATTCAGTAATTAAATCAGTAGGATTAGCAGTATGAATAAGTAGAAATAAAGTAGGATTATTAAAATATTGTCCAGCTGCAATAAGAAGCCAACATTAAATCCCACTTTCCCCCACAGTTTGTAAAACTTCAGCTGGGTGGGAGCTTCTTCTTCTATAACCCTCTGCTTACAGGTCACGGCCCTCCTCCTCATCCACTTCTGCGGGAATCGCAGTTCCAGGTGACGGGTCTCACGGGAATCGAACTTACTGCTACATGTTAGCAGGTTTTTTACTTTCCGAAGCGCTTTGGATGCCGCTGCTCCACCCGGACCGTCTGCACTTAGAGCTCTTCTCTGACAGTTTTCAGTCCCACTGCTGAGGACGTCTGCCTTTAAATGAAAAACACACAATGGGAGGATCGAAACCAGCAAACACACATTCAGCAGACACCTGACAACACCCACTGGACCCACAGAGCCAAACACACTCACAGAGCCTCTCTGACAGCTTATCTAACAACTCTGAAACTCAACAATTCATGAAAACAGTTTTGAGCTCAGAAAATTCAGTGTCGGTAATAAGATTCTACTCAAACATTTAATCATTTTGCTTTGTGTGTGCTGCTTTAAGAGAACACTGTGAGCTTACAAGGAAGACAC
>NW_023340206.1:11221766-11230573 GCF_004916995.1 Morone saxatilis
ACAATCTGAGCTTCAAGGGCAACATACACGAGCCACAAACCATTAACTGCAAGAAATGAACAAGTATGAGCAACACTTACCTGGCTCTTCTTCTTCTTCTCTGGATTTACTGGCAGATCACAAACAACCTCAAGGTGCACATCGCCACCTATTGCACAGGAGTGTGTAACATCGTGTCACCACTGTGAGATATACGCAGCCGGTCTGGAGATGTGTTGCTGAGGCTACCTCTGCCTGGTTCTTGGTTCATCTGGATTAGAAGCAGAGGGTTATGGGATGTATAACCATGAGAATATGACATTTTACTCCAATGTTTAAACTTGTTTTTTTGTCAGCCTTCAAATGATCAAAATGCAACATATAAACCTTAAAGCTTGAACAGCATCAGCTGATGCAAGAACAAGGACTAGATGACAACAGCTTCGGCAGTGGATAGTAAGGACAAGGTGCAACTAAAATCAAGTTGTTTACTACTTAAATAGTAAAAGCAGAAATCTTCTCAGTGTTTCTACATTATTCTTTATAAGCTCTGATTAGGTGGCAGTACTGAATGCTTTTATTTTTTGGAATAAATACATTTTCATAATTGCTTCTCTACTTCCAGACTGACACAGTTAAACTCCACAAGTACAGTCGGATTAAAACCCTCCCAGTCTTTGAAGACACTAAATATTACATAATTCTTCTGATTAACAAAGTGAGTGTGTCTTGAAGAAGAACTCTTCTATTTTATTATATTCTCTAAAATGTAGAAAGAACCTGATAATACTAATACATGGCAATATAGCCTATAAAAATGACGGGTCAGAGTACTTTGTGGGGTTGTAAGTAGGAATGGACCCAAGAACCATCAGTCTTTTTCTTCATTTTATAGATATTTCATATTATATTAAACTGTGCAATGAAACAATCTTGGGTAAATAAACAGCTCCAACTTCAGGAAAGAAAAATCATTTGAGTGTTATATTGTATGACATAAAAAAGACCATTTTGCAATCAACACTAAAAAGAAATCAGAGATATGAACAAAATCCTACAGTGTTTACATTCTCACACTGCATGGAACAGAACAAATTAGACATGTAGAAAATCCCACCCACAATCCCTCAGTGGCTCGATGTGAAAGAGCGCATTGTTGCCAGGCAGAAACACAACATGATGGCACACAATCTGAGGATGAAGAGTCCGTTTAATTTTCACTGTGTAGGCGGAAAACAGTGGAACTGCCGTCACAAAACACACTGCAACTTCTGTCCACATTTCTCTCATGGAGATGTTTGGTCTCCATTGGCGCCAGTTGGACACATTTTGAGACAAAGGGCCTCTTGTTTTGCCAGAAAAGAGGAATCTTTTGCTATATTGATGTTAATATTCCTCTTGGATTTGACGCAGAACTTCTCTCGTTGTTTGAGGTTGACTGGCAGGTGTCCATTGAAATGCAGTTGAAAGAGCTTCCTGTCCGCACACTGATGGGGCACAAAGCCTGTGAGTGACCCAGGTAAATGTCAGGACACCTTTCGAAAGGTTTTTTTCTTCGTATAGAGGAGGTTCAAGAAAGGTTTGAACCATTATTTTAACCCATAAAGTGGAGATTTTCTAGGCTTTCAGGGCATTTTTGTCACTCTTTTCTCCTCACATCTGGACTCTCACAGACCTTAAGTCTTCTCACAGTTCACAGGAAGTCATTTTAGTGCTTCATGCTTTAAAAACAACCTCCTCATTTAATGACTTTCACTTGCAATTAGTCTATTTAAAGGCTCAAATAACACCAAATAAAGATATATACGAAATATCTCATATCAATATTTGAACTTTTACTTGCTTGCAAGAGGTCGATGTGATTAATTTCCCAGTTAATTATCATCTTATTTACCATAATTATGAGCTGAATAAGTGAGGGTTTACTGAGTTGTTGTGGGGCCGTCTGGTCCCTGCGCTCTTACTCACAGTTCTAATTAAAACTCATCAAAACATCATTATTTTGTGACAACTTGTTTATGGAAACCAGGAGAATGGCTGATAATTGCCACTCACCAGTTTCTAATTACTAACACCGGCACTCAAGCTCATGGGCTGGGGAAGGCGTTAACACTGTCAGCGCATGCAAGGCATGGCCGGATTATCGGTGAGGGGGGTCATGGGGCTCAAACGAACCCCCAGCATGCACATAGATCATGACATTACCTGTCTGTGTATCCGGCTCTAAACATGTAGTGTTTTAATACGGAATTTTACCTATTCGAGAGGCTAAATGTAAGAAGCCTGTATTTGTTCTGCTCAATGTTTCCAAAATTACTATGAATTTAGATTAGAAAGTGGGAAATCTGCCAGAAATTAGACACAAATTACACACTTCCTTATCTAAATGTGACCATTTTAGTCCAAAAAGTGGATTTGTGGACTTCCTATTTCCTTTATAAGCATGTAGGGAGAGAAAATGCACAAGAAATACATAGTAATTGAACATAAATACCTTTTTTTTTTGAAGAGGCCATTCAAATACTTCTCCTGGAGGTATACATGTTCTGGGGCCACAGCCTTGTTTGCAGCATATTCCAGGTGACTTGGATCCTAATAAGTGCTCAAAAACAAAGACAAATGTGATGCATTTGGATAAGAAATTCCCTTTGAATTAAGGAGAGAAAGAAGAATAAATGGAGGAAGACAGTAGTTGATACCAACCCCCCCTCTGCCCATCATCCTCACACTTTTCAATTAGTGTGCAGGCAGACACCTCGCGTGGCATCACCGTCCTAATCCTCCAGAGGAAAAAAAAAGGAGCATTGGCGGTCATATGCCAGCCAGATTTGTCCCATTATTCATTACAATTAATTGCTTCCCCGTTCACCCGGCCTTTTCCCAGGAAGGCGGCGCAGTGCGGACGTCTCTGCTGCAGATTGTAATATGAGCGCAGGACTTAAAGCTGTCATTCAAATCTCACTGTGACCTTTAGCGAGAAAAGGCTGTTTTTCACCCAGTTTGCAGCCAACCGACGGTGAAGTTTACTGTGTGTGTGTGTGTGTGTGTGTGTGTGTGTGGTTCTATCCTTGTGAGAACCTATGTGAGTGAGGATATTTTTACCAGGTGCAACCTGACCTGATGTTTTACAATTACAGTAACACTTATAGGACACTAAATCCTTCTGAACTCCACCTGCAGCTTTATGTATAAATAAACTATTTGCTAAAAAGCTACTATATCAATTTACAGTAGATGTTGTTTTCCACTCTAAACAATAGAGGTCAGAACAGAGGCAGAAGATTGTTTGAGATTGGAGAGAAAGATCTGACTAAAAGGTGCATTAAGTAGCTTTCAATCATATTACAGCACTTCTTCTTTGGCTCCACACTGACAAGAAGTCCTTAAAGCTGCAGTAGGTAACTTTTAGAAACATAACTTTCACTATATCCTGACAGAAGAACATGAGACAGATAATCTGTGACAAAATCAGGTTCCTCCTAGGAGAATACACCACCTGAACAAAAGCAACCAATCAGAGCCAAGAAGGATAGCTGATCGTTGAGTCTCATTCCCAAATACTGACGCTCCGGGTATCTGGGACTTCGTTTTGACGACCTAGGAATTTAAAGTGCTCAATAAACATTAAACATGACAATTACACAAATTCAAAAAGTTGGTTGTACTTATTTGAGCAATAGAAATATATTAAGTAATTTCACAAGATAAAACATTGAATTCATACAACAAAATCAAAAGAGACCTCCTCGTACAGTGAACATCAGGCTGTCACATGACTTCTACCTGCTGTTATGACGCCAGGTATGAATGACAAGAAACACAAAAACCCAAGCAACCAGATACATTTAATTAGATAATTGCTTTATTTTCTTTCTTTTTTTACCTGAAGACTGACTCACAGTATTCTTACAGTATTCGTGAAAAGTAAAAAACAAAAAGGAGTAGGAATATGATTCTCTTTGAGCCTGGATAAAGCTGTAATTTCATCCAAAGGAGACAATCAAACATCAGGATGTGGTTTTAAGTCGTGCTGCCCACGAGCGATGCTTGACGGGGCCGGCGTTGCCAGTTTGAAGGGTCCTCAGCGCCGAGGTATTGTAGCCGAACCCCCATGTGACCACACACTGATACACACACGTCAGTAACAGTTACAGTGTTTGGTACATGGGAGGAAACCTGTATGGAATGATTCTGTTCTCTGCGTAAGAAGAAGTCTATAGAAAATCTGAATATAAATCATAATATGAAGGCAATAAGGAAGCACAGTCACACGTCTTTTACAATATAAAACCTTTAACAGAGGGCTGCCATGTTGGAGGAATGAAACCTAACACGTAATCTACAGTAACGTAATATAACTTTTTGTTAGTTTTAGTGTCATATGATGGTCTGACTGCTGCTTCAGAGGCTTTTCTACGCTGGCACAGTACAAAAAAACTAAATTCGTCTGGGTTTTTCTTTATTTTTTTGGATACTGGTTCCAATACCTGAGTTTCAGTGCTGCAAAAATGCAGTATTGCCAATAAAACTATTTGTTTGTTTGCTATAGTGGGCATTCAGACCCAAAACCTGCATTAAAAACACACAGGGGGCCCACTCAGAAGTATTTGACGTCACCATTTAGAAGAGCTAAGAGACAAAAATACTAAATACTAAATAATACTACAAAACAAAAATACTAAATAATAACTGGCAAGTCTGTTCATTAACAGAATACACATTAAGACATTTTCCAGGCCTTTAAATGTTAAATGTCTAAACACAAACATCCATACAAGACCTGTGTCTGAATAAAATACTGTAAAATAATGATTTAAAATGAGCTATATATATAGAACAATAAGTAAATTAGGTGACAGATCAGACTGCCTGTGCTTTGATACCCAGCCCTTCAAAATAAGTGTCATTTTTGACTTACACTGGTCAGATTCTGGTCGTTAACCCCTCCAACATGGCAGCTCCTTCTAAAAATAAAAACTGACATACAATACATTTTAAATACTATTCTTTTTATAACAATTTAAATATCTTTACAACATAAATTCCTGTATTGGTTTAACATGGAGTGTGGCATTGTGAAAATGTCTTAGGCACATCAAGGCACATATCATACATTCATACAGTGCATTGCCTTCCTGAAAAATCACACAAAAGCTGCAGATAAAACATGCTGAAATGTCCATAATGGGTTTAAAAACATCTTATTTTCTCACATATAAACAGTGAAGCTGGGAGCGTGCAGGATTATATAATATCAGAAGGACTGGATGTGCGTTCATACAGCATTTTAGATTTCTCTCTGCTCTCCACCACAAGCACGGAAGTAAATAGAATGAACTCCACGTCAAACACGTTGTAAAAATAAAGATTTTGCATTACATTATTTAGAGAATAGTTAACACGTAGCATGCGATCCACCTAATAAAATCACTCAAACATATAATAAGTCCCTTTAAAATCCTGCTTTTAAATCTATAATCTCTGTAAGTGTATTTCTGTCTGTAAACGGCTGCAGTGCATGAGACAAAAGGAATACATGATTTAAAAATAAATAAGGAAAGAACAGCAGCAGTGATAAAAAGCATCTTCATCAGTAACGCTAAAGCTGGAACCCTGGTCGTGTAAACCTCAGTATCAGTATTAGTTTGCTAGTAGTGCAATAGATGGAAAACACACAAAGATCAGAAACATGACGTAGAAATACTCGGTGAGGCTTCATTTTAGGGGACCATCATTTCTTTAAATTTCATAGAAGGTTTCCTGGAAAGAATTTGCTAATTTGTTACTAACTAAATATAAAGTAAATACTCATTTTTGGACTGCTATAATCCCAGTGATGACTTTTACACTTTACTGTTTCTTTCTTTCTTTCTCGTCTTTTCATTAATCCTTTAAAAATCGTCACTGCTTCAGTCAAACCAAAGTATACTGAGCTTCCTTTATATTAAGTATAAATACTAAATACTAACTATAAATCTTTTTTTTTACGCAATTATCTTTTTTATACATAAAGACGTTCTCCTCAGAGCCACAAACAGCTGACATCAAGAAGCTCTCACTCGCCTTTAACTCTTAAGTAAAAGTGTAGGAGCGTTGGTAGAAAAGGATCTAAAGACTCTAGGTTATGTGAACTCTCTCTCTATTTGTATCATTCCTTCCAGGAAACTTGAAGGTAAGTATGAGGAAATGATGGAGCTGTGAAATAAAGCCTAACCGAATCTGAAAAAGCTGCATCGCATTGAGGACAGTGTTTCCCCAACAATCAGTGTCGATTATGTTCACTACAAAGACAATGATTAAAAAGACAGTATAAAACAGATACATTGTGCGCTGTGTAAAATCAGAGGCACCTGATGTTGAGAGGACAGACAGACAGACAGGATCGACTCTCTGACTTCATGAAAAACAAACCTCAATCATTAGATACTATTTCACCCAAAACACTCAGGAGTGATGCAGGTCTGCACTTGATTTGGCCAAATTCATCCGGCTGCTTGCGCTTGATTGCATTATTGTCATTCAAATAGCTCCATTTGCATGAGCCCATTTTGTTATTTTTTGTCACCACCACATTGAAAAAGGAGCAGAAGGTTCTCTTGGCATCCTTGAAACCCCCCCCCCCTCATCTCAGGGGCTCAGACGCCGCCCCCGCTCCGGTCCACCGTCACCGGCCCTCGCTTATCCAGAGTTTCCTCCGCCGATTTCATCAGAATGGCTAGACGGCTGTCAGACACTTGTCCCTTCTTCACGGCGCTCATCAGCTACACAGGAAACGGCAGAGAACACAGTCTACAATGTGTGCGATAACAGCAGGAAAAGGTTACCTTGTCAAACCAAGCCGAGGTTGAAATAATTATATGTACCACGACGGAAATACCCACAGTGAAAGGCTCTGGAGCCGTCCGATCCCCCTTCACATGCCGGACGTTAAGAGGTAGAAAATGAAACACACATTCTGTATGTGTTAAAGCTGAATTAGGTGTTTTTTTTATATAGAAATTGAGCCATTTTATGAGCCAGTGCTCTTTATATTCAATATACCTGATTCAACAAAAGTAGCAGAAAGAGACTGAAGCTCTCTTCAACTTGGTGTGTTTCATTTGCTGCAGAGCATCTAAAAACATCACATTTAAGAATTTATGCATATTTATTTAGAGGTTTTTACAGGATAAGGAAAGTATTCTTCTATATTTTCCTTATTGTCAACAAATCCCAAAAACAATGTGTTAGTGTTTGTACATATCTATATATACAGTGTGTATATGTATATATAGATATCTATTTATAGGTGTGTTTGTATGTTTATTGACCTTTTGTGCTATATTGCACTCTTTGCGGTTACACAATGCTTAAGGTTTAATCAATTCATTAAATTATTTTCTCTTTTAGTTGGGTTGCTGTTGTTTTCAGCTGGTTCATGTGTGAAGAATAAAAATGAAACACTGTGTTAGTGTGTAATCATTTCGCATTCATTCTAGATCGCTATATTATTAAAAGTAGTCAAGTGTTATAATTCGTAATATTTTCTTTTCTGATTGCTACAATTTTAAATAATTAGAATTATAGTTTTACACAGGTTTTAATCTGTTTGCCTTTGTTTGTTGTCATGGTGAATATGTAGAAAAATGTGTTATGTTTAGGTTCTTTCAAGTCTTAATAGATATCAGATATAAGTTATATCAGACAGTACTTGTTAGTAGGATCAATTCATTGTTTGTTTTAGGCTTCCATGGGATTTCTTGACAATAAGAAAACCATAAAATATCACCACACTCGTCCTTTCAGTCACCAGTGTATGGAGTTTCCTAGTGCAGCTTTAACACTTCTTGGCTGCTGGGAGGCTTTTTAGTGTGTTTCTCCCTCCAGCCATGGTCGTCTTTGTTCACAGGAGGACTTAATAAAGTTTTGTGTTAAGACTTTTTTGTTAATGTGAGAGGAAACCCCTTTCCAAGTTTTCCTCGTAGAGCTCGAGAGTATCGGTTTCCCCTCGGTGCTGCGCGTGTACACTACCTGTTTGTCGTCCCTAAGTCATCCACGTGCGGGTCGGGCAAATATACACAAGCAGAAACAGACATTCAACATGATGATATACATGACAAACGTGATAGAAATGTAGAGATATAATCATCCAGCCATCAGTTTGTTTCCTTCGCAGTTCAGCGGAGGAGCCGGCACAATGAAGACTAAATCATCGACTGTCATCAAGCTGTAATGACTCTTTTCTGGACTCGAGAAAGTAATTTAGCAGTGGATGGACGGAGGAGCCCCAGACGCACTTTGGGCCTCATTACACGAGTCGCTGACAGAGACTCTCCTCTCTAATTAGCTCCATGTAGTCGAGTTCACACCTTCTGTTTGCAGGAACGGATGTTCTCACATCTCAGGTGGACAATGGTCCTTTTTTAACGATGAGGTAATTTGTGTTGCAGCTTTAGTGACCGCTATAGCATGTATGTATGAGGGGGAATATGTTGTATTAATACTGAAAACGACACATTATATATAAAAACAGGTTCTGATTAAAATATGAATACAAAATTCTAATTTCTTGACAATTTCTGATGCATGACAAGGCAGGAGATTGAAAACAGATTAAAAATAGAAATATGGCCGCACACAAAAAGATTCTGAGGGGGAAAAAAACTAGAAATAAAAAAAAAAAGTGGCAAAAAAAATGTGTGTAATGGATTGTGTTCCCCTGAGCTTCTATTATCCAGCCTTCATGTCCTCAGTCCTGTTTGTTCTGCAGACCCTGACAGAGGTGTTAGGCATTAATGGTTCCTCTCATCAGTCTCACCAGTCTCACCAGTCTCTCACACACACACACA
>NW_023340206.1:11230673-11237465 GCF_004916995.1 Morone saxatilis
ACACACACACACACACCGCCCTGCGTATGTGCGCTCGGATACATTTTTCTCTTGTCAGTTAGTTTTCTGCAAAAATCTCCTCCTAAGAATATTTCTCTGTTTCCAATATCATTAATTTCTTGAATAGTCTTGAAATAAATTCATTTCTATTGGAACCAGGTTGAAATGTGCATATTTTAGGTTTTAGGACTTATACATGCAGACATGAGCACACATGCAGTGCAGTGTATACTGTGGTGTGTGGCTTCGACTGATTGGTTGAAATGGTCTGAATGCAATGGCAGATTTCTCACTTGTTTTAGAAAATAGGATTTTAGGACTTAATTATAAGCTGGACAAGAGTGGAAATAATATATCGATATATATTCACGCTCACTTTACTGGAGCGTTGATTAATAGGGAGTGTATTTCTCTTTCTTTCAAGATAAAGAATGCTTTCTTCCCTTGAACTGTATCAATATGGCCGAGCAGATTTACACATGAACTTTACTGGTGCAAAGAAATGATCGGTTATCAGACGTCTTCATGTCATGCTTCCATCTCTCACTGTCTGCATATTACATACCTGCATGAATTCATCAATTTCAACTTGTCCGTTCTTGTTGAGGTCCACCTCATTAAGGATTTCATGGAGCGCGTTTTCATCAATGTCAACATTGATGCTCTGCAGAGAAGAAAAACAAGAGCAGGGATCAATAACATTATAATGAAGACAAGTGTGTAAATATGAAAGACAGACAGAAAAAAAGAAAACGGATAAAAGACGACTCACTTCCAAAACTTGCTGCACGTCAACAGTGGTGATGAATCCTTTGCTCTCTTTGTCAAACTTGTGGAAACGCTTCTTGTACCTGTCAGACAGACGAACAGTTGGTAACTCACTTCTTTACATTTGATTCTGCGGTGTTTAAGAAGACTTTATCACCAGTAAACAGCTGTGATCATAAATGAAAAACACTGCATATTACAGTACTTTTCTTTAAGTCATGATGAATATATAGATAATAATAGAAATTAGACTTACAGCAGGTTAAATACAAAGACTGACACCACATAACGAGACTTGCACAACTAAAAACTCCAGGAAAAGTCTGAAACTGCAAGATTTTCTGAATTCAATCTTATATTCTTTTACATGGTTTGATCACCAGAGATGGTGAATTATGACGGATTTCTTCCTGTTGGTTCTATCTAAACGTAGGCAGTTTTTATTGCTAACTTATGTACTACAGTAATGACTGAACTCCAGGGCGTAGCTTTGGTTTGAGAAGGAGGGGACAAACATTCACAAATCAAAACTGGTCACAAAACACTTGCTGCACCACTTCCTGCTCAATAAGCCTTTTGTTGTTAGGTAATCAGATGGCGTTTTTCTGAATTATTATCTGAATTAAGGTGGCAGGACAGTCTGAGGACAGATTTTAGTAACAAAAGTCAACCTGAAAAAAGTAAAAACTTCCTGAGATAATAAAAGGTTGTTGTTTTTTTGTATTTTTTTAAACAATTACCTGACTACTTCCTGGTTGTCCAGGTTGATCTCAGTCGTCTTGGTCAGCTGCTCAGAACGAGACCTGTAGCCCATCTCGTGGTACAAGAACTTCTTTGCAGCGTCGAGCTCCGCCTGGATCAAACATTACCAGAAGGAAACAGGAAATCAGCGTCACCTCGACTGTTAAATCACTAGTTTTCTCTTTAATTATATAAAATTCAACACAGAGCATTTCCACTGTAAAGGTTCATATACAAGGTAAAGTAAAGAATTATCACTAGACAATATTTGTTTTAAATATTGGTTGTAGGTTACATTATGTACTATAAAACAAAAATAAAACTGAATCAATACCCACATCTGACCCAGAGTTGTTACTTTAAATTGTCTTGTTATTCTAAATCTTAAATATCTTGTTTTGTTCGACCCAAAACTTTTCTCAGAAAAGTCAAAAAGAAAGTGATAATTACAGCTTATTTTTACAGCCGAGTAACAGATTGGAAATATCTGACTTAGTAAAGTGTAAAAAGCTATTATGAAATAAGTAAAACAAGAAAGAACATTGGTTAAATGTATTCAGCAGATTGGCAGATGTTTTATTCTCCAGTGCTGCTGTAAGACTTCACTTTGCAAGTTAACAATAACAGCTTAAAATAGTCGAGAGTTCAGTTTTCATGCACATGTAACTGCACACATATCACTTCATCTCTTTCATACACAAACAGAGCTTCTCCTCTAAAGGGATAAAGGGTGTGGACCTTTCCATTGTGTACTGAAACACCCAAAAACCAACCAGGGATTAAAGCACGATGTAAAACCGAGCAGGTTTTCTGGGGCAGGGAAAAACATACACAAACCATGAAATAAATGTAAAACTTAAATACTTCGTTTGTATCAGTTTGTGGCAGATTTTCTCCCCGCTCACTTTAGGAAAAAAAGAAACTGTTAAAATCGTACCGTCTTCCGCTCCTGACTCCAGTCCAGCTCTTTCCCCATGATCTGCACGATGCGTGGGAGGGCCTCATCAGCCGCCTGCACGTTCAAGAAGCCCAGGCGTGTTCGTCGGGCGATCACGTCGATGGCTGTGCAGGCGTACTCCTTGATCGCGTACAGCACCTGAGAAAGAAGACATGAGGCTGAACTTGGAGCACGCGAGCCACGAGACTTATAATTGTTTGCACGAAATCCCGCTTTACCTCGGCCTCGATGTAAGGGAACTCGGACACCAGTCTTTTCCCCACGATTGGCCATCTTTGCCCCGTGACCTGAGCCATCTTGGCCACGTCGAACGCCTTTGATCCGTACGTCGACGCCAGGTGCTGAGCGACCTGTGCGCAGAGAAAATTCTCTGATTATAAATGTAACATAGGTAGCAGTATAACCTTTTATTAATTCCATATGTATTCAAAGAAGGAACTGCTTTAAAGTTTATTCAAGCACATTCACTTTTCTGCTTTCGCTTTCTAAAAATCACAGGTTAAACAGTGGAGATCGTAGCGGCCGCTGCCCGTATTCTCATGATCGATTTCACCTCTTCGGAGTTAAGCGCTAAGCGTTAGCGCCACTTTGTCAATGAGGTGTCACATGCTTCCAGAACACAACAGGGCTATTTGCTATTCAGATCGTTGGCTTGCCGATCATGTGAAAGGGCAAACGCTGTCCAAATATCAACAGTGACCTTTCAGGAATATTCGAGAGAACAGCAGAGCCAGTGCAGAACACCTCTAATGAGGAGTAAGTATACTGTAGGCACTCGCTGCCCGAGTACTTTTTCTTCATGAAACATTGTTCTATTGGATTTAATGAAAACGCACAGCCTAATTATTGGAAAGATGACGTGTATCTTATGTAAATCAATGTGCCCTTACTTAATGCCATTGAGAAATTGTAAAGCATACACTGCATTTCAACGTGTGTCCAGTCTTTTGTGTAGCAGAAATGTCAGCATTGTTACAGCAGAGGCTTTAATGTCAGCTCCACTGAAGAAGACAATGAATGTGTCTGTGTGAGTGTGATTTTACAGCTTTGTTTGTAGATGAATGTGTATCTGCTCTGGCATACAGTAGTTAAAGGTCTGCTTCCTGCTTTGTCTCGCTGAAAATGTTTCAGTTATTTAAAGACAGTTCAATAGTTTCCCCTCTGTCCAAAGTGAAAAAGCACCTCTAAAGCCTACACGTTACAGCTTAACAAGAATAGTAAAAACAATGTAACTAGTGAGTTTGGTACAGCTGACCCTTCCTAAGACCCGCCCCCTTTTTACTCCAATAACAGTTGAGAAAGCCTCGGTCGGTCAACTTTCTCCTTTTCAACAAAAAAAGACACAAATTTTTGAAGATAGTTAAAAGATTTAAGCCATAGTTAGTTTTCTAATCTTAGCAAACCAAACTTTGGCTTTATTGTAACCAGTGCCAAGTATTTTAAACAAATACAGTTTATAGTGTGTTTTACCTCGTTCTCCAGTCCGTAGTCCTGCACCAGGCGGATGTAGAGGGTCGGCGTCCAGCCCTTGGCTCCCTCGAGCATCAGACCCACGGTCTTGCAGGGTTCGGATGAGAGGTTGTGGGCTTTGACGGCTGCATCCAAAGTCTCCTCAGCCATGGACCTGTAGGTGGTCCACTTCCCACCTGGACAAACGAAATTTGCACTTTAATACGGTTAACAACAAGCTTTTAGATTCACAAGCCAACCCTAGAGGCTAACTGACCGGCGATGGTGACCAGTCCAGTGTCACTGATGCTGACGATGTGGTTCCTGCAGATGGACTGAGTGTCTTTGGAGTTGGGGTCGGTCACCAGGGGACGGATGCCGCTCCACGCCGCCAACACGTCTCCTCGACGCACTGCAGACGACACACACAGTCACACTTCAGCGGAGGTACCTCCCTTTGAACCTGATGTATTTGTGCTCAACCAGAACAATGGTGGTTCTTGGTATCTTGGACTAATATAAGCAGCTCCGTCTCTCCTGCAAGCCCACGACGTGTAACGTTATATACATCATATTATACTTCAATAAATTAACACAATATCCACAACAGCCAAAACTGATAAAACCTGCTTTAATTTCCCTTTTCAGAGTATTCTTATTCTTATTTTTCACGAGTTTCCTTGTTTTCTCAAATAGTTTGTTCTGTGTTGGGAACTTTGTGATATTGAGTTATACAAATACACATTTATTTCACTCTAGCTTATGTTTGCTATTACTACTATTAGACTGCTCGGCACACTCTGCCTCAGGTAAAACACATCCTACAGTGCAAGAAGAAACACATTAGCATTGCTAGAAAAACAAGAAAAGATAGAAATATAGTCACTTTCTATCTAGCCTCTGTTCCACTAGCTTCTGTAACTCAGTGTAATCTCTCATATAATGTTCTTTTATCTGTGTTTCTGGAAAAAATGGGGTAAAAAGATAAAGATAAATCAGCTCCACTACTGCACACTTACAAAACGATTACTTTTTTGAGCAAGAAATCACTAAAACTCTTCTGTAAAGTCGTTTTCCTGATTTTTTTTTTTAGCTGCAATCTCTGCTGTCTAAAAGCTCCTCTCTGACCAAGTTACTGTCTTATTACTTGTGTCTTATGTCTGCAGTTAATGGAAAAATGGAGTGAGAACCAGACTGCAGTGGACCACAGGACATAGGCTCCGTTCCAGGTCAGGATTTTTAGATATTTTAAAAATTTTTAAAAGGCCAATGGGATTTGGAATGAAGATTTCTTACATTTCAGTTCAGCTCTTTATAGACAATCTGACCAACCACACTGTTTGATGAGCAACAAAATGGGCTTAAAGAAATCAATAAATCAAAAATAATACCAAAGAAAAGCCCTATACAAGAGAAGACTCCCGTACCTTCTACGTCAGGGCTGAGGTAGTTGCGGACCTCACTCAGGATGAAATTGATGTCGTCCTCCCCCGGGATTGGGTGGGCCGTCACGTTGGTGGGCGTGTCGGTCGTCCCGGCGATAGTCATCTTCTCCCAGGGCAGGAAGAAGATGACACGTCCGTCGCTTGTCGCCGGATCGAGCAGACCCATGTTGTCAGGACTGTGGGGCAAAAGATACAGGAAGTGGGGTCATTATCGTCACGAGTACGAGTAGCAGAAGGAGTAGCTGAATAATAGATTTGTCTAATTTATTACTATCTTTCCAGTCTTTTCAGCGTTTTAGAGAGGAAGAGCAGGGGCACACAAATGGAGAAACACAGATACGGGGGAGGAAGAGGAGGTGTGGAGGGGGCAGATGGCGGTGGGAGGAAGACGAGAGAAAGGGAGGAAGAGAATTAGGTGGTTGGCATTTTCTGCCGCTGTTCAAAGGGCTCGCGCTCCCTCGGGTTTCGCTCAATAAGCTTTCGCTGAACTTTAAAAACCCCGACTTCAACAAAACCACTCTATTGCTTTGCTGTATCTTAACCAGAGAAGATTGCACTGTGCATGTAGGTATAGGTCAGCTAATAGTTTAGCCAGCCTAGTATTTACATAAAAGAATGAGAAAACATTGTTTATGCATTTTAAATACCAAAAACCTGATAGGAAGTAAAAGAAACTAAAGGATATACTGTAATGGTGATGTGTGTACCTGTAGTAACCGGGGATGACGATGTGAACGCCGGCGCTGGGCTGGCAGATGTTTTGGGTCTCCTGGTTGTCCATCTTCCTCAGCGAGTCTGTGAACGGGCCGGTGGCGTTGATCACACACTTGGCCTTCACGTCAAACTCCTGTCCTGTGAGGGGAGAGCGATGGTGAGACACCTCAACTCGACAGCCAGAAAGAGTAACAAAACACTAACTCTTTTACATACGGGACAGTTTCAGTACAAGTAAAAAGTCAAACCGCACGCCTCACCTGTGATGACGTCCCTGCAGCGGGCGCCACACACCCTCTCCTTGCCGGTCTGTGGGTCGTTTGTCTTCAGCAGGCGGACCACCTCAGTGTAGTTGGCGACGGCGGCGCCGTAGCGGGCGGCGGTGAGGCCGATGGCCATGTTCATACGGGCGTCGTTGTGCTGCCCTGAAGGAGACAGAGAAGAAGAAAGGTTGGTTTAGATTTACATCAATGTGCACAAAAGTAAATGAAACTCTGTTTCTCGAACCATTTCTAGGTTATAATTCCAATTATTCCAGATAATATCAAAAAGTGTTCTCTCTCAATGTGATAATATGTGTAATATCACACTTTTGTATGTGCAAACTAGCAGTGACAAAATAAAGCTAAAGCAGGGCTGCAATAAGCAATATCCAAACTGCAGAAGTTATATAACAAACAGCATTATAATAAGGTACTGTAGTCCTGCAGCGATGCC
>NW_023340206.1:11237572-11238220 GCF_004916995.1 Morone saxatilis
CTGTCAAAATAATCGCAGTATGTTGCAAGCATATGCATAAAATAAATTAAAATATATTTACTTTGGTACTTTGACTGGTAATGTCATTGCAACAAAGAAATATAAAATCAAGAAGTGAGTCCCAGTACACACTTTGTATTAGCTGAAAGGTTACCAGAGTTGTTTCCATATCAACATCTATAGGTGTCAAAATATTTGCTACAAAGGCTCACAGCCACAGCATCCTGTTACTGTACATACTACTGTACTCCTAAATGCTCCGTTTTGTATGTGGGCTTCTGTGCATTAGAGGTGTTTTCTGGTTTGTGCCTACAGCAGCATTAAAATTGTATTTCCCAGAGCATTCAGGCCGTATAAAAAACAAAAATACCACTCCGAATAAGTGGATTAGGTCTACACATTCGCTGTCCTTTCCTGTGTTTGTGACAAGAAAACGGCTGCTGTTGGTGGCGGCAGCAGGAGCAGCAGTAACCAAGACAGCGGGAGAAATAGCTGTTGCTCAGCCGGTTCGACCGTCTACGACGCTCCTCTGCGCTGCACACCGCCGGGAGAGAAGGTCAGATTTCGAAATGTCACCGGCGTGATTGTTCCAGACGGCATAATTGGAGAAAAGACGCCCCACCCCTCCACCATCCCATCCCCCCCCCC
>NW_023340206.1:11238320-11238691 GCF_004916995.1 Morone saxatilis
CCCCCCCCCCTCGGAGCAGATGATGGCGGGGGGGTTTGGGCGGTGAATATCAAACATATGCTGCTTTGCACCAAGAACATGCTCTTCCCTTTTCCCAGCCTGCAGTAAATCCAGTTATAGCTGGCCACTTACACTTTACATTTGGAGAATAAAGCTGTTTGTTTTGGGTTAAATTATGCAATCAAGAGAGCTAACTGCCTCCAAAAGACGCTGTTAGTGGGAGACACACCTTTAAAAACTAAAACTGTTGAATTTACATCCTTAAAAAGCAGCAAAGATGCAGTTTTTTTGCTTCTAATCACACTGTAACAATATGCACATTATATGCAGATATTTCATTTTGTCTAACTGTTGAATAGCATAAATAAGAG
>NW_023340206.1:11238912-11239196 GCF_004916995.1 Morone saxatilis
CCAGCCTGTCAACACATTTTGTTAGGGACCAGTGGAGATGTGAAGGCCACGGGGCAAGATTTACATCAGAGCCATTTCAACAGAGTGGAATCTTCTATCGTCTGTTTGGCTTCATCGGGAAATTTCTACACAATTTTTATAATATTCAAATTTATTCAGAACCAGAATTTGTTTGAGATGGTTTGTTTTTTCAGTCACTACCTGCCTTAGCCAGCGATATGTCTCGTGATCCCTTTGAGGGGCCCCGACCCCCACATACAAAGCCTTTTTATAGATCTCTTTGT
>NW_023340206.1:11239310-11243914 GCF_004916995.1 Morone saxatilis
GTTTGGAAAGCACTTTGGATCTCTGTGTCAAAAAGGTGCTATGCAAATAAACTTTTACTTACTTACATTGGGTACCACTGCGCCATAAGAATAGCATATTTTCCTTATTTACCCAAAGACACTGAGGCATTTTTAAAAGGGTTTCAAGACTGTTTACATCATGGTACATTTAAACGTACTTAACTATCAATTCAACACTGGTGCCTCTATGTGATCTTCACAATCAGACAAGAGCATCACCAAGAAAATTGGCTATTTCTATACAGTTAGTCTTAATGCTTGACACCGGGTCCGATTTGGTCGGATTACACTTGACTCGATTAAACAAAGCGGTGGAAACACTACTGCTTTTGTCCACCAGAATCAACAAAAAATCAAAGTTCATTGTTGCTGCTTTAAGTATCAGTTACAGAGCTGTACTCAAAATCACGCTCCTATGGTTCACACTCATTTCCATCAATCAGTTAAGTGATCGAAACGAAAGAAAAGGAACACAGTGGAAAAGGGCAAGAGCAGCGAGACTGACTCAGCTGCCTTGATCATGTTAACAGAAAATAAAGAGATGACCAATGAATCAACAAACCGAGCGTGTCTTTTAGATTACTGTCCACACAAGCCAGTGTCTATGTGAAAATATCCAATTTAAGGCAAAGCCAAAAGGAGTCCGTGGGAAAGAAAACGAAGCATTACGGAGCCTTGACTCACCGTCATAGTAGACGATGGCTCCCACCAGCTTGTCCTTCTTCAGCATGGGGAAGAGCTCCAAGGCCTTGGTCTTACTGAGGACGTAGCTGCTCTTCAGGCACTGGATCCCAGCCACCAGGTCATACATCTTGATCCCTGCCCAGTAGTAAGGCAACTGCCACCATCTTGGAAATGAACACAGTGATTCAAGTTAGATAGAGAAGACTGAATTAATCTGCCTTTTTCAAAGCATCCGGCTAGTGTAAATTACCCACCCAGATAAAAATGAACAACTCTTCAGTTAAAAGGTTAAAAGCATCATGCCAACATACACCTTTTATCACCTGCTTTGTTTGGTGTGAGTTTTTCCCCACGTCTTCCCTTCCGTATGAGTCTGTGACACTTACTTGTAAACAGGAAGCATGATGGGTAGTGGCGCTGATAGGTGGGGCGCAATTTCCAGGAGGTTGGCTCGCTCGTGGAGGGCCTCTTTCACCATCATGTACTGTTCCAGCAGAGAGGATGAGAAGATGAGGGCAAAGAAGGGGCAACAGGTGAGGGTGTAAAATAAGAGTATGAAGAAGAACCTGTTCGTAGTCTAACTTCATGATGGCCTTCTGGAGGTAGCGGACTCCACCGTGGATCAGCTTGGTGCTCCGACTGCTTGTCCCCGACGAGAAATCGCTTCTCTCGACGAGGGCAGTCTTCAGGTCTGAGGAGAAAATGGCAAAGCACAAGTCAATAAACCTGTACAGTTTGTTACTATGTCTTAAAACGTCTGATATATGTGCCTTGGGTGTATTTACATTAATAACAGCTGACACACTGGAGTGAGACCATTATAAACTGTTACCAGCCTACAAGGCGTATCCCTCCCTCAACCATGACTCAATAAGGACACGTATAGAGCTTGAAACCTGCTCCGTCCCACGAGAGGTGGTGTGCTTGAGAGTGAGCTTACTGCGTGTGACGGCATCTAAGGCACATCCTACACCCGTGGCCCCTCCTCCGACAACCAGAACATCGAACTCCTCAGTGTTTTGTAGCGCCGCGAGCTGGGCCTGCCGAGAGGGAAGCTCGTCCGCAAAGGGAACCTTCAGCTCTGCTTCTGCTGCCACGTGGGCTAACCGAGCCTGGATGTGACACACACACACAAATACAATCAGCACAATAACTTAAAGATTTGTATTTGCTTAATCCTGCAAATCTACAGGTTTCTATGTTAGTTTCTATTTAAAATCTATGTTAAATTCTTTGTGAACACAATACAAATGTTAGAAAACAGAGCAACACTTTCCTTGAGGTGCATTTTTAAACATTATAAGCACACTGCAAGCACAGTGTAATGTATTTATGCATTATACTTGCATTATAATCACCTTGTAAAATCATGTGATATAATGCATAATGATTTGCAATCATTTTAATACATTATGGATTTGGGGTGAATGTGTTATGAGATTACTGTAAGACATACAGTTGTATGCTTAACTACAATATGCATTACTGTGTTGTAATGGATGGAAAACAATGTATGTATGGAAGCCTAGAAGGTCCATTTATTACAGTATTATTAAAAAGGTTTATTAAAGACCGACCAACACTAAAGCAGATACTAATACTTTAAAAAACTGTTTTAAAAACAAAGATATATTGCTGATATTCATTATTTCACATTAACAGATATTTGATTGGTTTTTTTGGTTTTGTTTTTAAGAAATGCAAAGAAAAGAAGACGTACTGAGTTTTACAGTGTGAATACGTCCTGCTCGACAAACAAATGCAATGTAGAAAATACATATTTTTTACTACTACATTTATCTGACAGCTTTAGTTACTAGATAGAAGATTAATATTTTACAAACAAAACACACATCAGTTTATAAAACACGATGCTTCGTTATACATTAAACTACCCACCAGTTTATAAAGTAGTTAATACTAGCTTCGACTCCGCAGCTACGGACATGAAACATGAAAATGCTAATCCAAGATAAGTATACATACTTTTACATAAGTAAGAGTAAACAGTATTTTTAACTTTATAGTATTGCTACCTTTAAGTAAATAATATGAACGCCACCGTATAATTTACCACAAGAAGTGACATGGCAAACAAATGTAGTACAAAATGTAGTTAAAATGTATTTTTAACAAATCCAAGAAAGAGCTTTTGATTGGTTTGCTGGCGCCATTCTTGGTAGTAAAAGTGAGATTATGATGTGCTTATGATGTCTCGTTTTCACCTTAAGTTTCTCAGTGTTGCTAAAAATCAGAACATAATTTTGATGTGGTTAGTAGAAAAGCAAAGTTTGCTGAGGGTTAACTGCTGCAACATGCTGCACAGCTTCGCAAAACCCACAAAATAAAATCCCATGACAGCTTTGAACATCACTTACATCCATTGTTTGATTAGCAAAATAATTAACTGAAAGAAATAATCACAAGTACAATAAAAAAGCACAGCTCCCCTCTGATGTGAGGATGTGGGATTTCTCTTCTAATGAAATATTTATTCATTTTTCTATTTAGCAGGTTCAAGCTAAATGATTGCATCAAGCTGCTTTGAAGCAAACGTGGCATTTGACTTGCAAATAGAAGCAGGCGTTTGTGATTTAGGTCTGCAACCGCAAACAAGACGATGATATAATCATTGTCTATTTTTGATGATGCACACAGACGAACACCGCCACAGAATTAAGAGCCCGTGTGCCCCCCGTAATCAAGTTAAGTCAGTGAATGGCACAGCAAAGCCCATGCTAATAGCCAATCGGCCGCTGTAGAAAACTTCTCCAAGCCATATGCCCTTGCTAAAGGAGACAAGACGGACATTCATCTCATCAGCGTTGCAATTACTGAGATTAGAGGCATGCATGATTACAAACTATTGTGAAAATAATTATATTTCATCAGGGTCGACTTCTTGCTTACCAATCCGTGCTTGGTTGAGAGGATGACGGTGGGCAAGAGAAGACGTTACCGCGCCAGGACACAAAACAAAGTTCACATTAGGTTGCACAGTCAAATAAAGTCTGGTATGTAAATGTGAGGCAGGCCTAAAATAGGCCTGCGTCGGGTCAGAGGTCAGGGGAAACACAGCTGCTTGTCCATCTCAAGTGAAGCCGAGCCTCGTGGTTATTTGTGTGTTTGTGAAGATGGTCAGCGGCAGAGCGCCGAGGCTCGTCAGCGAGACTAAAAACTGGTGTCTTTCAAGGCCAGCAGTGCTCCCAGTGTCACTGAGACACTAATTCCAAGCCTGAGCTACCATTATAACCGGGCCTATTGTTCTCTGGGCATCTGCAGTTTCTTCATTCTCCTAACGTGGTGTCGTTCATCTATATTGTAAAGCGGCACAGTAATCTGGAAGAATCTGGACACAATTATATAATTTGTAGTCTACTTCAACCGGGATTTAATGTGGCCTGTAGAAAAGCACAAATCTTACAATACATCAAACAACTAAAATCTTTTCTGTACATGTTACAAAATAAGCACAATTATCAGCGTAAAGACATGTTTTCTTAACGTAACGTGTGTTTTTTGTTCTTCCTATATTCGTGAACTTCCTTAAAACAAATGACGAGGAGCTAGTTGATGTGTTGCTTTTGTTGCACAAACAGAAACTACTTCCCCCTCAGATTCTACAAGTTCCACATTTTGTTAAACCTGCTTTTTGCATTGTTGCAGAGAGTTAGATGAGCAGATTGATAACACTCTCATATCTGTATGCAAAGTATGAAGCTACAGCCAGCTTACTTAGCTTAGCACAAAGACTGGAAACAGGGGGAAACAGCAACTCGGCTCCATCCGAAGGTGATAAAATCTGCCTATCAGCTCCTCTAAGGCTCACTTATTAACACTTTGTAGCCTGTTGGTTTATTCATATTTAGTATACGGACATAAGAGTGGTATCAATCTTC
>NW_023340206.1:11244050-11244315 GCF_004916995.1 Morone saxatilis
ATTTCATTGTGGAAGAAACACAACTGGAGGCGGTGGAGTATCGCTTATAATGTAAAAACATGCTGTTCTTTAATGTAGCAGCTCTGAATACAGTGGCAGCATGCTCGTGAGTGAACTGATGCCTCCTGCACAGCAGCTGGAAAGCATCGAGAAAACGGAAACAAAAAGTGAACACCAGGTAGAGGACAGTCAGCACATTCCACAATCTAGACAGGACATGCCCCGAAAGGCACTCCCTCACTGCTCAGTGCAGACTTTTTCAGGG
>NW_023340206.1:11244330-11244795 GCF_004916995.1 Morone saxatilis
AGGAGAAATATAATTCTAACAACTGTACTGTTGCCCAATAAATGTTAATATTTAAAAGGTTTGTCCCTCAATGTTACCTTCGAATTTCAAATATTTGCCTTCAAATCCTGAAAAACTGGAATTCTTGCAAACTGTGCTCACGCGACAAAAAAACAAACAAGCAAACATTCAAACATTTGGTGGCGCGACACAAACGGACAGGCGACACCTCTGCTCGACTTACCTGTGTCTTCCTGTACTCGATCAGCTGCGATAGGCCAAAAACTGCGGCGACCGCCCCGCCGCCTACCACAGCCGTCCGTTTCAGAGCCTTCCTAAACGCCATCGCCGGCCCTGAGGGGAGAAAGTAAAGTGCAGTGAGGAGACAGAGCAGAGACACCCGGGGTGCAAGCCTGGGGGGGGGGGTTAGTGAGTAAGGGGGGCAGGAGGATCCAAAAAGCTGCAAGTCAGGCTGAACGAGGCAAG
>NW_023340206.1:11244895-11246180 GCF_004916995.1 Morone saxatilis
GAAAGTGTTAATGTCACCAGAATTAAAACATGGACATAGTTTACAACTTTGCTAACAGATTACTCATTTTGTTTAGAGCTGCATCTTTATTATCCATTAAACTATGAACATTTTGTCTCCTACTTCACTGTAAAGTCCACTCTCAGTCTATGTCAGGAGTTGTGTATTTGCAATGCATATAAATAGCAGTATAAATGAGTCATTACAGAGTTAATATTTGTTCTTCGTGCTTTGCAGCAATAAGGAAAAACTTCAGATAACTGGAAACGCCTCTCACACACTCTCAAGGCGATATCACATTTAGTTTACAGAAAAGTATTTTAAAGATTATTTTATATATCATACAAATAAAGAAGATTTGTCCAAGCCACATTATGAAATTGTCGTATCTTATTAAACATAATTATTGAGACCCACTCCCATTGTGTTACCTTTTACTCACAACGACCACAACCAACTAATCTGGCTGAGTATCCGGCATCGGCAAAAATAATCCCTTGAAGTACTATTTGAAGTAAAAACGGAAGGGACAAGATTAAACGGAGCGTTTCAATATTTACAAGCTCAAACAAACAGTTTACACATAGGAACACCCTAATCCAGAAAACCGGAGACGGAGAGAAGAACGTCAAACAAACTATTCACATATTTACCAGCTACAGGGACCACCTAACCGGAGGTCCACAGATAAAGAGAGGATAGTCCACACCTACGGACGGACTGCACACAGCACAAGAGGAGAGGAGGAGACCCCGGCGCTGTGGACTGCGATTACTCCAACCTGCACACATGGTAATCAATCAGAATATTAGATATTTATCACATTTGATGTTATATTTGTCGCCGTAACAAACTGACTTAATCATTTAATTCGTGAAAATACATTTCTGTCCCAAAATTGACCCAGACACTGTATCTGTAACGGGACGTCCTTGCTTCAGAGCGTACTTCGTAGTGTAATTCTACTTGTTTTGAACACTATTTATCTTATTGATGATCAATTAATCCGCCAATTAATGTTTGGCCCAATCATTCTGTCTATAAAATGTCAGAAAATAGTTTAAAAAGTCCTTTTTTGTCCGACCAACACTACAGAACTTCAACATATTCTGAAGAGCAACAAATCTACACATTTCAGAAGATGAAACTGGGGAATATTTGGCATTTTTGCTTAAAATATTACACATTTTGAATAATTAGCAAGTATTTTCTGTATAATTTATCAACTAATTATTAAAGTTTAGGGGCATCTTGTTAAAAGGGCAAAAAGTCACTTATCTAATGT
>NW_023340206.1:11246200-11262423 GCF_004916995.1 Morone saxatilis
TCATCGATACGACTGAAAACATGATACCAGCTCTGGCGGGATGGAGGTTTCCAGGGAGTGGCAAACGCTGGAGCAGATTTTAATGCATTTTAATAAAACACAGCTACAGATGGCACAAATGTCAGCAACCAGTTTGGTGTAACAAACGACCTATTACACGAGAAATGATATCATTAACTGTTCAACGGCAAGACAACGGACGTATCACCAACAATACATGGCTGTAATTTATTATAATAAATAATTTTGAAGCTATTTTTAAGGGTTTTTCTCCACCGAAACGCCTGAATTAGAAATTATTATTACAAAATACCTGCTAGTGTTATGAAAGATCCACTTCTGCCAGGGTTTAATATCAAAACTTGGTGTGTTTTTAACCCAAATGTGTCCACAAACATTCAGCTGAAACTTCTTAAAACTAGTTAGAGTGTAAACAGATAGATAAAATGATACTCGGTCGACATTTACACCCAATATCGCCGCAGCAAGCTGATATATTATTATATTATTATATTATTGGTCTTAAGGTTTCTTAAGTGTTTAAATAAAAAGAAATGTGTCCAAACTTTAGCTCAAATAACACACACATTTCACTCTCTGCAGCACTAATAAGTGAGCACAGAATTCAACTCTTCCTCCTCATGATGATGCTGACATCACCCTGAAACCTCACTGTGAGTCAGCAGAGGAAGAGGAGGGGGGGGGTTTCCTGGCTTTTTTTTTTTTTTTTAAAGAAACACATGGTGACATTTTTCGCTGTTTTAAAGCCTGGGTGTATTTCCAGAGGGAATATCTGGGAATACCGCTCACACACAGCAGGTTTCCTTTAACAGCAGGTGGTAGTGTAATGACTTATTGTGTCGCTGTGATGTTAAACCATCTTGCTGTGGATTAAAACGTCTTCGAGGGGAAAAAAAACACAACAACAAGCTTCCTCAAAAGAAAACACCGGTTATAAATATGCATATATATATTTATACAGGGAGTAGGGTATAAAATAGGCTATTTTACGCTTTTAAACAACCATAAAACACATGAACTTTGCGTGTAACCGAGGAGGAGAGGCACAACACGTTAGCACAGCTCGCAGATGTTGCTTTATTTGGGCTCTATGCCAGCAAAAACAACGGGTTAATCACTCGTTGGATAGATTTTAAAGTCCCCAAAAACACCCGGTGACACGACACACGTCCCCACTTACAGGATTTCTTGTTTTGAGGCGGAATAAAACTCGCTGGGGGCGACGCAGGGCGGCGACTGGTGGCATCGGTTGCTGTCCAAAACGGTAGCTTTGAGTATTGACAGCTACAACCAGGAAAACCGAGCGGCGCCGAGTGACACCGCGGAGAGCCAATGGGAACGCAGCGCTCGGCCGAGGCTCGTCCAATGGCGTGCGAGGGGAGGCGGTGCCACGCCGTTGACGTAACGTGAGGGTGAGATTGCGCAACGCCGGTCTCCCCTCCATCCTCCTCCTTCAGGGTGAGAATAAAGAGGGAGAAATGCCACCAGCTGTCGTTTTCTCTGTCTTTAAGCACAGGAAGCATGGATGGAAAAAGGCATGCCTATAA
Source organism: Morone saxatilis (assembly GCF_004916995.1). NCBI lineage: Eukaryota > Metazoa > Chordata > Actinopteri > Moronidae > Morone > Morone saxatilis. The sequence goes on from NW_023340206.1 coordinate 11,247,769, forward strand.
ATAGACTGGTTTTTATATAGTGTTTCTTAAACAAAACGTGTTTTTAAAGCTGTAAAATGATGCCATGTTCAATCACGGATCAAATGACATGCTGTTGAACGTGGTCCTAATCTTTAAAGACTTTTGAATGATGACTTTTGAATTAATCCCCATCGATGCCAAATGACAGCTGCTTTATGTAGCAGCCCCATGTTTGATAGAAAATGCTTTAAAAATCGCAATAAAATCCCTTACACGTGATGCAAACTGCAAGAAAGTGGGCCACAAGCATTATTTCCGAATTACATGAACCACTTTCTGTGCCCACACCAGTCAATGACCCACACACACACACACACACACACACACACACACAGAGGGGACACACTCACCACCCCGCCCCTCTGTGCCTTGTGCGTAATAGGGTTTGGCACACGGGTGCGCACCACGTAAACAAAAGCACATTGTCAGTGTCACTGGCAGCCAGTCTGCAATCCAAGAGTGGGAGAAGTGAACAGTCATTTCCTTTTGCTCTCCAGACAGCGAGTGGGCTTTTTTCTGCTCGCTAAAGCTTCAATAGATTCCGAAAGCAACACTACCGCAGAGATGGGATTACTTGTCACTGTCCTCCTGCACTGGACGGAGGTCTGAGGTATTGTATGTTCTACTTTTCTCCAGTGATTGAACAGAGGCTGCATGCCAGTGTGAAGCCTGCAAGTAATACTTTGATGGTTTTTTGTTTCATACCAGGCGAGGTCTAGCGGGCAATAACATCCTCTGGAAAATAAGACAACTAAAGCTTTAAGGTAATATGACCAATTAAAGTCTCTATGCACGCTGTTGTTTCATTTAAATTAGTTTTTAAGGTCGTTTCAACAAGTGGAAATCGCTGCGCAACGGGCACCTATTTTGTTTCTAGTTGACATTTTAAAATTATCATGAGGAAAATGAAAACATTTGAAAGCAACGTTTAATCAGAATCTGGGGGGCGGACTTGGTTAAATATGGGGTACAGGTGTAATATAGCTGTGTACTTGCCTGAGGTTTCCCACTTTGGACTGACTGCTTAATGCCCATGTCTGCAGGGGCCATGCCGTGCGTCCAGACCCAGTGCGGCTCCTCTCCACAAGGAGCCAGCCCGGCCTCTCAGGGCGCCGGCGGAGAGCGCAGCTGCGACTTCCTCACACCGGAGTTTGTCAAGTTCAGCATGGACCTTACCAACAGTGAAATCTCGGCCTCAACGTCGGGTCCCAGTTTTGGTCCTTTGGGTGACACTTATGGCTCCGGGTACGACGTGAAGACCCCGTGTCTCTTCCAAATGCCGTTGCAGGGGGAGCTTCCGTGCGTCAAGGTGGAGGACGCGCACGGGTGTCCGCGGTATCAGCCGAATCAGCATCACCAGCAGCAGTCCGAGGAGCTGCTCTCCTCCCCGGGCTCCGTTTATTACTACCGCTCCCCGTCGCCGCACGGCCCCATCACACCCAACTTCCAAACTCCACCGGGACACATATGGGAGGACTCCGGCTCTCTGTACACTTTTCGACAAGACTATTTGGCGGCGGCGCACAGGAAAAACGCGCTATCCAGATTCTCGCTTTTTTCCCTCAAACACGCGCAACAGCAGAGCTTGTCCACCTGCCAGATGAAATTTGACGGGTCTGTCCATGTGTCCATGAACGTGGACGCAGCCGGGGCGCACCAGCCGCTGGACAGCCCCGGGGTTTTGGGCTCTAGTGCCCTCGGAAAGCAGCCCGGAGTGGGATTTCCCCACCCCCTGCAGCTCGCCCACGGCCACCGCTTTATGGACTACCAGACTTGTCCCGCTGCCAGCCGAGGACCGCTGAGCACGGAGGGGCTGTGCGCGGTGTGCGGCGACAACGCAGCCTGCCAGCACTACGGAGTGCGCACCTGCGAGGGCTGCAAGGGTTTCTTCAAGGTTTGTTCTCGGTGCAACTTTATTTTAAAGCTGCAAGGAAAACGGGAATTTCAAGTTGGATTTCAGGAGGCAGCCGATTGACTTATATGGTTTTTATTATCCTGAAAAGTTTAAATTAATAGGTGAACAATGTGCCTGTAAAAAGGATAAAACCATCGCAGTTATTTCCAGTTCTGTGAAAGAATATCTGATCCCGTTTTCATGATAATCTTGCATTGTTTAAATGGATATATTCACTTTTCCCTACATGGCCACACTGTCGCCTATTAAAATTATAATTCGAGTAATAAGCTATAATGAAAAAAATCCCACTGGGACTCCTGACTGGCCTCCTAAATTGGTCATTGCTCTTCAGATGCACGTTTTGATCTCTTGACACAGGCGTGGTGGGGGCAAATGTCCTGTCTGAAAATGGCCACCAACGTGCCATGAATAAAAACCTTCATCTTCTTCCCTCTGTAGGAGATTCCCAGGGGCGGTTCTCCAAATTATGACTGACCACGACCCTGTATTTACCCAGACTGCCCTGCCCGCCTGCAAAATGCCTCATACTGCCTCAGAAGGCCCTCAGGAGCATGAGTGCTGCTGTTAATTTCCCCAAAAACATTTAAGGGTCTTTACTTTAGTCTACAAGCTACAAAAAAGGGCTCCTTATGCCGAAAGACCCCTTTCAAAAAGGTCGTCCGTGCCACCAGATTAGACCATCTCTCACAAAAAGCCCCCTTTTGTTGCCATGAATTGAACCTGACGCATGAAATCTGACATTGTGCTTCAATGCTTTCTTAAAACACCACTTAAACTGGTACCAAAGTGCAGCAAAGACCATGTCCCAGATAGTTCTGTGTGTACAATTACGGTTCTAATGGTGTCATTTGAGTTCGTCTTTCAGGGCTTTTAAAACCCTTAAAAAGCAGGTTTTATTGGAGCAGAGTGGATGAGAATGAGGTTAAGAACAAACAGATGTCACTCACAGTGACCTTTAAGTATGACCTCATCTGATAAGTAGTATTGAAGCGCAGGTATTATATTCATAAGCTTTGTTCTTTGCAAAAATATCTGTTTCTTTCTCCATGCAGCGCACAGTACAAAAAAATGCCAAGTACGTGTGTTTGGCTGCTAGAAGCTGCCCTGTGGACAAACGCAGGAGGAACCGATGCCAATATTGCCGCTTCCAGAAGTGCCTTGCAGTGGGAATGGTCAAAGAAGGTGAACCAGTAGACTTTGAAAACCACTTTTAACATCTGGGGGTCACATAAAGTCCAATTTTACTCATTTGTATACTGTTTCCTTCTCACTCTCTGCAGTGGTGAGGACAGCCAGTCTGAAAGGTCGAAGGGGTCGCCTGCCGTCCAAACCTAAAGCTGTCCCAGACACGTCTTTACCTGTCAGCACCCTCCTGAGCGCCCTCATCAGGGCGCATGTGGATTCGAACCCTCCACCTTCTCTCCTCGACTGCTTCAAAGTACGCAGTGTGGGCATGTTTTCACTGCTTTAAGAAATGTGTAGTGGCCCCTTTACATGAAATAAGGTCATATTGGAGCTGTAACTGATGTATTTATATCTTTTCTACTTAATCCCACTGGTGACCTTTCACTAGTTCAAAGAAAGTCCAGGCAGCCCGCTTGGAGACGACGCTCAGCACGTGCGGCAGTTTTATGACCTCCTGACCAGATCCATGGAGGTGATTCGAGGTTGGGCGCAGAAGATCCCGGGCTTCACCTCCCTGCCCAAACACGACCAAGACCTCCTCTTCTACTCTGCCTTCCTGGAGCTCTTTGTTTTACGATTGTCATACAGGTAAATAACACACGCAAGGGAACTCGTCCTCTGACATTACAAAACTCAGGGATGGATTTGGCCCTATAAAGAAAGGTTCATCATCTGGAGAGACAACCTTTTATTTGTCTGATAATGTAAAAAGTGTAACCAGGTGATATCCACCTCTGCCTTTTAGCCCTTTTAGCATAAGCTGTCATAATGTTTCAGATCCAACCCGGAGGAAGGGAAGCTGATCTTCTGCGACGGGACAGTGTGGCACCGGCTCCAGTGCCTGCGGGGCTTTGGGGAGTGGATTGACAGCATTGTTGAATTCTCCGCTAATCTGCAGAGGATGAACCTGGATGTATCCACCTTCTCCTGCATATGCACCCTCGCCCTGGTCACCGGTGAGACGCTCAAAAAACATATACAGTCTCACCAAGGTTAATTTCCCACTGATGCTGCATTCAAGTACTGCAGTCTGGGTTCTTTTTACATATCTGCTGTTTTATGTTACAATAAAATTAAGTTAAGTTAAGAAATAACTAAACCACATGTGACGTTTAGGGGCCGGACATCATGTAGGACACGTCACAACTGAGTACTTACGTTCCCGGAGGTACCTCTGCAGTTGCCAGGGGGAGGCCTGTCTGGAGAGGCTGTAGAGTAGCTGAAATTATTTGAAAAAAAAAAACAGAAATGATTTGGATTAGAAAATAGAAAAAGTCAGCTGTGACACCTAAACACAGTGTTGTAATTTAGCTAAACGATGACATAGTTGGCTAAACGTAGCCTAATGGATAAATGGTTGAGATAGATAAAACAAATACTGGATAAATGGAATAAAGTTAGCTTTAACTCACAGCTAAACAGTAGGAATAATTTACTTATTGACTGGAACAGTTAGTCAAAAATAATGGATTAATGATTAAAATAGTTGGCTAAAAGTGATGGATAGGCTAAATGGTTGATAGTTCAAACTAATGCATAAAATGGAGAGTTAGCTATAACTAATGGATAAAATGGAGAGTTAGCTTGACTAATGGATAAACAGTTGAAATAATTAGCCACAAATGATGGATTAATGCTTTAAATTCTTGCTAAAAGTGATGGATAGGCTACATGGTCGAAATAGTTGGCCTAAAGTAGGCTAATAGATAAAAGTTAGCTAAGGCTAATGGACAAACAGTTGAAGAAACTTATCTAAAAGTAGGCTAATGTATTTAAACAGTTGAAATAGTTAATTAATAACTGTGGATGCATGTTGAAATAGCTAGACCTAAATGTAGCCTATTAAAAAGTAGATTTTATTTCAAAATAAAAGCCTATGCAATGTCAGAAATTAGAGCTAACAGTGAAGGCAGCATCAGTTTCATCTCACACCAGCTGCTATTTCACCAGACACCTAAATGTCTCCAATGTTTGGTGTTGAGCTAACCCTTTTAAAATGACCCATATTTAATTATTTTGTATCTAATATCTTTGTTTGACGTGTGGTTTACGGACCTACAGAGCGACACGGACTGAAGGAGTCGAATAAAGTGGAGGAGCTGCAGAACAACATAGTCAAGTGTTTGAAGGACGGGGACGGAGGCTCAAACTGTTGGTCCAACCATCTGTCCAGACTTTTGGAAAAATTGCGTGAACTGCGCACCCTGTGCATTCAAGGCCTGCAGAGGATTTTCTATCTGAAGCTGGAGGATTTGGTTCCCCCGCCTGCAATAATAGATAAGTTATTCCTCGACACGTTGCCATTTTAGAGACATAAAGAGACATGTGGACAGTTTCCTCAACGATGGCACTGTTAGACTTATTTTATTCATCCCCTGACATATGTGCATTGCTTAAAGAGACATTTTAAAAAATCTAATATTGAGTTGTTTAATCCTCAAAAACAAGTGGAAAATTTGTGATTTTCTGACGCAAAAAATCGATTAATTTATAGAATTGTGACCACTTACCTGTAATTTTCTGCATAATACAAAAAAATCTGCTTTGCAAAAGAAGAATTAACACATGGTGACTTTTTCCACTGTGCGGATTATAGCAGGCTCAAACAGACACATTTTATTGCTGTCTACAAGAAACTAATTTATAGTCCTACTTTATCTTATTTTTATATGTTTGGCAGGTTTGTTTCTGCTTCTCAGCCTGTACAGAGGCACTTTTGATACGAGTGTGTGCCACCATGTGTAGGTTTTTTCACAACATATTAGTGATTAATATAATAATATTTGGTAGACTGTTGTGTTCTCAGATTAAACTGTCATTGTGCATGTTTTAATAAATAAATGACCCTTACTGCTGCTGGGCTTTGATTTATTTAAGGTTTCATGTGGCGCAGGTCGCAAGGAGGCTTTTTGCATTAGTTGCTTTTTTCTTTTTGACTTCTTTTTAAATTTTATTCAATGTTTGAGAAAGAAAATCAGAGTAATTCCTTTTCAAGATGTTCCAGAAATTATGTTATTCCTCTTAAATATAATACAATCTTGGATTTTGTTTGGTTTCACATTTATAACATTTATTTTCTGATATAAAATTCCCATTTCAAAGACTTTTTCAATTAAATATTCATAACTTTGCATGCAGGTTGTAGTCTATAAGCCTCTGGTTCAGCCATGTGTTTAAACAAGCTGTCTTAATGTTGATGCTGTTCAGTTTTAATGCCTGTTTCACTCTGAGGTTTTTTAGGTCTAATAATAAATCACCTTACTCTATTGAGGAGTACAATGATATAATATTTAATATGTATGTTTTTGTTTATTCTGCAAAGCTCATAGGCTGTCTGTAAATAGAGAATTCTGTCTGTTCACTTACATATTTCTTTATATTTAAGACATCAAAACCAAACACAAGGATTACTCCTGTTTGTTACATGTTGGAACAGTCTATTACTGGCCTGAGACCTCAGTGCATACTGTATACAAACATTAATGTACATATATGATATAATGTGATATTGTACAGTATAAGTAACAGCCTGGTTTTGCATGAAATGCTGCAAATCTCATTCAAAGTTTTCTCACATTTTGCTGTTTTCTAACATTCACACAGGCAAAAAAGATCACCTTCTTCATTATTATTTTGTCATGTCATTGAACCACTAAAAGTAGTTAACAAACTCTTCTATAAGAAGGGACGTATTTATTTTCGTCAAGGTCAAAGGTCAAAGGTCATCCTCAATATGTTACAGAGACAGTACAGCTGACGGCATCATTTTTAAGGACATGAAGATGAGAGTAAGAGGTAAGTGTGTGTGTGTGTGTGTATTTAATGGCTGCTGGCTGCCTGACATTTCTGGAGCCCTTTGGTTACAGCTGGCATTAAAGACATCAGTTTCTGCTGCTGTTATTAAAGATAAAGGCCTGAATTCAGCAAACACTGGAAATACATAAATTATAGCCGCTAAATAAAGTCTAACACCTCCTGTTGCTCATCCTCCTGCTGTCAGTGTGGTTAAAATTAAAACCCACTTGGGGAAAACCATTCATTTTGGCTTGTTGACCTTAAAAAAACCAACCAAACGTGTTGAATCACAATCACTCGTGAGAAATTAAACCATTCTAAATTATCAGCTGATTTGTACTCAGCCTTATCTGCTACAGTGTGACATGTTTTTTCTTCTATCTGGCAGAAATAATTGATTTTATGGTTTGACAAAGGTCTTATATTTGAAAAAAAAGATTATGTTCCCAAGGAGGTTTTAATGGGCCTGCAGATCAATAGTGGAGGCTGTTCAATGCTCCGGCGTGGCGGGCTGAGATAGAAATAAATCGATAACAGAATCGGAAAAAAGTCCAATTTATTCTGACGATGATGGTGATTGACAGGTAGAGAGAGAGAGACTATAATACAATATCAGATGCTTCACAGCAGCAATTTTTTATAGGTATGGATATTGAAAGAGTCCATTAAGTGCAGGAAGGTCACGACTGAGTTCAGTGTAACTCCACAGGAAGATGAAATATAGAAATATTAGGAACTGTAGTGACAGGAAATAAAAATACCTCTAAGTATATATTAGAAATTAGCCTCACAGGTATTCAGATTTGTGACAAATAAATGGAAAAACCAACAAAGCTCAGAATGGACTGTAATAGATAAATAGAGGGAATATTGTACTTTTTACTCCACTACAAAATACTCTACATAATCTACAGCTAAATTATGATGAATTATTTTAGATTAATATAAGACTTTATTGATCCTCAAGCTACTCTGCAGTATATTAAAATGAGCTCCACCTTTAAATCGTGTATAAAAAGGTCCAGTGTGTAACATTTAGGAGGCTCTACTGGCATTCATTTAATATAATACTCATAGATATTTTTTCATTAGTGAATAATCATCGTAAGAATGAGCTGTTGATATCTTCAGTCCGCCATGTTGAACCGCCATGTTTCTACAGTAGCCCAGAACGTACAAAACAAGCACTTGGCTCATTTCTCGCTAGTTTTTTTATTTTTTTTTAGCCACCATTTACTACTTTATAATCTAACGACCTCAATTTAAGTTAATTATTTATTAACTAACTAACTACTGTAGCAAAGCTTGGTTAATGTTTGCATCCTCCTGTAAGTGTGACTACAGGTGGAAGCGATACTCACTGCTGCCCCCTGGGGGTCGGGCAACAATAAAATAACATAGCTGACAGCTGTGAGCATTAAGAAGAGGATTAAAGCATACATTTTAAAAGTAACACAAAAGCTACTTGACCTAGTAACTAATTACTTTTTTTATTCAGTAATTGGTAAAGTAGTTACTTTGCGAGAGGTAACTAGTAACTGTAACTAATCACAGCAGTGCAGCTATAATGCATGCAGAAGAATCAACACATATAAGAGTAACATAGACGGGTTTTAATGGACCAGTGTGTAACCAGTGTTTGGTTTGTCCGTTCTGGGCTACTGTAGAAACTGTAAATATAAACAGCTCATTCTAAGGTAATAAAAAAACAATAATTCCTATATTCAGGTGATTATTCACTAATGAAAACATATCTATGAATATTATATTAAATATATGCCAATAGATCCTCCTGAATGTTACACACTGGACCTTAAAACAACCTGTTGACCCACACTATATCTCTAAAAGAGACTCCCCAGTGAAGCACACATTTATATCATTGTGTGCTTCCAACTTTGCCCAAACTGTTGGTAAACTGTTTCAAGTCCAAAAATAATCCTAGTTTGGCGTGGGAGACCCTGACCTCAACCCTGCCCCGTGCATCAAGTGTCACACGTGTGTGTCACGCTTGGGTGTCCACATACTTTTGGCCGTGAAGTGTATGTCAAATCATCAGAGAAATGTGCATCATGCAAAGACACATTTTGGTTCCCTGGAAAATCCCTACAGAAATATTAAAGATGAAGATATTAACAAAACAAGAGCACGGAGAGAGAAACAGGAACATCCTCTCCCCTCTGAGGTCTTGCTGATTGTCTCAATCAACACTCAACTTGCACCAGACAAAAAAAAGGGTTCTTTAAGGCTCCTGGGCCCCTCAGGCTAGTTGAGGCCGTGCAGGAACATCAAGTATTTTTATCTCGAAAGAACGACTTGTGGGATTTTTCTGAGGCTCTGACCGCCGACTTTGATCTCTGCATCCATCCAGCTTCAATACAGCTTAACCCTTATCACCACCGGCCCAGAAACCGCGAGCATCAAGATGGATTTACAGGCAGGCACCCCCAGTTACTTTTAACATGTAATCCATTACAGATTATTACAGATTACTGATAGAATGCTTCAGTGGTTGTTGTAATTATAAATGAGTCAGATGTTTAACATTTGAATGATCCATTCCTGGGAATAGAGGCTAATATATGTCAACATCCATTGTTAGAAAAACAGCCAAACCTGCTCTTGGACAATGAATAATACAGTTAATTGTATTATTTATATGAGAAACATGGAGCTTTTCTGAAGCATAAATGTAAGCTCCAACATGCCCTAAATTCAAATTTAAGCCACTTTTTGAGTCAACACTTGATTCATAGAACTATAATTATTTTAATCACAATAAGGAAAGCTAGTGCAACCTGGATTGTTAAATCACAAAGCTTTGTTGTCTGAGTAAACCCAAAAAATCCCACATTGACCGAGTTTAGGTGAGTTAAATTGGACCAGAGTTACATATTTTTATGTCGAGATGCCGTTAGACCACACCAGCACATATGGGTACTGGATGGAAACATTCAATAGATGTAAAAGCATAAATTCATATTAAACAATGTTTTATAGACATGTCTAATCATTATTTTGCCTGAACCTGAGCGTCCATGATACCCTAATAAATTAAGGGTGACCCGTCAGCCGCCCTCTCCTTCAGTCCTTTGATCGAATCACAAGCTTCTAGCTGAGTGTTGTCTGTAAATAACCAACCTGTTAATAGCAAACTGTTTAATCTGGGATTTAGTCAGAGACGACATTATGGGAATCTAGCTCTCCGTCACCATTTAGCTCTTTACCACACCGACTGAATATTCATATGTGGCTCAAATCTCACTGTGAAAGCTTCTTTCTTGTTCTGCATCATTGAAACTGCAGAAGCGAATTCATATTTATTGCCAAAATAAGGAATAAGCCGACACGTGAAAGCGGGATTCTCGGCCCTGGCGATTGCCGCTCGATGACGAAGTCTGTTCGGTAATAGCTCGATGCTAACTCTTTGTCTCAGAGCTTTGTTTTGTTGTTTTTTTTTTGTTTTTTTTTAGGAAAAGCAATCAGTGGATTTTGCATTAACAGATTATGTCAGGATGAAGAGTCCACTTAGCAACTCTTCCTCTAAATCTTCCTGTCATCGAAAACAACAGATAATAATTGGAAGGGATTAGAGTTCCTTATTTCTGAGGCTAAATCCTTCCAGGAGTCTCTCGGTTACAACTGAAATTAGCATTTTCTGCTAACTGCTAACAGTCGTCCAACCACTTGAATCAACGGAGTGGATTATTCCACCCCCGAGAGAGAGAGGACAGAATACACACAATGGATCCCAGGGGATGCATCGAGGGCCCGAAATATCCCACTTCAGTTTTTTAACCTCGATCCAAAAACTAATTTATTAACAGGAAGTTGGTAATAGGGATTTACCGTATCACATTATAAGAACCATCCAAAACAAGCTCAATCGACTTTACCGTTTTAGGGAGAGTTTTCTATTTCTATTTCTGCAGCTTAGCTCCAAACAAAAAGTAGGCTACAGCTGAGGCTAAGGGGAATGTCATCAGTTTTTTAGGTATTTGATCATTTTTTTTATCTTTGCACATTGTACATATCCTTTATGTCACACTGCTAGACCGTTTTTTGCTCATTCCTGTACAACTCTTTCATTTATTTCAGAATCTGGCCATACATGTACATATTCTCTCTCTATTTCTGTATATCGTCTTCTTCTATTGTCTCTTTTGTTGTCTTTATTCATAATTTTTCGATGTTTAATTATTATGAACTAATGTACCCAGGCAAATTCATCGTATGTGAAAACTTGTCAATAAACTTGATTCTTATTCTAATAAATCAGAGTATTATGGATACAGAAGTCTGACCTGATCACCAAAGTTATTAGGATTCATCTTGTGGGCGACATTAATGTACAAAACTACATTTATTGGCAAACCAACAAAGTTGTTGTTGAGATATTTCATCCAAAGTGGAGCAGAAACTGACACACTGACGTCCACACAGTCAATACAGGTGTTACCAATGATACTAATTAAGGTTCTGTTTCATTCAGGTCAAACTGAGTCAGGGTGAAACGTGACTTTGTTCTCCATTAACCTCCATCCTAAAAATTCTGCTAGCTTACTCTGAAAGAACAGCACCCTCTTCCTGTTTTGTGCTGTAACAACAGATCTGAGTCAGACACAGGTTGTATTGATGTTAAACTGCTAATAGCTTAAAGTTAAAACACCTTACATGCATATTCATCTTGATACACCAGTGATTTCATTTGCTATGCACTTCCAGTGTTGATTGGCTGTATTTAAACAATGCTGCATAATGTTACACCCATAAATTAGAGATAAATATTGCACTCTTACAGCCTACAGCTTTTAAATGCAGGTCTCACACATAAAAAATAGTTAGAACATACAATATAATTAATTTGTATTCTCATTTATATTTCCAGGTATTAAATGTTTCATAACCGGTTTTTAAGGGTTGCATCTACAACTTCATGAGAACAGACTGAATATATTGAATCGCTATTCATGACAGAGAAGTGTCAGTTAAAGAAATGTAAATTATTAATAGAAAAAGTAAATTAGCTGTGTTTTTAATCTGTTTTCTTTAAATTAAAAGTTAAAAGTACAGTATATTGTACTATAAATGCAACAAAAGCTGCAACAAAACTAAGAGGCAGTTTGTAATATATTTTAATTAAGTGCACTAATTGTAAATTGAATAGATTAATTTCTGTTGTTCCTCCCAAAGAAAATTCTGTTTCTTTAAAGAAGTGTCAGTAAATCATGCAGATGATCCTTCATATACCTTCATGTGTTGCTTGTTCTAACACATAAATTACTTGACTTGACTAAATGAGGGAGACTTTTTTTAAAAACAGGCCACAGAAAAGCTGCCAAACTGTCAGGAGAAGTGAAGGAATGAAATAGTTTACAGTCTCACCAGTGAGGAAGATGTAAAAGAAAAGTAATCTGTGCACCTCCGAGCAGGAGGAGGACAAGACACAACACTTGAAAAAGATCTCCATTATCCGCCTATCGCTAAACTATCTCTCCTTTCCAAAAAGAAGATGCTTAGAGGAGTGTTTGAAGGGGAATGAGGGGGTTCAGGGGCTGAAGCTCCAGGCTCCGGAGGACTCAGGGGTTCATTTGAGGATTATGAGGACGTTTACATTCAGAGCCGAGGGCCTGGTGCGATGAGCTACGGCCTCTGTTGGGCTCCTGGATCAGTGAGTGATGGACAGGTTTCACATTTGTGGCGTGAAAGCTGAATTTTAGAGAGAGAGAGAGAGACACTACATTTTACCACATATGCTGCATCTTTTCCTCTCTTATACCAAACGTCATAAAGCCTCATATAGTGCAGCTGTGTAATCTCACTGATAATGCTGCTATAATTTTAAAAAATCCACAACAAGTTGCACACATTCACACAGACCTTCTCTATGTAGCTTTTTCCTGGTCACAATAATTCGAGAAAAATCAGATTTGAGCCACATGAAAGGAAAAGGGTTAGGCCAAACCTAGGGGTGTCCTATTTTTAAAGCCAGTTGAAATAATAGAATAAAGCCTACAAATCTATACATTATTTCGGAAAAAAGATGAAAGTTAGCCAGAAAAAAAGAGCCAACATCCTATTTTGTAATTGTTCTCAAACTGTTTGAAACTATTTTGATGTCACGTGACATTGTTAGAGTAGGAATTTGTCATAAAAAGCACTAATCTTGGAACTTATTTTTGTTGAACTAGATATAATAAATCACAAATCTGCAACACTTGAATCCAGACCATAATACTGTAATAAATATAACAATATTTCCATTATTTCTTTTAGTATAGATAGATGATCTTATGCTAGACTGTGGCTCCCAAAACAAAAAGGAAATGTATCATCAGTGTGTTCCTGTCTACAAACCAAACGTCCTTCAGGAGAGTGATAAAATTTCATTCATAAACCCCAGAATGAGAAATGAAACTAAAACTGTGTCCTGCTCCTTTTAAATTACAGAAAAGTGCCCAGAGGGTGAGAGCCAGTGGATATTTCCTCTGATGTGAACTGTTTGCAGTAGTGTGGGAATGGTAGAGATGTTAAGATGATAAGGCCTCCATCTGGTGGCTGTAACCTGCACTGCCATCTTATGTGAGCTCCAGCAGAGGAAGTACTGCATTAGTGCCTGAAAAGATTCAAAATAAAGGCTACATTAATTTAAAAAACTGCATCTGTAACAGATATAATGTTACAGAGAGGCTCTCATTAGCTCTCATATTATAGCTAGTATATTATTATATATAATAACAAACTTTGTTCCTGAATTATTAGTTTACTGTGGAAATATATCAGGGTTTAGCTCTTTTACATTAAGTAAAAAATAGTAATGTAAAGATACTTAATTACAAGTAAAAGTCCTGCATTCATCAGCAACAACTCAAAAGTAATTCGATGTTTTTTCACAGTGGAGAGGTTTAATCTGTAACAATGCAACATATCTTTTAATCCGATTATGTAAATCTTGATACATTATATAACTGAAAGAAATAAGTAGGTAAGTCATTTTAATTGACACGAACTTCCTGATTAAGCACTTTTTTAACTGCGAATTTTGTTTTCACAGTACAAACAAAAATTACAAAATGACTTGATTAATAAAGTTTGTTTTAACTTGAGTTAGTTTGATCAGTTGCATCAATGTTTGAGTTAAATGAAGTGACCTGTGTTCAATGTAGTAAAAACGGAAATAAATAAATAAAACAAAGTAAAGAAATCCCTTCAGATTCAAATGAGAGTTCCAGTTTTTCCAGCATGTTTTTTTCCAGTGTGAAAAAAGTTTTATTCCAACTTTCTCCACTAAACTTTCACCACCACTTTCCACCACCTCAGACACTCTTACTCTGAAAAGGCCGCACCAGGAGGCCAGCTCGCTCAGATTTGAAAAGAACAAAGCTGCAGCTGTTGAAGGCTCCTCCCCTTCCTCCCCTTCCTCCCCCCCTCCCCCCCTGCAGTATCTATAAAAGGATGTGCGTCACAGAGCGCTAGGACTTCACTCACAGAGATCTCATTATAGGTGCCCTGTGAGACCCTGCAAGTTTCCACCTTTACTTCTTCTTTTCCCTCAGAGGACAATCAGAACAGCACAATGGTGAGTGTTACATTTCTCTGCTAACATCCGTAAAAAAAAGAAGCAACATAGTAACTGTAGTGTGCTTCCTGTGGAGAGTTATGTGTCAATCTGAAGTGTGAACTATTGCAATCCTCGTGTAAGAGTTTTAGATTTCCTGTTGCTTCTGCGTACTTCC
>NW_023340206.1:11262523-11268860 GCF_004916995.1 Morone saxatilis
AAAAAGAAAAGTGTGTCACAAGCCTGAGTCGATGGCCTGTTTTTTCTCTTCTTTTTTTTCCCCCCATTTTTGGTGGGGCCCCCAGGCTGCTTCTGAAATAACTTTCTGGCTGCATTGCTGTGCCACATAAAAGTGCTGTATTAGTTTGGAAAGGTGGAGGAGCTGAAAGGCAGTGAGTGGAAACATGCTCCCAGACATGTGGCTCCAGCTCCAGTGGAGGTTAACTGTTTCCATATGGGCTGTGGAGGCCCTGCCTGTCAGGAGGGCTTGCTTGTTTGCCCTGGCTGCTTTTGTAGGAATGCTGATGTGGCTTTCCAGCGGGCAGCTTGTGTGTTTTACTTCTATATTTGCCGCTCACCGCTCATGCTGATAAAGCTGCTGGATTCCTGCACTGTTAGACCTGAAGCTGCTACTTTAGGGTCTCTTAAAGGAACACCACAATGTGCTCAGATCTTTTTTTTTTTTTTGATGCCATGAGGCCAGGCACATGATGATAAACCCTTTTTTTTCTTTTTAGGATTTAGAATTTTTATGACCAGCTGACAAGAGCTTAAGAGTCTGAAGTTCATTCTTCAGCATGAGCTCAGGATGCTGACCTTGCCCCCTTTTTGGCTCTGTTCATTCGCAAACAACCAGGGAGTGTGTTGCAATGTGTGCAGGTCATTTGGATGGAAAGGAGTTAAATAAAAGCACTTTGTGGAGGCGTTAACTAAAAGGAGGGAAAGTGTAGTTTCCCCAAATGGTTTTGAGCTGCTGACACTTCCTGTTGGGCCATTTGGTGTACGACATTAAAGGGGAGGTGTCCAAGAGTCTTCCTGCCTCATGGAGTTTCTATTCCACCTTTACTACTGTTAGTATGGGTTTATATGGAGATAAGATTTATTTTAGTCGTATTAGAATTAGTTTTTATAGTTTGCGTCTGTCCAGTTGGTACATTACGCAAGTTGAAGTGTGTGGAAAACATAATTGCATCCCTTTTTTAAATTGGGCAAACAATAAAATTCAAAATGTTTTCCTATTTGTCTGTATGTACGCGACAGACTTCTAATAGCACAATGCGCCACTGTGTTGCTGAGAACCCAGTGTCAGCTGTGCCGTACTTTCAGGACAAGACACAGGAAGTAGATAATCACTCTGTTTGCCGCCATAAACTTCAGTTTGTGTGTCTTGTAAAGGCGGATGTGGCATGTTGCGGTAGCAGTGGACAAACAGGCCACCGCTTCCACTTCTCTCAAAATCCAGCCAACAAATGTCGACGCTGTGTAACTTGAAAACCGGAAATAAGATGGAAAGTTTATACTAAAGCTTCATAAGTTATATTCTGTATTATTTTATCATATTCTAACTACACACACTGTAGACCTGATGAGTTTGTTTAACCCAAACTGATTGCTTTAAACAACGTAGTAGCTAAAGTAACATTTCTTTTAAGGTAAATTAAGTTAATTGTACTTAAAACTATTAAGTATATGACACTATATGCAGCACTTCTCCAAACTCATTTAAAGTGTGTTAACAGAATTTATCTGAATAGAGTAACTTAAATGAATCTTTTTTAATAGAAATGTTACCACTTAAATTGAAAATGAGTCAATGGAATAAACTGGAATTATATGACCAATACTTTAAAATGCTGAGTTATTATTCAACAATTCATTTTTGAATTGGGTTTTATTGATATGAATGAGTAAATGAACTTTTGTGGGAGGATTAAGTCATGTTGGCTCACTTCTTTCATGAAAATGTACTGTTAGGACTTCCAGTGCACTGCTAAGACTTTGTACAAGCTGTATAAAGTTGGTCAGAAGCTCTTATTTGAGGGCGCACGCTGCAGTTTAAGCATATTATTACCACGACATAAGCCTCAGTCTGGGACTCCAAACGGGTTAGTGGGGTATAGTTTAAGCCGTCTGTGTGGTTTGCATGATATGATGCGTCACTCAAAATAGCTGGCTGCTGAGCTGGCTGCCGTCGCCATACTTGGCAACTCCCATGTGACTGTGACCCCTCCTCCGTGCACATTGCAAGCTTTTTTAGGGGGAGGGGAGGAGGTCAAAGGATCACAATTAAAAACAAGCCCCTGCCCACTATGAGAGACAAATGACTGATACATTTAGCTAGATTTCAACCTTTTATCCATTACTTTTAACTATTTTTAACTTTCTTTTCCAACTTACTAGTAAAGTAGTAAAATTACTTTTTTTTTTTTTTCAATCATTGCATTATTTTACATAGTTTTCACACGCACTAAATTGCAACACATGTTCGGGTGTGAAACCTGAATCAAAATGGGGATTTATATATTTCTAATCAACATGTGGGGTTTTTTATTTTATAATTATTTGAACTTGATCTGCCCACGAACCCCCTGTCAAGGCCTGGTTTGAGAATCACCAGTTTAAACGTGGTTATCTCGAAAGTAAGTAGGTCACTCTGATACTTCCAGCAAATCCAGCATCCTAAAAGTCACCCTTCAAGACTTATCGGGCTGGGTGATCTTGTAGGACGTGTTCTGCATTGTTGCGGCCCTGTTGTTTGTGTTGCATGTGTTGCTGGAAAAACATGACGGGCGGCCCTGTCAGAGGCTGCAGTCGCAAAAACAACTCAAATATTTCACTGACTCGTGAGAGATGAGGTCAGTCTGTAGTCGGCTGTAGCCTCTTTTACCACTAAGTCAACACGTAAACTGCAAACTATTTATTATACGGACATATAAAATACTCTGGTCTCGGCAGGTATGAGGTGATGATATCTTGACAGCAATCGACATGTTTGTGTTCTCATATTACCGGTGAGGGCTGACCTTATGTTGGCAGACTAAGTGCTGCAATAATGTAAACATAGCTAAATTAATTGGACTTGTGCATTTTTTAACACAAGTTAGCAGCTCATTAATAATGCTGTCCTGAATGCTGCTGATGTACTTTGAAGTTAGGGGTTTCCCCTCTACTCCCCCACCTCACGCATTTCTATCATTTGTAGCTCCTCCTCCTGAATACCAGATAACTAAACAGGGCGGGTGGCGTTGTCTTAAACTCCCCTCTGGCGGCCAAAATTTCCCTTCCAAATGATCAGACTAAACTTGTTTCAGTCCTCAGCAAGCCTGCACTCATCGCCTCCACCCCCACCCACATCATTTGCAAGTAACTAGAAATACTTCAGCAGGGTGTGGAAGCACTTTGGCCCCTGACACTCTGTCAAGACTGTGCTAAACGCCACTGTTTATTTAGATCACTGGCTCCTGATTAGAGATGCGACATCCTGCTATATATCTCTCTCTAGCTCTGAAAAGTTTTGCATGTCCAGACCTGCTAAGTTGAACACCCAGAAGTCAGGTTGTGACACAAATATTGCAAAAACTATAAACAGCAGTTGACTCCGTCATCATGACTCCACCCGATGTTTCCTCAGCATTTTCTACACGTCAAAACGGGTTCAAAAGCAGAAATGGCACAAAAGTGTGTTTTGGTTTGCAATGAAGTTACAATTTTGATATTTTAAATATCATTAAATATCCCTAAATTATGCTTAATTCAAGAAAGGTTGAAGAATAATAATTCTAACATATAAAATCTATTTATTCCTCCACAGCGCGAATGTATCTCTATCCACGTTGGCCAGGCCGGTGTCCAGATGGGGAACACCTGCTGGGAGCTGTACTGCCTGGAGCACGGCATCCAGCCTGACGGCTGCATGCCCAACGCGAAGCCATCAGGAGGCCACGACGACTCCTTCACCACCTTCTTCAGTGACACTGGGGCTGGGAAGTATGTCCCCAGAGCAATCTTTGTGGACCTGGAGCCCAGTGTGATCGGTGAGTTTTCACATCCTTTTACCTGGGAGCTACTGTTGAGGAGATCTGGGTCTTTATGGGTCTTGGTTTAGTTGTGGAAACATTTTGAAACTGAACCAGAGCTGAGGTAATAAAACTAGTAGGAAGTCATGAAAAAGGCTCAAGGAAAACTTCAAAAGGTTAAAAAGAAGTTAGCCGATCATTACCCATACTAACTAGTACATCCAAGTCAACAGATGTTATAGCAGCACTGTCGTTTATATGAATTTATGTTAATTTCAAGTAAGGCTTATTGTCCCCTTAATGACTTCAGTTTAAATCGGCCAATAAGTATGGTCTTATTTTTAAAAGACTATAATAACACTCAAATCAATAATTGGATAAAATGACTTTTGGGCAAACATTACAAGAAAAACAAGATTTCTTCTATTCAATACGGCTTTATTTATCCCCATAAGAGCACAACATTATACTACTAGAAATATTTAACAAGGTAATGAGGCCATATAAAAGCATAATGGGGGGGGGGGGACTGAATGCTCTTAAGACTCTTAACAAATATATTTTGGACAGGATTGTCAGATGTATTTCTTGTACACTAAGGCACATATGTAAAGTCTTAAACAGTAAATATACATTTATATAGAATGATTGCACTTTTTTGTTGCTTTTGGTCAAGTTTTCTTCTTTGTAAATGTACAGTTTCTTTTTTAATAAAGTTGTCAGAAGAAATCTGTATTGTAGATGTAAAATGTTTGTTGGTTAAAAAATGTCAAATATTTCTGAAGAATCTGACATTTCAAAGTGTAAAGTCAATTTTATCTGTACAGCCCCAAAATCCAAAGTTAATCTCAGAGGGTTCAATCAGAAGAAGGAGACAGTACTAACGTGCTTTCAAATCAACTCCTCTCTCCCTCAGATGAGGTCCGTACAGGCATGTACCGCCAGCTCTTCCACCCCGAGCAGCTCATCTCTGGAAAGGAGGACGCCGCCAACAACTACGCCCGTGGTCACTACACCGTCGGAAAGGAGCACATCGACTCTGTACTCGACAGGATCCGCAAACTGGTAAGAACGTCAAAATGAAAACATGTTTGTTCTATTTTTAGTTATTGATGACTGGCCGGGTCTTGCAGCATTAGTCATGCTGTCTGAAGTGCAGAGAACCTTGTAGGCTATTGAAGGAGGTTGAAATCCTCAAATGTTCCTTTGTTTTTGGAAAAACACTAAGAAGCAGCACAGGTTTTAAATGGTTCTCCTATATTTTTAGTGTTTTTAGTCTGCAGCGTTCTTATATTATGACTTCTTCCTTTCTTCAGTCTGATCAGTGCACTGGTCTCCAAGGCTTCCTGGTCTTCCACTCTTTTGGGGGAGGAACTGGCTCTGGCTTCACCTCCCTGCTGATGGAGCGCCTCTCTGTTGACTTTGGCAAGAAGTCCAAGCTGGAGTTCTCCATCTACCCGGCTCCTCAGGTGTCCACCGCTGTGGTGGAGCCCTACAACTCCATCCTGACCACCCACNNGCACTCCGACTGCGCCTTCATGGTAGACAACGAGGCCATCTACGACATCTGCCGCAGGAACCTGGACATCGAGCGTCCGTCTTACACCAACCTGAACAGGCTGATCAGTCAGATCGTGTCCTCCATCACCGCCTCCCTTCGCTTCGACGGCGCCCTGAATGTTGACCTGACAGAGTTCCAGACCAACTTGGTGCCCTACCCTCGTATCCACTTCCCACTGGCCACCTATGCTCCAGTCATCTCTGCAGAGAAGGCCTATCACGAGCAGCTCACTGTGGGGGAAATCACCAACGCCTGCTTCGAGCCCGCCAATCAGATGGTGAAATGCGACCCTCGTCACGGCAAGTACATGGCGTGCTGCCTGCTGTACCGCGGCGACGTGGTGCCCAAAGACGTGAACGCTGCCATCGGCACCATCAAAACCAAGCGCTCCATCCAGTTCGTGGACTGGTGCCCCACAGGCTTCAAGGTTGGCATCAACTACAGCCTCCCACCGTGGTTTCCCGGAGGAGACCTGGCCAAGGTGCAGAGGGCCGTGTGCATGCTCAGCAACACCACCGCCATCGCTGGAGGCCTGGGCTCGGCTCGACCACAAGTTCGACCTGATGTACGCCAAGAGGGCCTTCGTCCACTGGTATGTTGGGGAGGGGATGGAGGAGGGAGAGTTCTCAGAGGCCAGAGAGGACATGGCCGCCCTGGAGAAGGACTACGAAGAGGTCGGCCTCGACTCCTTCGATGAAGAGGAAGAGGGGGAGGAGTATTAAAGTCAGAGGTGTATTAAAGAGATTCTCCTCCAGAAGCAGTGCGAGTGTTAGTGTGCAGTTTAACGACTGGTTTGTAGATCATTAATAAACACTAAATTTACTGCCGAGCAGAAGTTTGTCCAAGCTCAATCCCATGGTGTTTGGTATATTGAAAAATAATTCTCCGATGAGAGAGAATGTGCCTTTACCTCCTTTTCTAAATAAAGTTGTCTACACCTACTTCTTTTGATCAAACCTTTTCTTGTAAAAACTTGTCTT
>NW_023340206.1:11268867-11273704 GCF_004916995.1 Morone saxatilis
CTTTCTGGTTTTCTACAAATGATTTTGTTCAGTTAATAGTTTAAAACTAGCAAATCCTCAATCTATGTGGATTTCACATGAGTCTGCCTTTTTTGTTTTTGTTTTAAAGCTGGTTTAAAATGCATCTGGAACTGTTGTCATAGCAACAATCACCTTATTGACAGCTGGATCATAACCAAGACCCTAAACGGGAAGTAATTACCAGATGCAAATGGCTCGTTTTCTTATATTTATAATGAAAGAGTGTTGATATACTCATATTTTAGATGAGAGGTTATTGGGATTATGTTGTCATAATGAAGTTTCCTATACTTACACATGATAAACTAGAAAGACATAAATCTAATAAAGGATCTGTTAAAAGACGAAGAGCCAGAAAATAATGCCTTTATTTTTACATTAAAATGGGGATATGTCATTTTAAAACTTAAGTAATTAACTGCAGAACTCACTTTACTGAAAGGGTTTTATTTTGCCATTAAAGCTGCTTCGACAGCCATGACAAAGAAAGAACACAAAATTATAATATCTGAATTTCATTATACAACCCTGTGCTGTAAACAATAAAATAACCTTAAAACCATGAATCTGTTGGCCCAGTGTATAACTGCAATCACATGATCAGCACTCAGACAATCATATGAAAGCTGATCAAGGTTTCAACTTTGCTCATTTTGTCCTTTATTTCAAAATAAGAGCGAGCTGTTATTCATTCAGGATGAACAAATAAATTCTCAAACTGCTGTGGAAGAACCACGTTAGCTGGATGAGAATAAACTGGATTATTTTAGCCTGATAACAGCAAATCAGAATCAGTCCAGACACAATAGAAGAACAGGGTGCAGCTTGATACATAACCTTAACAAATGTAAGATTAATTATCTGTCGATTAATCAGCTAATAGTTGGAAACCTACACATTTACAGCTCAACTTCACTGCTGAAGTTGTCAGAGAAAATTGTATTTAAATTCTTAATTGCAGCTAATTAAGAGAAACATCATTGCTTCTCCAAACAATTCAGACAATAATCTTAAAAAGCTTTTGAAAAATAGTTAGAAATGTTGTCACAATTACCCAAAACCCAACTTCACAATGCTTGTTTTGTCCAACCAAAGTTATTTAAATGGATTAATTCAAATTATATTAAAAAATAAGCAGATCCTCACATTCCTGAATATTAATCCACTAAATTACTAAAAGGATTATAAAAATAGTTGTCAAAAAAGCTCAATATTTCCTTGTTGAGGTGTATATTTGGCGCTTTAATCCAGCATTGAGCTGTGGACGTTTCACCACAAGATGGCGCTGTGGTGTTACTCACCAGTGACAACCACATCAAAGCCACCAGAGCAGAATAAAGACATCTCATCAGCATACACAATATCTAGAAACAAACACACATACATACACTATGGGGCCAAAAGTATGTGGACAGCAGGCCAAATAAAAGATTTGTGTGCTTATTGTTAATTGTTTTATTATTAGTTACAATGTGTTTGTGCTGTGCTGACTAGTTACTGTGAATGCCTCTACAAGAAAGCTTCTTAAAAGGTGGATTTCGACTTTTTCCTCCTTTATAGATTTTCTATGCAGAGCCACCAGAGACACACTCGTTCATGGTTCAGGTCTTAAACTCATAGTTTCTGAAGTTGCTGCTGGACTTTTTCCTCTCTTCCTCTCTGTGGACGAGGGTTTCATATTGGCTCTGTAATTGCTTTGATGTAATTAAAGCTCCATTTTGAGCAGAGTCTAGGCGGTGTGGACAGGGGATTTTTATAAAGGTCGTACAGTACAGAGGGAAAGATAGATGTTACATTTTGTTCTCGGTATGAGCTGTGAGTTGAGCTGTGAGTGTGAGCATCAAACACATGCAGTGTGTCTCATTTTCAGACTGCTGACAGGGTTTCACGCTGCCACGCTGTGTGACAAAGGGAGATTAAAAGGTGCTGATATCAAGGTACAACCATGGCAGCGTCAGGGCAGATTGCTGGATGTAAAAAGGTGTGATAAATGGATAAATAACTGCATTTACAGCTGGGGTCTCTAACTCAGTTTGGCTCACTTTAACATTTAAATATAAGAAAGCGCGATATTCTGACATTATTTACATTGCTAACGTCATATTTACCATAAAAACATATGGAAACTGCAGTGTTTATACACTTTTATATCCTCATTTTATATCATCATCATCATCAAATCAGCTCTCTTCTTATTAATCGTTTGAACACACATATGGCCATTATTTTCCTCCAAACGAAATCATTTTAAAAACATTTTAAAATAGATTTGTTTTTAGTTGACTTGTATACACTGTAAAAAAAATACTGTAAAATTTCAATCAATTAATATATATATATATATATATATATATTAAATTATGGAGTAGGCCTACATATTTATTGTTTGTTTGTTAAACTTAAAGATTCATTATATTCTAAAGAAGTAATTTATTCTTCTATTATATTTTTGACATCATGTTGAATGGAGGAGGATGGAGGGCCAGAAATGGTCCCCAGGCCAGCAGTCAGAGACCTCTGGACAAACTGAAGAAAGAAAATTCTCTGAAACTAAATACAATATTTAAAAAGCCATATGATGATCTTATAGAATATGATTGAACTATCTAACAGTATATGAAGTAGTTCAAATGTGCTCATTCAAGTACTTTGTAGTACTTTTACTTAAATACTTACTTAAATCTAAATACCTCTTCCACCACTCTTAAACATTATGTTTTGGTTTTAGTGGTGAAAAGATGTTCAGTGGTCCCGATCACATCACTTCATACCAGCTGTTAGAAATCTACATCCTTTACTGATTTTATAACAGAGAGATTATAATTATGTACTGTAACATGCACTAAAGGTAATCAAAAAGTGACTTTAATTGTTACTTTTGCTTTCTGAGGTGTTCATGGAGCCATTTTATCACTGTTAGTTTCATTTTCCAAGCTGAGAGCAGCTCTGTGCATTGCATTATGGGAGAATAGTGCCCATGAGAGCACACTGGGAAATTAAATTAATAGAAAAATATATATATATATTAAAAAAAGAATGCTTGATGTCACTTCATAGACACTCTGGTGGTGAAATGAAAGAGGCTGCTGAGTATTTATGGTGGTGGGGAAGTCAATTAGGGGATTGGGAACAGGTGTGATGACAGAAACAGCGAGGACACCTGTGGGGCAGGCGGGGCACACTGATAACAGGAAGAACAATGCAGGTGATTTTACCATATAGTACACATATTGTACACTGCAGGCTTAATATTAATTCTATCTAAGTTTAGAAGAAGTTTATATCTAAAATAATAATCTAAATTCTAAAAAATACCAATTTAATTCAGCTTGCTTCACAGAAATGAACAAAATGCTGAGATATAATGTGTATATTTTTAAAGTTTTGTTACTGCCCTTAAAATCAAGAACGCCTTATGACCCCCCCTGTAAAGCTTTGGCGACATGTAATGGGTGTCCCAACCCTCAGGTTGGGAAACACAGCACAAAGGGGATCTGGTGAAACGCAGCTTAACCTGAATAAAATGACAGATTTCTCTTTTGAGTTTGAACATTGATGGGAACATTTGGGATAATATAAGTACACAACTCAACTACATATAAAAAATATAATAGTGTATAGATATTAAAATGTGTAAAATGTTACACATTATACCTTTAACTAAAGGATGGGAGCACCTCTTCCACCACTGCAAGACGCAAAAGAAAAACCACCTCAAACATGGTTCATTCATTGTTCTTTAATATTAAAACAGCCAAAAAATACAATAAGCTTTTATTTATTTTTTTATTCATCCCTCACCCACAATCTCCCACCCACCCCAGAAGAAAGAAAAAACCAAGTTAAACTCACAGTACAAGCCCCAATAGAAACAATAAGCATGACTTCACAGAGTTTCTTTAAAAGGGACGGACGCTGCAGACAGTGGGACAGTTCAGCAGGTGGCTGTTTGTGAGAACTGAGCAACGTACACAGGACTTTGAAGATGTTGCATCAACCAGCCGCTCCATGTTTCATTTTCAAATGAATTATGACAGTGGCTGTATCCAAGGCTACCAAAACACGTTGGCATGGCAACCAGTAGCCATGCGTTTTTAAAGCGCGCGGGGGGGGGAGACTATCACAACTTCAGATTGTGTTTGTTTCATGTTTTCACCCTCGCGTGTTAATAGCAGTTTGGAGATTACACAGAGCACATGCCTGCTCCTCTCGTCTAAAAGCTACAGCGGCGTCGAGGACGTTCATCACTGTGATTAATGGCTCTTGTGTGCGGTCGACAGTAATTGTCTGAATCATTCTCGTACCCATAATCACAGCGAGCAGCGCTCTCAGGCACTGTGTTCCCATAACACTTGATGATGTATTTTATTGCAATGCTTTATGGGTAAGTCTATAACCTGGGAGTACGTCCAGACTGTTTTCGGTGCAGCAAAAAAAAAATATCTTAAGCACAAACCTCGGCTGCAAAGTCAAAACCAAATTGCACTTGAAATCCGGAACAGCAGTTTTAAAGGAAAGTGAATTAATAAATTAGGACAGGTTTTGTCATGCAAAGATTTAAAGGAACATTAGGTGGTTTAAAGCCACTTTGACGACTAGTAGAAAGTATAAAAACATAGAAAATGAAACAGCAAACAGCAGCCTGCAGCTATCAAAACATGAAGTGACATTTGTGTCCATTACAGCAGAAATGACAGTAAATCATCAGCACTGAAACTGCTGCAGATTTGTGTTAAGATGAGTTTTACACCAGAAACACGTAGAGACTAAGAGAAGTAAGTTTATCTACAATCTCTTTAAGCTACTGCAGATAGAT
>NW_023340206.1:11273715-11277061 GCF_004916995.1 Morone saxatilis
ATTGCCCCTTTAACCCCACCACTGTTTAATTATGTGTCAAAAAAGTTGGTTGGCTACTTTTATGAATAAATAAATAAAATAAATCTCATTTTAAACACTGACACCGACAAGGAGACAATAAAAAAAAAGATCCTATAACTGTAAAGTACTGTACATCTGTTTAGCACTATTGCAGTCTAATTAAATAACAGACCCGCAACCATAATTAAAAAACAGGAAAGCCGCACCCACATAAATATATACAACGCTTGATGTGACAAACAAGTTTTCCTGGAGGCAGAAGAGAGAAACACAATGCCACAAAAATGTCCTTAACGTCAGACTTTGTCATGTTTTGGTACTTTTTAAAACAGATGTTATGGATAGGATTTAGCAACATTTGAATCTGATGATGGTTCATCTTTATTTGCTTATCCCTTCCCTCCATTATGTATTTTCTCTGTTGTGCATCCTCAGAAGTTCTACAGTGCTGCTCAAAGGTTTGTGAACCGGGAGTCTTCCTCATAGTGTAAAGCTCTCCCCAGACCTCCTCTGATATGTAGAGTATACTCGGATAGCGCTGCACGATATGGTCACAACTATTTGAGCAGATATTGCGATATGATTCACGATTATAGTTATAGTTCAGTGCATCTCTGCAACTCTGCAGTCCTTCATTATAAAGCTGTTTGCTGTTGCAATTAATTTAGTCATCAGTTCTGTGCCAGCTGATTGTGTTAACCTGCTCGTTTTAAGCAACGCAGCTCCAGGTTCGCGGCCTTTTGCCCCTACGAAAGTTGACAAAAATGGTAAAACGATAGAAAAATGCTCAGGAGGTTCACACACTTTCAAGCAGCGCTGTATATGTAACTCTCAGATAAACCATGAAAGGTGTTGTACAAATAAAGCTGAACTGATTGATAATAAGGATGTGTTTTTTTTGTCCAAACTTAATGATTGTTGCTGATTTACTCATGCATATTAAATGCTGTAGAGAAATACAGTTTTTTAACCCTGTGTTGCAGGATTTGTGCTAATTTCACCATCATGTAACGGAAACTGTGCGTGGTTATCAAAGACATCACCTCCTCTTCCTCCTCCTCCTCCTCCTCCTCCACATTTTGCTTTCCATTTTCTCCATTCTACAGGTGAACATTGCATTGCTACTCAACAACAGAGCTGACTGTAGGAGCTTCGTTCTACTGAGGCGATGAGCCATAGAAACTATATCTGATATGTTGAGAAGAAGCTTGTTTTGTCCATCAAACGTTGTGCTACATATAAAACACACACACACACACACACTCATTCTACCAGGGGCACCAACACGGTCCAGCTTTGACCACGTTTCCTCTCTCACTCGTCGTCCCGTTTTTGTTGGTCGAGTAATGACGACGTGTCAAGCAGACATCCTCTGAAATAACTAATTAGGGAGTGAGTCAGCTGAATCCGGCTGCGCCTCGACAGGAAGTGTCCCTCGTCTGGGTAGATCTGTCCCAAAAAACACGAGGGATGCATGAGTAAAGAAGATACAGAAACACACAAGGTCATACAAAGCAAAGCAGCTTGAAATATGGAGGGTTTTTTTGCACATTTTTCTGAATAGAAGAAAATTATTTTAACAAATTCCTTGAATAATTGACTGTAACTCCACTCAAGGTCCACTTACTTACTTGTTCTTGTTCTTCAGCATGTGAGGTTTGCTCAATTGTCATTCAGCTGTTGACATTCAAGTCACTAAATGTCTAAGTGCTCCAAATAAATAAAATCCACACTTTTTTTAAATCTACAGTTCTTCGACTGAGGGCACTTTACTTGCAGAGGAAGGCCATGTGATACGGTCAAAAGCTCAAAAACAAGCAAGTGAAGCTGACCCTGAGTGGAGATTTTTGTTGGATTTCTTTGTTTCCGTCACGGGAAAGTCTCTAAATGTCAACTTTTTTGTCACAAAGACATCTACCTTTGATTTCTTTGGTTTGATAAGCGTGTGTTTTTGAGGCGAGGACAAAAAAATTGATCTGAGATCAGGGAGAAGTCTGAAAATCAGGTAAATAGAGTTACAGCAGTAACAACAGCGAGACATTTCATATACTGCTTTTAAACAGATTGTAGTCTGGGCTACAAAATGCTCAAACATTAGAGATTAATTCTTCATTTCTGAGTTGGACAAACATATTCCTGTCATTGTTTGGCATCTACAAGACTTTCTGTATAATTTAAAGCTCTCAAAGCTCACCAACTCCCAGTATTTTCTAATATATTATAATGTTGCAGAAGCCAATATGTTGTTTATTTTGTCTCCAGTTTAAAAGTATTTTGCCTACCTGCATAGTGTAGTTGGCTCCGATCTTTATTAAGTGTTTGATGAGCTCTGCCGAGTGCTGAAAGTGAACGTTTGCTGTGGAGAAAAACAAGACATGCAAATACGGGTCAACGGGGGTTAATTCGTTTCTCGTTTCAAAAGACGACCTGAAAAGACTTCCCGTAATAACACACATTACAGCTTTCTGTACGTACCGTCAGCAGTGCCGTGAGCCAGAAACAGAGTTCCTTCGTGCAGACTTTTCATGTTGAGCAGGACTTTGGATGCCTAGAAACACAAATTCCTTATCAATACATTGTATTTTTATAACCGTATCACATGCTTTATATGTAAAAACTCTCAAAAGGAATAGTTCAACATTCATTATCTTTCTTGCAGTGAGTTAGATGAGGAGGTTGACACCGCTCTCGTGTCTTTACGATAAAATATGAGGCTACAACCGGGAGCCGGTTAGCTTAGCTTAGCATTAAGACTGGAAACAGGGGGAAACAGCTAGATTAGCTCTGTCCAAAGGTAACAAAATGCACCTACCAGCACTTCTAAACGCTCACTAATGAACATGTTATATCTAATTTATTTCATCCTTACAAAACCATACAGAGATGAGAGTGCTATCATAATTTTGTGTGTGTCAACATCAAGCCCTTATTTTGCATGCTGACATCTTTGAGTAAACTTAAAGGTACCCTGTGGAGTTTTTTTTTTTTTTTCAACATTATGTTGTTTACATTCAGTGTCTCTCACCACAACACATTGTGTGTATTCTTAAGGCATCCATGTTTGCTAGCTAGCACTGTCCTTCTTCACTACTTTTGTTGGCGAATTGCTGCACGTTGTTGTTGTTACTGCTGACAACCATCAGTCAGTTGAATAGTTCAACTGTGTATCACGTGCAAGGTCATCCTTGTGCACGAGCTGCCAACAAAACAGGGACCCACTCTAAAAACATGGCTCCAAAGTGGTACTACTAGTACTAGTGGTCAAAAACTCTAGAGGGTACCTTTTTAATTTGGTCACTTTTCCAGTATGAATGTGCTTCATTCT
>NW_023340206.1:11277161-11277980 GCF_004916995.1 Morone saxatilis
TATTGCTCAGGGGAGCATGGTTGGTAGCTGCTATATTTGAGGATATCTCAATCTCATCATTTAGTTTTTTTTCCCAGCTGGGGATTAAAACAGGAAGACTTCCCGACTCGTCAGTCAGCACACATCAACCACCGGACGTTTTATTGCCCATTTTCTGCTTCTCTTTCGGTCTCAGAGGACAGTGTGAGTGATTATGTCCCTCTGATTATTGTCTGATCACATTGTGCCACATTCTCCCTCCTTCTTGCGCCGTTGTTTAAAGCAGACCCCCACCTCCCGCTGCGAGAGTCACAAAAATAGCGTGCTCTGGCCCACTTAAAGGCAACCCACTTAGGAGAAAAAACACACTTTGACTGCAACCTTCACTTAGAGGACAATTGTGTAATTTCTTTTTCAGCCCACACCTCTGGCATTTTCCTATTTTTCTAATGTTTGTGTGTTTTTTTCCCCCTCTCCGCCTGAAAAGCTTGTGGCCACATTTTTACATTTTTTATTTTAAACAGATCTGTTTTTAATATTTAATACGCACACTTGCAGCTCTTAGTTGTGGCTCCATTAAAGTCAGTGCAAGTTAAATTGATTTTAGAAATCGATTTTCTAATAATTATGTTGCCTCAAGACCAAACATACAGAGCAGAGTAGTTTATCGGTGCGGCCTGATGTTTTCTCTAAGGCAGCGGTTCCCAACATGTGGGTCGGGTCACCTCCACAAGGTCACAAGATAAACCTGAGGGGCACTTACTTAAATACACATTTGAGGTGTTTAATTTTTACTCCTCTACATCTCAGAGCTAAATTGTACTTTTTACTCTGCTACAT
>NW_023340206.1:11278005-11278956 GCF_004916995.1 Morone saxatilis
AACCACCTTAAGGAGAAAAAACACACTTTGACTGCAACCTTCACCTCTAGAGGACATTGTGTCCATTTCTTTTTCAGCCAACACCCTCTGGCATTTCATCCTATTTTTCTAAATCCTTTGTTGTGTTTTTTTCGTCCTCGCCTGAAAACCGCTTGCTGGCCACATTTCCGTACACTTTCTTTATTGTTTAAACAGATCTGTGTTTGTAATCAGATCCTCTACATACCGCGACAAGTCTCGCAGCTTCTGTAGTTGTCCTGGCTCCAAGAGATTCAAAGTCCCTGCACAGTTGACAATTCGCCATTTTCAGCAACACTCGCAGGTGCGTTCTGAATCCACAACGTGTCAGTGTGTGGCGGCCCGTCCAAACCACCACACACACTCCACAGACAGACGTAGTCTTTAACCCTCCGGCGCCCGCCCGCCGTGCCTGCTTCGCATCTTGACAGCGCAGCGGCTTCCCGGCTGTGGCGTCGGCCGTCACCTCCATCCACAGCAGCGCTCACAAGCATACACACTGAGGCGGCAGCTTACTAAATAGAACATTTGAGGTGTCTTAATTTTCTACCCTCACTCTACCAGTCTCGAAGTAAATTGTTTTTTCACTCTGCTACATTTGTCTTACACCCGGCAGGACGCACCACGTGCTGGCAACTTCATAACTACTCAGAACATATCTAAATGCTGGAATCAGCCAAATCAACAAGAAAAAACCTCTTTAATTATTTTTTTGTTTTTTTTTTTTTTCATTGAACTTAAGCCCATCACTCACTAAAATGTGGCCACAACATTTCATTAAATGATTAATGATTAATTAATTTCCACTTTTTAACACGTTATTAACTACGGTGGCAGCTGGGACCCTCGAGATCAGATTACAATCGTACCCCTCTGATGTTCCTCAGTGGTAAAAGCAGGAATACTGTGGTCTAAAAATACTCCATTACAAGT
>NW_023340206.1:11278976-11310069 GCF_004916995.1 Morone saxatilis
TTCATTTTGTGTTGATTCTGGCTAAATTAATAAACATAATTCAACTGTTATTCCAATCTCATAATAGTCCTCACACTGTCGCAGATACATTGATTAGATTAAAGTTAATTAGTTTAAAGGCTTAATTAGGATGAGATGAAAATATGGAGGACTGAGAGCCATGAATCCTGGAGGCTGAAAAACTGTTTCTAAAAAGCTTTCAAGCTTTATTCAACTTTATATCTCTTTATATGTATTTATAATGTTATTTTTTGGGGTGGGCAACAGAGCAGTTAGCCTCGAGTGGTGAGACAAGGGCAGGAGGAAACAGAGAGACGGGTAATGAACAGATTTGTTGTGGGATATTAGTTAGTTATTTACTCTGAATCTGTAATATTTCTGGTTGATTTTTTAAATTAGGGGTTTTATTGCAGAGTCATACATCCAGCTGCTGGAAAAGATGCGATTAGCGACATAAAGATAAATAAAAACAAGGCCAGCAACAGATCGACGACTGGTAAAAGCAGCTCACTTGGTATTTGCTTTCCTCGGTTGAAGGTGAGCCGAGGTATCTCTCCGAGAACGCAGAGGCTGGAAGCACAAAGAAAAGATGTTAGGATGTTGTTTTAGGATCTTTAACAGAGATTTGACATGTGTTACAGTGAGATAAGAGAAACCCATATGCACAGCGTGTTTAAAAATCCTTCCTCTGCTCTGCCTGCACTTATTAGAAACACAGGAACCAGAAGATTTACAGACACTCTTCAGTCTATTAAACTATAATCACATACAGCTGTATCTCCTCGGCTGTACAGTAGCTCTAATACTCAGTCGACGCTCCGAGAAATGAAGGAAGCTTTTCATCCTAAAATTTAATAAGACCGAATTCCCAGAAGCAGAACCTGAGGATAATTAAAGTCACATTACCCAGACAATACACCACGTAGGATAAAGACATCCTGGATAAAGAAATGACGAGAGTTGGCGGCGCAGCATAAGCAGAAGTAATAAATATCTCCACATTCCTGCAGAGTGCATTGAAGGAGAGGGAACATATGAAGTGATTTAACTCTTTGCTCACCGTACATGGACCAGTCGACGATAGGAGCCTGAGCTGCAGCACATCTGATCAGCTTCTCTGTGGACTTCAACATAATGAGGGTGAGGTAGCCTCCGTAGTCCTGATTGAGGAAAATACGCTCAGATTTAGAGGATAACAAAGCAGAAAAAAACGACAGGAATGAATTAAGAACTTGCACGTATAATATTTGTCATGCAGGTGTTTGTTCAGTATTCTGCTAGTATTTTTTGTGAACCTTTAACCTATAAAAAAAATGATTTTAGCACCTTCAGAGTCAGTAGAAAAACACTTTTATTTATAAAAGGTGTTGGCAACTTAACTACATACTGTATGTCTCCTTTACAGCTGAACACATTTGGTGTGTTTACACTCCAAGTTACTGGATGTTTCCAGACTTTATTGGCTGGGGGGGGGGGGGGGCGACACAAGCTGAGATACTGCTTCATCCAGTGGATAAAGGTATATGTCTTATTTCCAATTCCAACACTGTTTATGGATCCCAGTCTGCAGAAATATAGGCTAAAATGTATACCATATCAAAGGGATCCTTTAAAAATGGCCATGCCAGTTTCTTTACCCTGATTCAGGAGCGTTAATGAGCCCCCTTTCCAACATGATAGCACGTCGTGGTTGGATGCGTTAGGGGATCTAATTGATAAGACATGGATGCGTTAGGGGATCTAATTGATAAGACACAAACTTCACCCTAGCTTTAACAGAGCACGCTCCAGCCTCTGTAAGACGGAGGGAGTGGAAGAGGTAAGGACAATGGGGTGGACAGGCCAACCCAACATCTGGAAACTCCCCTGATTGGGGTATGAAGTCAAACACTAAGCTGGAGAAAGAAACTGGGACACTGGGACATGCAAGCATATTATCCACACTGCTTCAATAGTCCTTTTTTATATAATACGAGTTTAATTCATCGACTAATGAGTGAGGCTGCAGACAATAGTACAGCTACCATTAGCTCCAGTTTGTAACCCTGATGTGTTATCTACTGTCAAATTGAAGTCACTGTACCAAGTATTCATTTTTCTGAATAATAAATACAATATTTCAATAATTCTCCAAAGACCATCTGGATGGAAAAATACACTGTCTGCTGCACAATAACACATATTTATTTGTGTTCTATCATTAATAATACGAAAAATTATTAATATTCCTAAATTTTAGTTTTTTTTTTGCACTTTTTAAAGTTCCTATGTCCTATGAGTGTCTTCATAAATGATCTCTTGTACAGTAACGAGTTATCACAGCTTAAGTAAGCCTCATTGAGTTTTTCAACCACACAGCCAATAAAGATGAATCAGCTTTGATTAATTCAGAGTCCGACAGACGAACCTCTCCGAAGACCCCGACTCGAGTGCGATCAACGAACGGCAGCTTCGCCAGGTACCTGAGGCACAGAGAGGAAACGCTTTAAAACAACCAAATAACAAGAGGACTACTGCATCTGAAAGCATCAGAAATAATACTTTTACATAGAATTTCACACTCTCAGCTGAAGCTCTGATGCAAAGTGACTGAGAGGTTTCAATTCACAGACTATTAAGTGAGGAGGGCAAAGGTCACAGCCACAGGGAGATACCGACATTACTGCTGTGCTGCCTCCACTGATGAGAGAGAGAGGAATAACAGATTTTTTATATTTTTTTATAACAGATAAAAAAAGACAATATAATAATACAGCATTTTCCAAATTATAAGCACCACTGAGTTAAATGCTAACAAAGTGCTTTCCAGATGAAATGATATACAGACTAAAAATTACAATGAGAAACCAATGTGAGTCCCCCATAACAAACAAAACTTAACCTAAAAACGCAAAAATATTCATATAAAAGAAAGATGAAGGCTGAGGATAAAGCGAGAGAGTTGCAATTAACAACTACACCGCTTGGTACCATTAAATCCAACACACTGGACCTGGTTTCTTTTATCAATTTATGATGAGTTCAGCTCAAACACAGGATGTTGCTGCCTGCTGCATTACTGAAACCCTCCTTCAGACTATTTGAAAGTCTCTGAAATTTTAACATTTTTTCTCAAAGAAAAGCACCTTCAAAGCTTTTCCACATGAATAGAAATAGATACGGACACAGTACCCAACTTAAAGTTATACACACAGACAGGACAATATGTGTTACGCACTCCAGAGCTGCTATCTGGTCCTCTGCATCCACCGTGCCGAGCCCCTGATGGACCTGCTGTAAAACCCTGTGAAGAGACGGAGATAAAGACGACGGGTCAGAGATCAGTAGATGCGACTAGAAGCTCTGGAGTGTTTGGGCTTTTCTATGTACCTTTGACCTCTGAACCCCGACCCTCTGCCGTCGAGTCGCGCTACGATGATCTGCTCCGATCCCACCAGCACCCAGTCCCAGTCCAGCCTGAACTCTTCTGTCACCACCTGGTCGCCTGGAGAACCGCCGCTGTGAGGACAGAACCATACATACACAATATTTCATTACTGACTGTATTTATGCTTGTTTACTTAATTTAAAGTCCCCCTCAAGTCACAAATCAGTGTTTCTTCGGGGGGCTACCAGCATTATTTGTCAGTATGCAGCTTAATACAAGTCTCGCATTTGGAAAGGGAGGGTGAAGCAAGGGAGTTGCAATCTGCAACTACACACTGGACCTTTAAAGTACAATTTTGAGGTTTAGTTTGTTAGTTTAGTGACAGTAATATGTTACTAGTGCTTCTAGCGAATTAAATGCATGCTGTAAATATGTAGCAGCACTGCTAATTTAAACATGTAAGGCAATATAAAATGCTATGATGCTAATATGCTGTTTTTCTATATAATAACAGTTTTAACTTGAGCTTCAGAAGCATTTTATCACTTACTTGTACATACAAAAATGATTATAGGACATTAAAACTGTAGCTAAATTTACATTTGGTCCTCTAACATCCCTTTTTATTTTCATTTATTACGCCTGTATTTGTCAGATGTATTTAACAGCCTGCAGAGGAGGGAAGCTGTCCTCAATGTTCTTTGAAGCTCAAAAAATTAAAATGTAACTGTAATAAAGTAGCTTACACAATAAGGAGGAGGCCGTAGAGGTAAGACTCAGAGAAGTCAGGAGGATAGATGAGCTTCAGAGGCAGCTCTGTGAGGAGGAGACAGAAGCATTATAGCTGAAGGAGGGGAACCAGAGGACACACAAACAGGAAGAACACTCATGCCATTCATAAATAGCTCAATTAACTCATGAAGATATGTCATGTGTGCAAATCAATACACACAAACACACACACACAGATGTTAAGTGCAGATAATTTGTACCAAAGTTGTCATTATTAATCATCTGTATTTCCGTCTGGGTCGTCTTTTTAGTCTCCAGCACAGACCGCAGAGGGAGGTTGTTCTCCAGGATGAAATACGCTGTGAAATGAGAAATCATATCAGATTTATCAGAGTATGAATAAGCTCTTATTTATTTATTTCAAATTAAACAGAAAGATCAAGCAGTACCTTAAGTTGACGACACATACAGGAGTCTTTTGGTTAAAAATCTGTACACAGGCGTTTACCTAAATACTGTCATTTTAATTACCTGGTTTGGTGGGTTTCAAGGGTTCTTACTACTATTTGATGTGTTATTGATTGATTATTAGTCTAATTAACTCCACAGAGTTGTGAGGACTCTAATACAGGGGACACTTTAGCCCCAGAGAAAAGTTTTCCTCCCCTTTATTTAATTTCTGTGAACTAAATGATCTAAATAATTAGCTTTATGGCACTTCCTCTGTCTCTACCCTTTGTATATCTTCAGCAGTCAAATAAATGCCAGAAGCCCACAAATATATATATATATATGTATATATATATATAAAGACATCTCATATTGACTTTCACTCTCTGCTCAACAGCCTCATCCTGCAATACAAGGTAAATGGATTGTACTTAAATAGCATCATTCTAGTCTTCCGACCACTCAAAGTGTTTTTACATGCCACATTAACCCCTTCACACACTGATGGCAAAGGCTTATCACCAACCTTACTCATTAATGCACCAACGCACAGCATCGGAAGCAAATTAGGGATCAGTATCTTGCTCAAGGACACTTTGACGTGCAGCGGGAGGAGCTGGGGATCGAATTAGTGAACGATGAGCTCTACCACCTGAGCCACAGCTGCCCATTAGAAAAGTTAAAATTCATCCAAATCACTCATTTTGCACAAACTTCCTGCCGTTAATTGTACAGTTTATTAGTTGTGTATTGTTATTGTTATTATCCTTAAAATATTCAGTTTACTTAATGACAGGTCCCTAAAGGGAAAAGGTTTTAAACCAAAGAACCGCCACTAAACCAGATAAAAAAAGATATTATATTAATATTATTATTATATAAGATAGTATTGAAGTTGAATTGGATTTTTCACCCTATAGAAATTCCCAAATGGCCAAAAAAAAGGTCATAAAGACAATCTTTAAAGATCTAATGAAGGATTTATTTTATATCTATTCAATTTAGCTCTTTATTGTTGGAACGTGACGGACTCTCTCTGCTGTAAATACACATGCAGACTAAAACACAGGCACTGTGAGCATTGAGCATTGAGCTGTACCTTTAATTCCCAGTTGTCCTGTATGTGTCCTTTATACTTTATCATGAACAGCAAAGTATCTAAAGATGACATTTCTTCTCATATAGTCACGATTCCTCTCGGGATAGAAGCAACGGTGAACCGTGAGGTCATGCAGACATAAAGAAGAGCTCATATAAAATATTCAGCACTTTATCTATAGGAATGCATTTTTATTTTATAACCACTAATCCACATAGTAGGCAGGCTTCCTATACTGCACATGTACCATGAAGAAACAACACACTTTTCAACATCTGAGGTTCCCTTTGCAGCTGAGTATCATTGTGCATCACTTCCCCTTATAACCTGACCTATTAGCCATCTTAAACAACACAATTGTGGAGATGAATGGCCATTTGAAGTGTGAAGCACAAACATCTTGAAATGTACTAATTGCCAGTGAAGATTTGGCACGGTGTCAAATCCCAACAGCTGCTGGTGTTTTCACACGAATGAGATGATGATGCTTAATCGCTGCAAACTATTTTCCATTTCAGGGAACATCTGTCCGCCCACACAAACATATCACAGAAACACAAAAAATAGTAGCGACTACTCACAGTACACGTCATCAAAACATAGAAGCAGCACAGCTGGAACTCCAGGACCTGCGATGGGATAGAATATTGTTTTCATGAATTTTATATTTAAAGCTAAATTGCTGACTTTTTGGAGGTGGTTAAGAAGCTCCATCATTATGCCATTATCCAAAGTAGGAGGACTAGACCAAACAGAAAGGGCAAAAAGAAAGTTTATATAGAGGCAGCCAGATTATTTTGGTCTATACAGCAACTGATTAACAGTGAGTTTTGTTTGTATGAATCAGGAACTAATAAATTATTTACCGATTAGTGCTTGTATTTAAAGGTCCAGTGTGTATGTTTTCATTAAGTGTTTAATCACCAGAAATGAGCTGTTTTTATACAGAGTCCGCCAGGTTGGACCGCTATGTTTCTACAGTAGCCCAGAGCAGACAAAGCTGGCTCTAGACAGAGGCTGTTTGCGGCCACCGTAGTTTCTCCTTCGTGCTTGGAGGTGGAGAGTGAAGTAAGGGAGTTGCAATCTGCAACTACACCGCTAGATGGCATGAAATCCCATACACTGGACCTTTAACTACACATATATATTTAACCTTATTTCTGCCTTCTTTCCTAATTTATTTGATTTAGTTTAGTACAGCTTTTATTAAATACTATCGTTATACCTGTAAAATCGAATTGTATTTTAGTTTATTGTCATTTTATCATTATATTCTGTTATTAAATCTACCTTATTGAGCTCCATTCTGTCTTATTATCGTCTGTGAATTGTTTGTGAAGCACTTTGAACTGTATGAAAGAGGCTATACCAATAAAGTTTGACTGATTGATTGATAAGTAACTTTCATTTTCCAGTTGAAGCAACTCCAACTGCATTTTCAGGTAAAAAAAAGAAGTAATTTAATCATCAATCAAATATTTGCTAGATTGATTGAAATGTAGTAAACCTCAAATTACATCAATTTCCTGACTGTCTCTGACCTTTACAGTGCAGGATGGCATGCCGTGCATCGGGGCTGACGTCGGCGTCAAAGAACGAACACTCCTCCTTCAGTCCACAAGTGAGGCATCGCCGTGGAAACAGGCCGAGCGTGGACACACTGTGAATAGAAGGAGACAACATGTTTACTGAGCACGCACCCGAGCTACGTGCGTCACACATAATGCTGGAAAATGACATAAACGTTGGAAAAATAAGTAAACAAACACAATATTGTTCATTTATTGAGCAGCAGAGATGTTTTACCTGTATAGATGTCTCTGTTGGGCTGAGTCCTCTGTGCTCAGAAAGTATCTGTGTGGAGCAAAGCAGAGCAGCTAAAGTAGGACAAGGTCATGGATCCATTATAGATCTGCCTGCACAAGTCAGAGCACATTATGGTTGACCGACCATAAATACAGATTTATACAATCATGAACCCTGAGGCTCGCTAAGCTTGTCAGACAATAGATGCTTTCAAACACAGAACCGTCGTCTGCTTCTTTTCTTCTACAGAATGGAGCTGAATTTGTAGTAATGGTGCACAAACCTTTTAATAAGACAGAAACTACAAAACATATGGATGCTGCAACACGTTTACTGGAGACTGTAAAATAAGACTTTTTCTGTCTTTCATCAGTTTGAAGTGGCGCTTTTATAAGTACAAGTCACAATATGAACTAAATAAGTAAGTAGCTGAAGTAAGTAACACAATCATCATTATCTTTATATCAATTTCCATTTAATTTTAGGTGCTTTTTGTTTTTTATTTATTCTGAGAAGCAAAACTTGTACTTACACGATCTGGTTGTTTTCATCATAAGCTACGAGTTTGGTCACCTCCCAGTCTCCTGACGTCAAGTGTCGAACTTCGTCCTGCTCACTTCGCAACTGAAAGAAAATCGGTTCGGAGGATTAGAAACACAAGACGCTAAAATAAACTTTTTCTGCACAGAGAGGATACCAATCAGAGCTAGAGAAAAGACACGGGATGCGGAGGGTAAAGAGGCAGAATAGTCACCTTTCTGGTGAACATTGTGATGTGGTGAAAATCTCCCTGACCTCCTTGTTTCACGGGCAGAGTGAGGAAAAACCTGCTCCTGTCCTTGGAGAACAGCGGCTCCTGTCCCTGCAGAGACAAACACAGACCTCAGAGGTGACGTCCTTCATGCATGCATGACTTCTGCTGCATTCCCTCCTCAATAATGCAACATATATTTGCTTTAAGGATAATACAGTATATAACTAGAGGTCTGAATTTAATTTGAAGTCTTTCTGTTGCTGAATACTGTTATGAGATATGTATTCAGGTTTACCTGTCTGGAGAGCCATGAGTCTGAGGAGTCCTCGTGTCTCTGAATTAGAGGGAAGAAAGCATGTGCTATATAAGTTATTTAGTCTTGTATGGTGTATGTCATATATAAGAGTTAGAGATTCAGTTTGTAGAAACACGGTTGTTTTCCAGAAATAAATACATACATACACATAAGTTATATGCAATAACCTGATTTATAAAGACAATCACATGACAGTTGATGGTTATAACTTTACCTTGAACACTTCCTATGAAGGTCATATCTATAATGCATAACTGTAGAACTTTAATTAGAAGCAGGGTCCATGTTATATACTGTACTGTATACTATTGGATTTTGGTTTACTGTGTACAAATAGAGTCAAGTAACTAGTAACTGTAGTGGAGTAACACGAGGAGCAGATAGTAGCTTAATATTCAATACCTACAAGTTCCTCAACTGTAGTACAGTATTTGAGTTAATATACTTAGTTACTTACTAGTATCTCATCCTAATCTCTGACACCCACCTGAAGACACAGTCCTAGGGTGGCGTCACACACCGTCAGCAGTGAAGCATTCTGGGGCCGGTTGAGCCACCGCACCACGAGGTGAGTATTACTGATCCACTTCACCATGGTGACATAGAAATCCCTGCAGAGGAGAATCAGACTGAGGATTTTGTGCCTGTGTGTGTGTGTGTGTGTGTGCCACTGCTGTATTTATTTATATATGTGTGTGTGGGTGTGTGTGTGGGTGTGTGTCACCTGAGCCTGAGCTGATCCGGAGGCTGCAGCTCTTGAGTGTGCGTCGCTCCGAACAGGTTGACCACCGACAACCTGACGGCAGGGTTCGTCTGACCGGCCTGAAGGTGGAAGATTAGAGGCAGATGATATCAATATCAGTTATTATAACATATGATATACATTCAGCCAAAAGCACCGAGCACAAACAGAACAACAACAACAACAAAGGCGGATTATCGAGCTGTGTTTGTACTGCAAGGTCCGCTGACTCAAACCCCAAAGGCTTAAAACTAAGCCGGTTATTTTCACCTTTAAAGTTTTTATTGTTTTCATATTATTATTCCTGTTTTTACTTTCTAATGTTTGCACTGTACAGCACCTTGTAACTCTTCTGAAAAGGCGCTTTATAAATAAAGTTTATTATCATTATTATCAGTCACGTACTCGATCCACCTCTACTGCAACGGAGGGCAACCAAAAAGAAGTTTTTGGACAAGACATAAATAATAAAAACTAAAAAACAAACCACCTACTGGCCCGGCATGACCCGGATTCATGTGCTTGAGGATCGTGTTTTCAGCATCTTTGTATGAATGCCGAAACTTTTTTAAAACGCGGAGGACAAACAGGACCTCAGTGGTTGTCGTGAGAATATTTTGTAGTTTCATCTTTTTTCTTAGTGTTGAACCCCTTTCAAAAGTTTTAAAAAGCCACAACCTGTGTGAATTGTTGGACTAAAACATACATGACGAGAACTAAACCACTCAAGGTGCTTCCCCTCATACTTCTTCTGGTTTTTGTGTCATGATTTCATCTTAAACAGCTGCACAGATGTTCAACAGGACACTGAAACACTGCTCCCCCTGGTGCCCTTATGTTTGAAAAAAACAGCAAAAGTGCCCTCTTGGATGCCCATATGGTAGATAAAACATGATAAAGTGCCCTCTCCGGTTTCCTCCCAACGGACAAAACACAATAAAAAGCTGGTGCCCTTTTTATTTTTCCGGCCCTGCCCCTCAAACAGCCTGAGTCCGCCACTGCTTCCAGTAATGTTAATAATAGAGCAGAACAAATGAATCTTCCTGAAAAGCATCTGTTTTCTTCCTCAGTGGCAGGAGGATGGTTTAGTTTTCTTTTCGAAACCACAGAGGAAAGTCCTGACCTGCCATCCATTAGTAAAGCTGATAATCCACACAGCACCGCGCTGAATAAACTCGACTCTGCATTCTGCTGCGTGTTGCTGAAATGACCTTGAGGGTATTTCAGGAAGCAAGTCCTCCACTACACATTTAGTTTTGGCACATTTTATACGTTCAGATGCTGCAGAAGTAATTAAAAAGTGTTTGAAGCAACTTCACTTAAAGCTGCAGTAGGTAACTTGTCGAGTCTCATTCACAGGTCGTCAAATACTGACTCAACAATCAACCGTTTGGGCCAGGTGGATTCTTGCAAATGCCATTAGGAGCACTGGAATAAGCCGGAGGAACCAGATTTTTTTCACAGATTATCAGTCTCATACTGCTGTCTGGATATAGTGAAAGCAATCATGGAACAACATTATTTTTTATAAAATGTACCTACTGCAGCTTTAATGCCTTTTTTTTAAAACCTTCAATCTGCTTTATATTTAGTAAAGTTAATTTATCTGCTTTATTTGTAACCCAGACCATTAATGGCCTTCAAAGGCCACATGATCATTGTACATTAATTAGCTTGTGTTAATTTGGTCCATTTGTTTGGGAATATGGGCCTCTAAAGCACAGTATAAACTGAGATGATAAAGACAGGTCCTGCATTTTAATCTAATCTTGTAAAGGAGCCCTTTAATATTCTAGATGTAGGAAATGACTTACTTATATTTAATTTATTGAATAGTTATTAGTATTCTGCTGCTGCTTTTTTACATGCTTTTGGTGTTTTATTCTGTATTTTGGAGATATATTCTAATTATCTAATTATCCTTGGGTCTGACTGTGTTTAATACATTTTGTAGGGCAGGATAGTAAAAAAAGGAAATAGTGAAAAATATCCATTATAATTCACATTTCTTGGTTTTTTATTAAGTTTATTATCACAGATGACCAAAAAAAGCAGTTAATCTTCACATTTGAGAGGCAGAAAATATTAAAAAAGACTGAATCAGATTGATTTATCGGACTTAAGCAACATTTGATCTGCTGTATCTAATGGGTTAAAGACCACTTAATCCAAACCTGAATATGGCCACTTAGTGTAGTAGAATAAACAGTGTAAAGAGCACTATGGCAATTCAACCACTAAATATAAGGGTTGTATGAAATTAAAGCGGGTAAGTAGGTACGTATTTACCACAGGATATGGGTACTGTAGTCCTTTGGGGTAGGTGTTGCCGGTGAACTGGGGCAGAACCATGTTGGGCACCAGGGTGTCGTTGATGGTGAGGAACGCCAGTTTCTCTCCGTCAGGCGACCACCAGTGAGCCAAATGTGAATGCAGAATCTCCTCTGAGAAGAAAACCACACAAACATCAACTCAAGCATGAAACGTATTTTATCCTCATATCTCCTGAACCAAACATGATAACAGAGAATAGGCGATGTCTATGTTTCTTTTTCTATCTGTATTCAAGAGTGTGGTTTTTTAGTTTGAGAACATGATTGATTGATTTGAAATTCAGATTTTTAATGCTTTCCCCTCAAAACTATGCCCTCGCATTTCAAAATCCCCTGTTTGCACTCAGATTTGCAAACCAAAACGTGCAAGAGAAGTACATATAATAAAGCAACAAGGCTGGCTTCCTATTAATTCATTGCCCAAAAACATCCAAGAGCAAGAGCAGATGCTTCGCAATCGCACAGAAAATCCGTGCAAGCAACAATATATCTGAGTGTATAGATGTAGATCTCTTTGTTTTTATGGTTAAAGAATACAATGATGCTATATACAGCATCATCAATTATTCAGGTGAATCCCCAGAAAAATAGGAAATATTTTAATTTCACTGGCTCGTAAGAATGACTATTCTGTTGATAAGTTTCACAGTCTTCACTGTTAATATGCCAATCTACACTATACACAGTTATGTCTCTCTTTCTCTAAAAAATACATATATTATATACACAGTAGTGGTTTTCAGCGTTGGTGGTGGAGTCCGCGGTTCCCGAGCACACCAGTGTTGCTCACTTGTTTGTTTTATTTTGCTGTTCTTGTAAGCTGTTTAGATATGGATACCTGCAGTCAAATGCACTACATGTTAAGTTAAATGTACTAAATACTGGTTAAAAACACTTAAAAAAAACAAACAACAACAAACTATAATTTCTTTCTTGTTGCTGCTCGCTCATATCATTGCCGATATGGACTTCATGTTTACTCTGCTCTTTCCTTAACTGTCAAAACATCAGCCAAATGGTCACAATCTAAAGTAAAAGCAAATTTAAAAAGAGGAAACGCACAGCACGCAGTAAATCTACAAACAAAAATGATTCTATAATGTTCCCCATCTGCCTGTGTTTGTGCTGCTCTCTATGCAAACTGCACAGACCATCAGCATATTACTGAATTTGTTTACACAGCGACTTAATGGATCGTAGAGGCTTGTTGTTGATTTTTAACAGCCATTCTGCTTAGTTTGTCTAGTCTGCTCTGCTGCATTTTTAATTCAAAAGACAAACAACTGAAGTGAGGCTGCAAAACTACATCCTCCATCATTGATCACGCAGCATTTCTCCCTCTGCCTTCTGCCGTCTGAACATAAACATTCCCAAACCTTTCCAAATCGGAGCTTGAAGCCAGAATTTATTCAGCATATCAAGAGATTATTAACAGATTAATCGAACCTGTTACTTACTAAAAATACGTTCATGAGTCAAAACTCACTCAACCCCTCCAGCAGTGGTTCTCAACCTTGAGTAGTTTAAAAATGGTGAATATTTACCTTTGCTATTATTTCATTGGCTGAATGTTCGCCCAACATGAAAATGTTGAATTTGTTAGGTTTCTCAATCTTCACTGTTAATCTGCCAAGTTACTGCTAATGCTAACCGAACAATTCCTATTGCTGCTGCTTCACATGAAAAGACAAAACAACTGCATTGCATTAGTCCCAAAGGTTACTGCTAACCAGTCTTATGTGAATGATTTATGCAACTACAGTTAATTTAAGTTATTTGTTTAACATAACAGTTGCGTG
Source organism: Morone saxatilis (assembly GCF_004916995.1). Taxonomy (NCBI): domain Eukaryota; kingdom Metazoa; phylum Chordata; class Actinopteri; family Moronidae; genus Morone; species Morone saxatilis. The sequence continues at coordinate 11,292,375 of NW_023340206.1, forward strand.
AAGACAATCGACAAAGAATCAGAATCGATAATTGTGTTGTAGTTGTGTTTTGAATAAAATCCCTACTGTAGGAAGAAGAAAAACGTTGTGTGGAGGAGAACTTTTGCATTTTAATAAAGGAAAAAATATAACAATAACATTTACACAGTTTAGTATAGTGTGCGCATGCAGAGCCAGGATTTTAAAAACAATCCCAGCACTTCCCCCCCAAAAGAAATATTTAACTAACCACTAAAAAAAACATATTTTTCTTTCACATATCATTTATTTATTTTGACTGCTTGGTGTGTTTTTCTATCCTTGCACTATGCTGTTTTAATCCCTCCATCACAGCAATATAGCTGGTATAAAAACACTGAATCTGAATACCAAATGTTTTCTCCCTGGAATCAATCAGCCAGAATCAAACTTAAAAAAACACCAAGAAAACCCCCACAAATATAAAAGCTAAAATACAGCGTTGTTGCAGAGCTGCACACACACACACACACACCTTCGTACAACCAGTCTGCAAGTCCGTTGAAGATGACTCCCTCCATCCCAGAGGAGGTGATTCTCAGAGAGTTACTCCTCACATCTGACTGGTAGTAGATGTTATTCTCGAATATGTAGATCTGAAAAGAAAGAGGAGATAATAAATTAATTGATTGACACTGTCACACATGCTGCTGTGAGTTCTGCTTCCATCTGTTTTTATTTCTGATTTTCCTCTCTGATGAGATTTAGTTTTTTTCACATTAAAGCTGCTGGTTTATCTCGCCACGCAGGGAAACGTGTGTGTTTGCTCTCCTCCTTCCATCAGTGTTTTAATATTTGCATTTGATCAGCCCCGACACATCCTGCATGTTCACCCATATCCTCCTGAAATCATTTTCCTCCGGCATGGGGAGTTATTTCTTTTCACTCGTTTTTAGAAAAACAGCTTTTTTTTCATACTGCTTTACCAAAAGAAAGACCTTGCAAACATCAAATAAAACATTTATCATATAGGTACCCTTTATCAGTATTATGAAAATAACATCATGACTGGACCCTCAGCCCTCTCATATGGAGGTGGCTCAAACAAACGCAGGACAGGACAGGAACCCAGGAGACGGCTGTAACTGTTGTAACGTCAGGCTAACCAAGAAGTTTTTGTGCCTAAACTGTGACCTAACACAACTTTATTTTGAAAGTGTAACCAGACGCTGCTAACTTGACCATGGCCACTGACCAAGCTGCTGTATTTGACGAGTTGGGAGTGAGTGAGGCTGTGTTGCCTCATGTTCAACTGTAACAGGAGATACTGGCTCAAACAAACACCTCTGTAACCGTCATGTGTAGATGTTTTACGTGTGTATAAATGTGCTGTATGTCTTTCTCAAGGTTGTTGTGTACCTGTGTATTTATGTGAAGCTTTGTACAAACTGCAGCAACACATTTCCTCAAGACGATAATCTATCTTTCTATTTTAGTCTGGTGCCAATTTCCAGCATAGTTTTCAGTCTTAGTGGAATACAAACAAAATACCTGTGTGGGTGTGCAGCAGTCCTCACTGTATCTTCGCCTATAATTACATTTGGATGTGTTAAACACTGTCGTCTTTTTTGTTGTAATTAGTAGCAAATTACAATCCTTTCCAGGAACCTTCTTGCAAAATTACAATCAGATCCTCCCTAGGAAATTATTATATAAAAGGGACCTGTAGAATAAAGTATCACCTATACTTTCTTGGCTCAAATAACACTGTAGGTGTGTTGCAGAAGTCCTCACTCCTGTGTAAAGGGAGTATAATAATGTACAAATGTTCACAGCTGTAAATTAGGTCAGTGGCAGAGCAGACTCACTCAAACAAACACATACAGACACAACTCAGAGTGGATGTAAACAGGGCCCATACTGTAAAAACCCAGAGAAGAAAAGATCAGATTGTGTAGATGAAATCCCTCCGTAGGGACGAAGCTGCATGCATTTATAAAAAGGAGGAGAGGGGAGGAGAGAAGAAGATGGAGAAGCAATGGAGAGACTGGATCACATAAACACACTCAGCCTTACCAGTTGTTGTCCTTGTCTTCCCCAAGCTGCATGTTGGAGCACTGCGTTGTGAACCTCTGGCGGGTTTAGCTCCCATACCTCCCTGATACACACACAAATAAATATATAAATATTAACAACCACCATCTGTTTCTGAATGCCACCATGTGCGTGCATCAGGTGCTAAAAATGATTTTATCCAGGAGAGCGTCCAAACATGACGAGAAAAGGTTAACTCGCTCACCTCGTGTAGATGTTGTAAACGATGTAAGACGCTGTGTAGGAATATCTGTACACCTGCAACGAGAGTTCAACTCATCACGTAATGCAAACACTGATCCGCTTCTGAAACCGCGAGGCAACGTCAAGAAAAGGTTTTCTTGCTTCAATCTGAGACACTCGAGTTTGAAAAGCCTTTTATATATATATATATATATCTCACAGCTTTGTTATGTATACATATACAATGCATACTTCCCACTTATTTGCTTATCATGCTCATCTTTTTCAAATTATATTTAGTTTGTTTGATTATATTTTTTATTTCCTGTCCTTGTTTTGGAGTGGTGAGATCTTGTCTGTACTGTTTTTACCAGTACTGTAGTACTCAGACTTGTAGTGAAAAGGATAAACTCTACATAAACAGTGATTTGATCCTACAGTGTGGTTTCACTGTTTTTGGATCATTACATATGACAGTTCAAAATTATCATCTTAAAATAGAAGAAACTCTCTCTAGCATCACAAAAATATAACAAGTACAGTAAGTCAGATGTCGAGAAGAGGATCCTTGTTTTCCTGTGTTGGTCTTGGTGGGAACTCAAACCTCTCTGGACTTGGTCTTGACTAGCCCTGGTCACCTGATGATGCACCAATAAAAACAAACCTATGAATATGATGTCCCATTTCTGCCAATAGATCGTCCTACATGCTACACACTGGACCTTCAACATCCACTGCTTTCCCCAAAAGAAGCTTTGAAATGGGAAAAATCGCCTTATTCCACATTGTCTGACAGTATCATATACATTCTGTTTCAGCTTGTTCCAGATCTGTATGAATCCTAGATTATGTTTACAAAGAATTAAATATTTAATCAACATCTTACGCATTATTTCCCCCCTGACATTCAGCCAGAGAAACTTTGAGATCTACACTGTTTTGTGCCACAGTCCAAAAAATCTCCTCCTTTCCTTTACTGCTGGTTTAACTGTGCTGTATGACTGCTGGACAGCTGATTTCCCTTCATGCATGGTGGTGCATTATATAAAAGAAATTCTATTGAGAGCAAAAAAAAATAACTACTTGTACCTCAAGGGGATTCCAAGTTGCCCTGGCAACAAATAAAACCGGAGTGCAATCAATTAAGCGTAATACACAGAAGAGAAGTGGAGGAAAAATAAAGCTTTAAAAAAACAATGTTCCTACATATTCAGAAGGTCTCTTTCTTAAATAGAAAAACACTTGAATCTGTTACTGTATCAAACATACATTAATCTAACATTAAACTAATGTGTGGTTTTTATTATGACTGCAGGACACACATACGTCCTCTGGTTCTCTAGTGTTTCTAAACCTGAACCTGTTTGCAAACCAATCTAAAAATCAATGCAAAAGCCTTGACTTTGAGGAGAGAAGAAAGCTTCATGACAGATGACTGAATGTTAACACAAAGAACTGAAAGTAAGAAACACGTAGGATACACAAAGCAAAAAATGCCCAAGAATCACAAAAACCACACGTAAAGGCCAACCAAACAGAAACACGACAGATGATTCCACATCTGTTCAGTGCAGGAGGTGCCATTTGTTTTCAGACCGAAACAGTGTGTGTGTGTATGTGTGTATTTGTGCTTCCCCCAACTGTTTTTGTATGCTTGATCCAGACCCGGCTCCAAATTATCCAAGCTTCAAAGCTAATCTTTCAATTACAATTTAAGAAAGTATAGCAAAAAGTGCTCTTCTGAGAACAAAGGAGCATAAATACGAATAAAAACGAGCATGTCACAAAGCTGCAGGTATACACAGCCAGCTTTGTGTGTGTGTGTGTGTGTGTGTGTGTGCACATGAGTGAGTGACAGCACCCTTGGGTATTGCACAGGAGCACAATGTAAATGACAGCCTGCCAAGAGGTAAACAAAGGCAAAGAGAATGAGGATGATCCACAATCCCAATCACAGCTTGTGCGGCTGTGAGAGGGAACGCAAATCACGAAAAGGGGTTTTTGTTCTTCCATGTAATGATGTTCAGGTGATTTTTGATGAGTTGTTTTGGGCCGAGGATGCATTTTAATTTGAAAAAACTCACCTGTTTGACATCGTAAGCGAAGAGCACGTACTTCAGATCCGCCGAGAGCGAGTACTTTGCCACCTTGAAAGCCACCTGACGAGAAAGGAAACAAATCAGATGAATGATTGAAGATCTTCTTTGTCTTTTAGCAGCCACAAGTAGATGAAGTAGATTCACAAACAAAGTCATAATTAGGCTATTTTCTTTAAATTAGCAAGGCATTAGATGAAAAGTTCAAACGACACCAAAATTATTACAATGAATCCTGATGGAAACACAAATTTTATCCCGACCCAATCAATGATTTGGAGAGATTTTACTCAAAACCACAAATGTGAACCTCATGGTGGCGCTAAAGAAAATAAATCAGGGGATCATCAGAGGCAGTGGGATTCATCTTCTGGTGTCCACAAATGTATGTAAAATATTTTATGGAAATCCATCCAGTAGTTTTTGAGCTTTTTCAGTCTGGACCAATGTGGCGGACCGACTGACCTCAACATCGCCATCACTCGAGGCATGCTGCCAGCGTGGCTTAAAACTAGCAAGAAGCTAAATATGCTAAATGTATTTTTTAGTATTACAAAAAAGTCAATGAAGTAAGTAAAAACATGAGAAAACAAGAGTTTAAAGCCATGCTAGCAGCTCTGTGAGGTTATACTTTGCACCAATATTTTTGATAGTTTGGATTGAAGAAGAAAAAAAAAACTTGAGAAAAACAAGATGATTTGTGTTTGACAGGTTCTGATTGCTTGTTTGGTGTACGCTAACATTGCTCATTATTCTGGCTTTCATCCCATGACAATGACAAAAAATGCAGCAGGCAAAAACTAATCAAGCAGCTAAAGGCCATAAAACCACAAGGGAGCCAAGGCAGGTTTTGACATTTTCTGGGAGAGGACGAGGGTGGACAGATATTTTATATACGACATTTCCAAAATGTCCACAGTCACAGCTGTTGTGTTGTGAGATGATTGGACAGGACTTAAAAACTATGTCTGACTTACTGATATGGGTATGGTTGGTTCTTTGGACTCAAATACATGAAGAAATGTTTCTTTAGTGGAGCTCACTGTTGGACGCTGTGCAGCCAGGCAGCGAGTGTGTTCAGTTTAGATCCTGCAGCCGGTGGCATTTGCAATTTTGGGGGGGTCAAATCAGTGACTTCAACTCCGAGGCCACCTCTGCTTTTTATGATTTTTTGTTGCATAGTTTGACGAGCTTACCACGGGGCCTCAAATCCTCATCAAATCCCCTTATGCAACCATTAAAAGTGCAAGCTACAACAGGGTGGAACAATTCTGCAAAATGGAAAGAGGGAGGCAGGAAAAGAAACATGTTTATCCCCCAAAAAAAAGGGTGCTTTACAGAGAATCCGAGATGACACGAATAAAAGGTTTACGATGTATGAGTGTTATGAAATTGCAGGATTATAATGATGCAATTAGAAAAACAGCTAAATTTGGATGACTTTTGGTAAACATTCCTGGTTGGATTACTCTGAAATTCAAAGAATTTAAAAGGATAATAAGATTACAAATACTGACATATATTCATCTTCCTGGAAGTAAAGCTGCATATTATAACGGTAAAGGTTAATTTGTCATTTTGCAAGTTCACGAGGAGATCGATAAGGGGGATTTTTTACTGATTATTTAGGGATTTGACTGCATCACAAGCAGGCACACGCTAAGCTAAAACACTATTTCAACCTGAATCTGCCTCTTCCTGGTGATTGCGCCGAGGTGAGTCGAGGTGAGCAGATTTAGCGACCTTACAGCCCCGAGCTCGCCCGCAGAGCAACCTCCCTCTCAGCAGCAATATTATCATATTCTGATTCTGCAGGTAACAGAGTGATGAGGTGCTGCCGGCAGCTCTGACATGTTCCCTGCAGCCTCTGGGGATCCAATCACACCAGCAAGACAAGAAGAGAGCAGCTCCATCTCTTCTGTAAAGAACATTGTTGAGAACTGTCCAGAAGCAATGTTAGGAGGCATATATATAGTATACATATACTATGCATGTAACTTGCATGAGCCCCAGAAGGAAAAATCTTTTGGAGCTTTAAAGCTCTTTTGTTTTCCTAAAAAGTGTAATGTAATGATCTTATTTTCATCATTTCGTAACTTTAATATCAGAGCAATATATTAATAAGTTATGTTTTTGTCCGAAAATACCTAAAAATAGCAAGAAGTTCTCAATATTTTAGCAGTTTTTACAGAGTCTGCAGTGTCTGGGTCTACAGCACCTCAGGCTGACATCGTCTACCTACTTCACCGAGCTTATGCACACACCCGGAGAAGCCACAAAGCACCGTAAGGATCATGTTCTTCGACCTCTACAGTGCAGAGTACAGTGGATTACAGACACCCCAAGGACCTGTACTGTCTGCCTCATTGGCTGTGCAGTTTTGACCCATCCGTAGCAGGAAACAATGGCGGCTCACCTGGTCACACACGTGTTTCAGATAAACAGTTCACTATAACATGTTTCTGGCTTCACTTTTCAGACCTGGAAGCTCTGTCCGTTATACGTACTGACAATGTTTAAGACCAAGTCAAGACAAAATCCAGATGAGAGAGACGGAGTCAAGCTGGAACTGGACAGCGGATGAAAGGGAAGCTGAAAGCCATCACAGACAACCCCTCTCATCCTGCCCATGGACAGACTCATCAAAGCCCCAGGACCTCCTATCTCCGCTGATTGAGACTCTAAACCACACACCATGCTTATTCTATCCAATTTACTCTGTATATTGAAAATATTATTCAGATTTTATCATTATATTTTTCTTTCTTTTCTTTTTACACAACATCCCCCTGTGCTGGTGAGTCAATTTGAATTTCCCAAAGGTTCATCGTATCTTATCTTAAATCAGTGTGTGGTAGGGTTTACTCAGTTATATCATGTATTTTATAATGTTCTCTAGTGAACATTCAAGCCTGGAAGACAAATTACCCTCAGGGACAAATATGTTAAAGTTAAACTTAAAGGTTAAAATTGCCGCCACACTTATTCTCTAATAAGAAAAACTATTTTCTGATATTATTTGTTCTGTTATCTTTTAAGTAGAAGAAAGCTGAAGAGATAATTCACTGTTTTTCTACAACTGGACACAAAATATATGGTAGTAAAATAATCTAATATGAGGGTTAATACAGATTAATAACTGTTTAACAAAGCTTACAAACGTGCTGTTGCTCAGAATGACTTCCGTCTCGTTCAAGGCGAAGTTAAACTTGATGACGTGTCCGTCGTGGTTCCTGTACACCACCTCTGAATCTGAGAGGGGAAACACAGAAACATTAATGACAGGAGATAAACACAAACAGCAGCTCATGTAAAAGGTCACTGAGCTGCACATAAAGAACAAGTGAGGCTTTAGAAAGTGGCCTCGCATAATAAAAGCAAAGGTCCAGTTACTGTGTGCATAAATGAGGATGACACTTTAGTAGAGGTGCAACTAATTGTGCTTGTTAGAGCTGCTGGTTGCATTTTTAGGCACAGATAGAGAGAAAAACTGAGGTTTTAATGTATTTTTTCAATGCTTGAGATTTGGATATTGCTGTAGAAGCCGCTACATATCAGCGAGAAACAAGAAAAACTAAAAATACTAATGATGACTCTGCTCTAATTTATCAGTAAGCCAACATTCAACTATAAACTGAGTAGCCTGGTTTTCATCCAAATGTAGTGCAATGTTTAACCAAATCTTAAGAAAATTGGCTGTTCGTTTCCATCCACTACCGTTAGTTGTCTGCTGGTATTAGTGTTAAATGTCCCATGTGACATGAAACTTGCCATACAGTAGTTAAACTCCAGGGGATGGAATAAAAAAGTTTGATGCTTAATGAAACTTAAATCAATTAACTTTAAAAACACCCACAGGTGTTTTCAGATATTTTGCACAATTAGATTTCTGCTCCGGTTGAAGTTGAGTGGAATTATATTGGGAAAATGAATGTTTTAAATAAATAAAGTCCAAGAAAGCCTCTGGTCAGACCAGCATACAGTCAATTAGTTTAATCTGATCTGTGTCCACCACACCAATAAATGTGCATGTGAAGTAAAATAGATATAGAAGTTATTTAAATCGATTCAGGAATTAGGAATTGGTTTCAAATATCTCCAACCTGCAGTGGTAAATGCAATAAAACAGGAAGGACTTGATTTCATGAAAGTCAAAATTAAAAGGGAAAAAAATCAAACAGCATACATATTATCATACGATAATGAGTGTTATTCCCGTGGGTATTATCCTTCTTATCTGGCAAATAAAAAAAACAACACAAGAAGAGCTGCACCTTCTGCAGAAGAAGAAAAAGATTTCCATTACACTGGGGATTCAGAGTCTGTCAGTTCATTAGCCATCCCTCTGATCCTGGCCGTCCGTCCACTGGGAACATTTGTAATTCACAGCAACACACACATAGCTGGCTGGCGAGTAACACACACTTATACAGTCCTGGATTTCTTTTATCTTACGTAGGTCACAGCAACACCTTCCAGACCTGCTGTCACATTAATTCACCTCGTGTGTGTGAGAGATGAAATCTTATTGAGGTTATTTCAAACTAATGAAACAAAAAGGAGCTGCTGGTTCTCAAATTAACTGCAAATCATTTATCAGAGCTGAACTCAGAGGGGTTTTTTTATGCATTTCTTAATAGTCACTTCCCACAGTCAGCACATCAGAACTAAAGTGTGGATCACTTTTCATTGCTTTGACACTGTTTTCCCACTCAACCAAAACCAAACCTCTGTGCATTTATGCTCTATTTTGCACTTTTATATACTATTGTCCATTTAAGTTCCGAACCTAACACAGTTACTATAAATTGGACCACATTTTGATCAGAAATGTATACAAACAAAGATTATTTCATTATTAATTTATGAATCGAAAGAAAAATAACGGCTTATTATTTGTAAGTCAAAAATAGGAAATGAAAGAACGAGTCACAGACTTGATATTTAATGTGTCTGATTTCCAAGAAGTTCGGCTACTGACTTCTTCGTGTGTTGATAGTCTAACTTTACAGTTTAATTCAATCAGAATCAGGATGAGTTTTATTTCCAAATAGGTTTTCACATACGAGGAATTTGGTTTCTTGGTGCATAACAATTAAACATAGAATGAGACAAATATTAGTAATGAAAAAGAGTTAGAGAAGAGCAAAGATTCAACGGGTCCTAACGAAATAAGAACATCATCTCCTTCACTTTAAAGCTCTTTCTTACGTTAAATTCTTGAATCCAAACAAACTTAACATCCTCATCAGTCTGAAGCAGAAGCAGCTGTGCCTCCCTTCCCTCTCCTCTCCCCTCTTCCCTCTCCTCCCCTCTCCTCCTCCGAAGAACTCCTGAAACTCATTTGGGGTGAATCTGCAGCTGATTGCAGGGGAGGCAGTCACTCACCACCGAAAGAGAAACAGGCAGCTTTCAGGCTTAATGTGCGTTAACAAAGTTAGAGTGAAAAAATGACGGTGAGGTTCGTGTGGAGGATACATCAGTTTCAAAAACATGAGGAGCAGTTCAAGCTGAGAGAAAGATGTAATATTGCAGTTTAGACACTAATCCAGACAGCAATATTTGTAGATTATCTTAATGTTTGATGAGTAATTATGTAAAAATTATAATTAATTCCCAATGGCATCACTCCCAACACTGGAAAACTCCATACTTGATCATTTTGGTCTCTTTCTGGCTGAATTTGTAAATACTGTTTTAATTTTCCTGTGGATCAGACTCCAACACTCTCCTCTTCTGCATGATGATATCTCATGATGCTGATTTGAGACCTACTTTCAACGCCAGCTGCTACACCTGATAAACTTGGTGCTCTACTTCCCACAATCCACCAAGAATGACGTTACCTGTCCTCACTGAAAGGACTAAGAAGACTTTTCCTGCAAAGATCTGTCTGCGAACTGTCGGGAGTCTTCCAAATCAGATACAGGTCTGATTAATTGCAGAGTGATATGCGAATATCATATCATATCAGAATTAATGTGACTTTTTACATCACTGTGGATCGACATTCGTCATGTAGGTCACTTCAGGAATTAAATTAGCTCTTCCAACATCTGGTGCAAAGAATCCAGAGGTGTGGAGGCTGTTGAAGCAGCTGATTAATGATGATGGTTATGGAGAGAGATGTTCAATGTAACGTCTAGGTGTCCACATATTTTTGGCAAGGTAGCGTCTCAAAGACTCAGGGATTATATATATATATTGAAGGAAAGGGCTCTTGTTTCTTGTCTGCATGATTTAGTTATTTAACATAACATAAATGACTCATGTTGTTTTATTCATATGGGTCACTGCTAAAGATGTAGCTTGTCGTTGGCACAAATCTCATTAGCAATCATGTATGACAAGCCGAGCAGCGTGAAGCACTTATCCATAATGTGCTCTGATTGGACACACACACACACACAGACACACACACACTATCTTTCCCTCTTACGTAAGTACCTGGATGTTTTCTCCATCCTTGACTGTGAAGCTCCACTTCACATTAAAGATGGTTTTAAGAAAACACAATATAAACAACAGCTCCATGAATAATTCACTCATACCCATCACAACAGTGACCCTACAAACACACAGCCGACACAGTATGTCACCAAACACACGAGCGAGGAAACCATCGCCACTGGGAGACGATTATATGGCCCCCGTGGGAATATCAGAAATCAGCGTAGCGTCCATAATGCTGCTGATGATGTAAGATAATGACTAATAAGCAGAAAGATCAGCGTAGACTACAGATAACACCGCCTCCTGCTGTTGCTCCGACCTCAGCCGAAGCCTGCAGAGTCCACACACAGTGACACACAGCTGATATTGTTGAGTTTTCTCTTGAAGCAAAAGAAATATCAGACCATCCAACAATATCTTTCAACAGTTTTAAAGGTGAAGAAATGTGATCTGCATCCAAAATCGGAGCTTCGGTGTGACTTTATTTCCTGTCTTTTGGTTTGCATTAAGAAACTTATGTATTGCCTTTTAATTTTAGTTTGTCTTTAGGTTACAGAGCGAAGTTACTGACAGTCTCTATAGAGGTACTGGTAGGCAGGACTGTTGCCTTTGGACATACCAGGCTAGCTGTTTCCAGTCTTTGTGCTAAGCTAAGTTAGCCGGAAAGCAAGAAAGAGATTAAAATGTCAAATTATTCCTTTAGATAAGTCCCATAATTAAAATCCTAAATCCTACTGACATAGGGTGAAGCGTCTCCCCATTAAGAGAGGCACTTTGGGCACATTTATGCACAGCAGCGTCTGATGTTAATCTTAATGATCTTCTACACATCCAAAAGGTCACACACACAGTCCAGGGTCATACAGTGGAATTGTTTAAAGGAAAGCAATAAGACTGTTACTGTTGCTGCTTACCTGTTTACGCACGTGGAAACCTTTAAACTGACTGAAAGCGGCTTCATCTAATCAGTACAACACAGAATATAGAAAACAATGGCAATATATCCTACAATATATCAGCACACTGGTGCACTTTGCAGTTCTCTTACCTCATTTCTAACATGGTTTAAATTGGCTTTGATGCAATTTTACAGAGTTTGTGATAAGTGACGGTTGTTTGTCGCATTTTATTCAGCATTAGTAAGCAGAAATAAATGTTTACAGAGTGATAAGAGTGATAACGCGTTATAGAGGCCTACAGGGACCGCCGAAGCTGGAGTGAAATGTCCATGTGGGGAAAACAGGACGTTCAGTTGGGTGTAAGGTGGATTATTTATGCATTAGTTATTTATTTATGCAGCATTGCGTACTACTACCAATACCCAGGGTCTAATCTGTCTACTTCAACAGGATGCGAGCTTGATGACATTATTTATTTGCATTCATCCCTCATCTATGCTGAATTTCACTCTGGAGGAAACGTGCTCCGTGCGGTCAGGAACAAGATTTGGGCCCTGATGTGTTGTTGTTTTTGCTCTGGTTTCCTGATGGGTTCGAGAATATCACCCTCACAACATCCAGCTCTTGTTGAGAAGCCACTGAACTCGAGGAGCTGCAATCTCACATCTTAATGTTTTATATTTAGTTTGTTTGAAGTGCTCGGACATGATTTTGATGTGGTACGGAGGGCTTAACGTAAATTCCCAGCTTCTTGATTTGTTTCAGCCTGGTACCTTGTAAAGTACTATTCTAAAAGATATGATGTTACTGTCTCTTGTGCGATTAAATTAGGGTGAGCAGCTATTGAAGCCTGACTCGGATGTTAGAGGAAATGAGTTGGAGGTTGTCAAGGAAGCAATTTCCATTACAGAAGTGTTTGAATTACGCCCACAACGCCTCAAGGAGGACAAGCCGTAAATTCTGCCCCAGACCTCGCTCGTCTACACGGGCTCTTGGCTCTCATCACACCCGGTCCACGTTAGATTTACACCACATAACATGTCAGCCGGTAATTTCCCCAACTCCATCATCAATCTTAACCAAACAGCTAACTGGACAGCCGACCCTGTTGGGTTTGAAATATTCATTATTGTGGTTTGACAAACTGGTTCTCATCCTCCCGATTGATGTCAAGCTTTGGCTAACTTTCAGCTAACTGTGTTTCTAAATGTAGAACTTTAACAACACACAGTCATTACACAGTTTATCAACCCTAACCTCCCGATTGGCACACTAACAAATATACTATATAAGTGCAATTTAGGATGTTTACATGAAGATTTCTCTTTTGCTTTCTTTTTCAAGCCCTATGTGTTCAAGGCTGCTACTACCAGGGGGCCTCGTGTGATTTGTAATGTGTCCGTAATTTGTCCACCACAAATTAACTTCCATATTTCGTGTTTTAGTTTATTCCTGCGAGGTATCAAACTGGTATTTTAATGAAACTTGACAATGAAACTTGACAACTTGACACTGACTCAGAGTCATGTAGACCTCCCAGTCTCAATAAATATATGCACCAATTTAATTTAGTATGCAAATAGCCACGTGATCCATTTATAATATGAAAATATTGATTACAGCTGCTTTAAACACCATTTTCTGTACACTTTTATCTGCCGACTGTTAACACCAAACTGCACAAGATGAGGCAGAGTCGGTCGATCAGTTGTGACGCCAAATCGCCAAAAAAGTTTCCCTACATTTAGGTAGCGATATACAGTCCTCACATACATACTTATGCATGCATCTGCGTGTGTGTGTGTTAAAAGTCCGTCCCAACCAGAGCCCATAATGAGAAGCCACAGGCTGCAGGACTAGTCATTAGTATTATCTCCCTGTGGAAGGGAAGGACACAGCAGGCAGTGGATCTCTGTTTCAGAGCAGGAAGGCCATCCCTCACTGTCTCCCTCCACCTCTGTCCTTGTGTCTCTCCGTCTGTCACGCCCAGCAAGTCTCCAGAAAGGTGTTATGGATATATTTAGTCATCTACTTTCCCGAATTTACCATGAAAGCTGTAGTTTAGCCGTCATGTTGTCAACAAACCGTTGTGATTTAAAAAAAATTCTGCTCAGCTCCTCCAGCCGTAGCTGCCATTGTCTTCCTCTTCCTTTATGTCATTTTTTTTTCTCAAATTTTTTTTTCTCAAATGCAAACACAATCTGTCATGCTGTCAAGGAGCCAGTTAACAACACAAACACTTGAGATTCGGGACATTTGGACCTGAATACAAGCACAAACATGTGGAGGAATGATACTGCTGCACGCTGTGTGACACAATAAAGCCCTCGGGCCACAGATCACAGCTGTGCTGTGACACCTCCAGAGTGCATCTTATGTAACATGGAAAGAAAATGTAATAAGGAGAAGGAGGAGGAGGAGGAGGTGCTGGAAATGTGGCCTGGGGAAAGGTTGGGGAGGAGAAAGGTCAGTCGAGATGCGGAGAAGAAGTTCTATTTATAAAGCACGTTTCATACACAGAGGTAGATTTAAGGTGCTGAGTTATTATAGTTTGTTTGTTTGGGAAACAAAATGAAAACTGCACATTGTGTCCGTCCAAACTAGTTTAGCACAATAACATGAGAGATTACTTGATTAATCAATGAAATACTTGATTACTTAATTAATGAATAGCTGCAGCCCTAGAAGCAACATTTCTCCTGATGTTACTGCACTTTACCGTTAATGTTACATTACCTTTAAAGCCTTTGTTCAAAGTGCCTCAGACGTTTCCTCCCACATTTTGAAGCAGTCTGTGTTTTATTGTCTTGCTCGAGGATACAAACCCTCCGCTACCACCTGAGCTACAGCTTGACATTTGCCGGTGGTGCTATCTCTATGCAACAGGTTGGTTTCTGCTAGAGCTACTTGCATCTATGAGGCACAAAGTTCACTGCACAAAATACTGCCAATTATTGTCAGTTCATGGTGCATTATATCTGTTGCTGTCTTAGACACAGCAAAACATTTTCTTCTTGCTTGCAAGCGACAAAGAGAACCGAGTTACGTTTATATTGTGTACCATCCTGTGAAGTGTGGACCAATTTCTCACCGATATGACTCTGCAAAGGTACTCAGGAGGTTATTTTTTTAAACAAATGACTTTATTAAATAATATTGAAGTTAATTTCTACATTCTACATTCTTCTACATGTTAAATAATTTAAGTAATCCCTAATATAAGCCGTCAACCTATTCCTGTTGACTTTGCCGAGAGCTGCTTCTCTCTCTCTCTCTCATGCTGCGCTGCCACCAAAGGCGAATAAAATTATCGAGCAAGTAGATTACAGTCAATGCAAATGGCGAGAACACACTGAAGTGTGAATGAGGCGAATTTCGCGAGTTCTCGCCATTTGCGGTGCACAGCGCTTTTAGCACATATTGTTGGTTGTTTGCTGTGTTGTGTGGGGAGGAGCAGAGAGACAGAGCTGCTGCCGGCCCACAGATGATAACCAGCAAAGAGGAGAGCTCAGAGTTTATTTTTTAAACTTCATTCTCTCTCTTCGATCTGTCTGCTGAGAGCCAGTAAGGTGCCACCCCTACTTGCACTGTGTGCACCCAGAGCTCTGTAATACTGCTTCATATCTATACAGAGACCGGATACAAAAGGAGAAAGTAAGAGAGGAAGTTGGGCTGCCTGGCAAGAGCTGAAAACACGCGTCTGTTACTTGATTACAGCTAATCAAGTAACTATCCGGTTCAAGAACCAAAGCTAATTCAGTTGGAAAAACACCAACAGCGCCCTCTGCTAGATAAACTTTGCAGCGACACATTTTTTCTACAATATATACTACAAAAAAACATATCAAACCATACTGATTAACATATAAACCGATACCAATATGTCAGCCGATGTATCACTCTAGTGGCTTAACATGTATTCTTATAAGTAAGTGCGCAAGAGAGATGGTTTCCTGCTGCTAGTACACACTACAGATACAGATACAAGATGGGGTTTACACTGATTAAACTGAGTAAAGTACAGCCACAAATTGTGTGTTCAATATACTCATTAAACAGAAACTATTATTAGAACAGAATACACAGTTTTTATCTGCTATTCTAATGCAGTAACTCAGACCAGGAACAAACATACACGGTTTGATTTTCCAGTAAAATTTTGATTCTAATGATTCCTTTTTACGACTCTCAGCTGCAGGAGCCGGAGACTCAGCTCGCTCTCACTCAACTCTCGTTTAAAGAATCATTCAAACTGGCTTCCTTTTATTATTTTAATGGGATTTAATATTTGATTTAATTTAATTAAGGGCTGAATGTGTGTTGATCATTACGTACTCTCATTCCCGCAGCGCTGTGTGCTTCATAAATGTATTATATGTGTAAAGTGTGCAGTGCATGCAGGGAAAACTGATAAATTCAGCTAATTACATTCCAGCAGAAATACCTCAGATCTCGCCTGTAGTGATTCAAGGTAGAGGATCTAGTTTAAAGCTTTTGCACACTGGTACCAATAAGCACTTTGATTTTATTATAATTATTATTATGTGTTGTTATTGTTGCTTATCACAGGGTGGGAGGATATTTGAGTCCCTGCAGGCCATCGTGCTCTTGATTGAACACGACACTGTGAGGCCATCTGTGTTTGGATATGCAGGTCAGCAGGAGTCACACTTCTATTTGTTTATGTGTTTATGAACTGTGTGCAGTTTGTGTAGAGATAAATAACAGGAAACAAAAGCTCAGGGTTAGTGTTCACAAACATCCTGAGGCTAAAAGTAACTACAAGAAAAACAAAAAATCTGTTTACCCAGTTTTAAATTTAATTTAATACATTTTTTATCAGTTTATTTTGATTTCATTTTATTTGCATTTTTAAAATAGAATATCATTTAACTACACTTTATTTGAAGGTCCAGTAGGATTGAGTGGCATCTGGTGGTGTCGTTGCAACTCCTTCGCCTCACCCTCTGCTTTCAAATGCAAAGGAGAATCTACGGTGGCTAATAAAACGCAGATAATAAAGATAAAAATGGCTCATTGTAAGGTAACAAAAACATCACTTACAGGTGATTATACACTAATAAAAATAAGCCTATGAACGTTATATTCCATTTCTGCCAATAGATCCTCCTAAATGTTACACACTGGACCTTCTAATTCAATGTAATTTTACTAATTTTAATGTTTTTCATTTAAATTATTGACATTTTTAGTTTATTTATATTTTTAATTGTGTCAAAATTTCAATTCATTAGATTTAATTTTGCTATTTATAAAACTCGTATTTATTATTTTTCGATCACAATGTGAAGCTACACATTTTTCCAGAAAACAACAACAGAAACATTGAATGAATAAATAATAGTTAATAATAATAGTTTTCACTGGCTTGTCGAAGGTTTTTGCAGGTTGGAGGATCGACTGGACGGAGGAAGCTGCTGTGTCACTGAACGCATCATCGATTCCCCAACAGTCTCTCAGCTGAATCCTGGTTCGCTTTTCTGTCAAAACTCAGACAACCATACTTTCACCTGCCTGAACCTCTGTATACGATTCCTTCGACCTCGATGAATTCACTGTTAAAACTTTGCAGCAGCTCCTCTCAGAGACTGTGATCCTGGAAAATAAATGGTTTTAATATATGTGGAATTGATACTGGCCACCTAACAAATGTTTGGAGTCTGTAATGAAACCTCAGGTGGAGAGATTCTCATTTTCTACTAATGCACTCCAGCACAGTGCTCTGAACCCTTTACTCAAAGCTCTGTGAACTTGTTTTTTTCAAGTCAGTCCTCGGGTTTAATGAATTTATGTGGACAATATTGACAATAATTTCACAGGTCAGCGACAACCAGCTTTGAACGAAGGATTTAACAGTTTCTTTAAGTGTATTTTTGATGGGAACAATTAACCTAAAGTGATTCGAAATAATGACATTTAAACTGGTTTAATCTGTCTTCACAAAATTCTTAAGTTTGAAGCCAAACTTGAACTTTTAAGTTTTGAAATAAA
>NW_023340206.1:11310100-11318549 GCF_004916995.1 Morone saxatilis
AAAAAAAAAAAAAAACATTCTAACCTATACCTTTTCTTGAGGTAATTTATTTTTAGGAAAAACTTAAATCATCATTAATTATCATTAGTTTAAAACTTGAAACCTTGAAATTATGAGCTCAAAGGTCCTGTGAATAATCAAATTCTGACACACACACGAGCACAGAAACACTCTTTACGTTACACTTTATAAAAATAGGACCAATACATCAGGTGGAATCAAGTTCAGATTTATTTCGGCGACTTTAAATTCCGCCTCCTCAAAAATTCAAGGCATCAAGCTTCGAGCTGAAAAAAAGAAGTACCCAAAGAAGTGCAGTCGTTCTCCGTGAGAAATTTCTGTCGGCGACAAAGCAGCCAGACCTGACCACCTGCTTCCACCCAAACTAAACCTGACAGAAAAGCGCATACGCTTCATTTTTACAAGATAAAAATACCAAATCAGCCTGCAGAAACTCACACATGGCCCCTCAAACTCTCACACAAACGTCATCCTGCAACTTTCTTCTCAAAGTCACACTGTTCTCCTCTCCTGTTACATCACCATCACACTTCCCTCTCAATGTCGCACCGTACTCACCTCCTGATTCTCCTCCTGAACACCTCCGTGTCTGCCTCAATGCAGACAGGTAACACAGCGGAAAAGTTTGAGGCTACATACAAACCTTTTCTCTTTTGTACAACAGTACTTAGCTGCCCACTTACTACGTAGCGTTCGCTATTAAGCTGATTC
This sequence comes from Morone saxatilis, assembly GCF_004916995.1. Classification (NCBI taxonomy): domain Eukaryota; kingdom Metazoa; phylum Chordata; class Actinopteri; family Moronidae; genus Morone; species Morone saxatilis. The sequence continues at coordinate 11,310,833 of NW_023340206.1, forward strand.
TACCTCAGAATCGGGGAGCCTTAGAAAGAGACCGGAAAGGGTTTGGTTTACACTGCTTAGCATAGGAGGTAGCATTTTGAGCACCAGAAGCCTAGAGCTCGGGCGAGGAAGGGGATACCGGGTTCACAAGCCGTCGAGACCGGATAGCCTGAGGTCAGGTGCTTTACGAGCGGCTCCAACCATGGCTCTGGACTGCAACGAAGAGTTGATTCTGTAAAGTTTACTAACGTTCACTATTGGTATACAGTTTTTGTTGAGGTGTTGAAGTTGACAAGACTTTTATTTATACTGGTCTAGAAATAGGGGGAATCAACGAAATGTTCAGTCTCCTTCCTGGTCGTTCCGACACATTTAGAATTTTTATCACGTTTGCCGTTAAAACACAGATAAATTATAGATTTATTATTATTATTTAGTATTTAAATAACTTAATTAAGGTCATAAATATGCGTCTACTACAGCCTGTAATGTCTCGCCTTAGTATGAAAACTCTCAGAGAAGTGAACACGTACTCACCGCTGATCCAAGCGGCCTCGGGGTCGTGAACGCTGAACTCCGGTTTGTACAGATCAGCCACAGTCAGCCTGGACCTGCTGTTGTCAGGGATCTCCACTGGGGAAACAGTCAAAACACAGCCTATTCTTACAGCTTTATCTCCAGAGGACAACGCTGGAGAGTAAAACGGCAGCACATACCGGGTGTGAGGACGACCACAGACATGGTGATGAGCGAGCAGACCACCACGATCACCAGCAGAGAGATGGCGATTCCCTTCCAGTTCCTCTGCGGTGGGCTGACGTCCACAAACTCCTGCACATACCCAGAAATAAACAACTTATTTTTATCATCGTTGCACCCATACCAGATCTTTGAACATCATCAGCAAATGTTAGTGTGCAGACTAACTCGATACTAGAACGAAGAAAACACAAAGCGAGAGAGAGACGAAGCAGAATTTCAGTTTCAGTCGCCATTGTTTGAAGAAATGACGAAACTCAACACAGTGGCATAGAAACCCCAATACCAACACTTTCATAACAATGTAGGTCACTATAAATCATCCTTTAGCATTGTCACTGTGAGCATGTTAGCATTAGCTCACAAAGACTAGCATAACGGTAGACTCTTGGTCCTGTTTCTAATTTTTTTTTGTTTAATTTGGACTAAATAAAGGATGAAAATGTAATAAAAACTAATATTTTCCTGAATTTCTAAAGGACTACTAAGAAGAATTCTACCAATATTTGGAAATGTACTGGATGTACTGTGTAAAACTTGTATTGCTTGTATAATTTTGGGGGAAATAAATGAGGTTTGACTCCAATAAGTATGTAAAGCATTGACTTACGTTTTCCTTTATTTATTCTTTTCAGTTTGGAGAGTACTTTTCATCTTTGTGGACAGATTACTGTAACTTTGTATTACTTCTCTTCATCATAACCAAATATTGCTGATTGATTTGGATTCCAGTGTCTTCTCTCCTGCTCTGACACAACAATATGGGAACAGTTTCTTTTCAAACTAACATATTAAACAATAAGAAAGAAAGAAAAATAAAGGCCAACTTGATTTCTGAAAGGAAACATGAACTATTTCTAGTTGAAACTGTTACTTTTTGTTATTGTTTGAACACACAGCCATTTTAGGACAGACGATGTAAAACAGAACAAAATCTATTTCATCCATGATTCAAAAAGACCTGCTGGCAACCATCTCCAGCATCTGACTACAAGATGAATTGAATTTTGCATTTTGCAGGCCAGCTCCTCTAATAACTCGACAGTGAAAAGGAGACAGACTCTTATGAAGCTTACGCTCATCCTGTCTAGACAGAGCGGTGATTACCTGCCCAAAAGAGCCATCAGAGTAAAGCTCTTTGTGCAGAAAAGAAAACACTTGGGCTTGACGTGAAAAATGTAATCTAAGGGTTTTGATTTTCCAATCTCCAGCCTTTTAGATGAAGCTCTTATCTGTACCAAAGGCAGAAGTCCAGAGGTTTGCTTAAAGACTCCTGGACATCCAAAACTTTTTATTTGATGGCCTCTCTGACCCGGCTGCAGAGACGTTACATCATTTCTCTGGACTGATCTTTCCACTCTCACTTCAGGCTGTGATGATGAAAGTAACCTGCAGCCAGGACTTGAAAATGAGAAAGAAATAAGGAGAAAATGATGCAAGGGGGAGACTTCTGGTACATCCTAGGATGGGGCCAGAGAACGGGTGTGGGCGATTTCCAGCAACGACACAGCAGGGAACTGTAATAGGTAGCTGTCGCATGGTGTTGAATTCGCCGTTCTTCAAAGCTTGAGAGAACGACTGAGAGCTTCCTCAAGGAAGACAGCGTGAGACCTCCGACGAGTCAGACTGGATGCTGACATTTCCAGCAGAACTACTTGTTTCCTCGTGTCAAACTTTGAGAGACAGAGAGAGAGAGAGAGAGGCGAGCAAGACACACGTAGGCTACTGTAGACCTTTAGTCTTTGGACCAGACAAAAACATAGAAAACCCTTGAATATGTCACTTGCTTTTAGACAACTGTCCTGCTTCAAACTGACACTTAAGTATTCAGATCCTTTTTGTTGATTCTGGTGACCCCTGTGGACAAAAGTGGTAGTGTATCAACCACCTTGTGTCACTGATTTCAAGGCAGGCATTAGGAATAATGATATAGAAAGGTCTTGTGATTGTGTGGGTCATATAGAGGCGTATTAAGGCGTAAGTATTAAACTGAGACTGTTTTATAACCCTTTAAAATCTTGTAGTAGGTTCAAGTACTAATACCACACTGTGAATATACTCCACTACCAGTTAAAGCTTTCAAAACCAAAGTATGTAAAGTCGCAAAATGTACCCATACACTGTAAGAAACTGGCAGCCGTTGACAAGTAACTGTTACTTGTCAATGGCTGCAAAACATGGTCTCTGTCAGTCGTTTTACAGACAAAACAGTGTGATAATGAAGTATTAAAGTGTATATACGTTTTATGTATCACAATCCCTGTAACATCCAACATTTTAAACCCTTAGTTTACATTTACAACACTACTATCCAGCTGTTGGGGGTTTCAACACTAACATTTATAGTGTTTTTGAGAATTACAATATCAGAAATAAAATATCGCGATACAATATTGTTCGATATTACATGTAATTTTCTATTATATCGTGCAGATCTAGTACAACGTTACCATAACTTAACGAAATAACAGCCAAAACTACACAATTAAGACCCAAATTGTTAGCAAACTACATTAAAAACCATGAGTTTGACCACTAAAACGCTTAAAAATTAATTTTAACACTTTAAGTCCCCTTTACACAATTTTTTTTTTCTTATTCCACCAGTTGAATGTTTGAGCTTCACTGTGCAGAATAATGTATGAATTTATACTTAAGTACATTTCCCCACTCATGAAAACTAAACACGGTCCGCTGCAACCGTAAAATGCAGCAGATTCACTACAATGTAGTTCTGCCTTCAGTGTAATCGAAGAACTATAATCAGAAAACCCTCCTGAATGAATTTATCTGAAGCTGAAGATAAGAGGCACAAATGTGTCCACAACAGTATGTATCACATGTACCGTTGACGAGCTGGAAACTGTTTAATTAATGAAGCAGGAAAAACTGATGCTCTCTCTCTCTCACACACACACACACACACACACACACATTCACACACAATCAGCAGTGAGAAGAGCATTCTTCGCACACCACTGGGCCATCGACTGCTTGCCAAGTATTAGTTCAACATCTCTGAGCTAATTCTCTGCTTACTCTGTGTGTGTGTGTGTGTTTGTTTGTTTAGGTGTTTGTGTGTGTGTGTGTGTGTGTGTGTGTGTGAGTGAGTGTGAGAGAGAGAGAGCGAGCTGTTGCAGACACAGTCCACTGCAACAGTCGTCTGTTGATCAGACTCACTTCAGTGGAAAGTAAAGCAAGCGAGGAAATCAAGTATGTGTGTCGGTGTTTGTGTTTACAAGTGTGTGTGTGTGTGTGTGTGTGTTTGAGAGTGAGACAAAGCGAGAGTTAAAGGGAAAAAGACAGAAATTAATAAAGATCGACATACTGAATCTGGAAGAGACGAAGGATGTCGATTTTTCAGAAAAAGCTCAAGATCAATATACTTAACAGGTACTTTACATTTATACTTCACCTCATTTACATAAACATCACACAGATATAAGTATAAGTTACTTTTCATATTAATATTTTACACAAAAAACCCTTATGATAAGCTTATTAAAGAACACACATTATTAGGGAGGTACTCCACATTTAAACCTGTTTCATTTTTATTTTTTTTAGGGATTTTAATGTGGAAATTACATTGATATTAGACAAACATTATTGTTCCAAGGGGACTATTTGTGCGTTGGAATACGCAGTATAAAGTCTGAATCCTTCTTCCACAACTGGATTGAACCCATTTTCTTTTAGCAAAGAAAGGCTGAGAAATGCAGCTGAAGCCTGCACGCTACTGACATTTTAACAAACATCCTCAAAGTCCAAAGAAACGAAGCGGAAAAGATCCCAAAAAAGAGCAAAAACATCCAAATATCCACCTTAAAAGCACAGCCGTGACACCATCTGAACCAATTACAGCCACAGAGAAAGAAAAGCAACAACAACGGGAACGTCTAACACCCAACAAATGAGGAACAAACCAAATACAGACATTGAGACTGGTGGACCGAGATAAACCTGGCAGCCCAGTGTCCCACTGGAACTGGAGTTGTTTCCAGTATTTGGGACTATTTTTAATACTGATCTGTTTGTCCTATTTCTGTATCTCCTACTTTATTTGACTTATTTTAAACCCCATCTATATGGAAGCTGCACAATGTGTCAAACAGCTGAGCAACAACATCAACATTGTTAATTATTTGTGTGCAAACATCCTCTCCTTTAAATATGTACTTATATTATTATAGCATACAGTTAAAAGTATAATCCGGTTATATAGTTCTTCCTCTGTGTTACGCAACTCGCCTCAGACAATATGAGATTACAGAGCTTCAGTTCTCACACAGACAGAAACAGCAACAACATCTGAAGCAGAAACCAGATGGAAAAACCCAGCTCACACAAATTAATAAATTAATTAATTACTGCATCACTAATTCAGCAATAAAGGCTAATATTTGGCTCTATAATTGGCTATATTCTGCATAACTTTTGGCTCTTTAAGTATATTTTAACAGCAGGACTTTTTACTTGTAATAGAGTATTTGTATCCTGTGGTATTGCTCCTTTTTTATCCATTTAAATCAACATGCAAACATGAAAAAAGATCAAAACTGAGCTGTAATAAGTTGCAGCCTTTACTGCACTAAGAGCTCCATCCAACCCTGTACCGGAGGATGAAGCCTGTCCGCACAGATGTATCTCCTCCCAGCTGAGAGGAAACAAATAAATACCCCTCTTTCTCTCTCTCGGTCCGGGTTTGGGTTCAGTACCTCATCCTGTTGCCCCTCTTTCGGTTTCTTCTTGGTCGGGTCTTTGGATGCTGTCATTGCACCGGAGCCACGGTCCTGCCGCTCAGTCCAGCAGCTCTCCCCGGTAATAACATCCAGAACCTGTCGGAGCGTCTGTTTAGCAGCCGAGAGGAGCGACAAGCTGCCGGAAATCACTGCCAGGGAGACTTCCCAGTGTGACTTTCACAATAAAAGTCAGTCCAAAAACCTACATTTTGTTGTGAAATAACCGCACAGTTGTGTGTCTGTTAAACACTCTGAACATTTAAAAAAAACATTTGTGATTTATGTTGTATTAGTGGTTTACAACCTTTTTTTGACAGGTGAACACAATAACTGCAGGAAGTTTGTGTAAAACTAATGATTTGGATTGATTTAAAGCTGATTATGTCCTGTGAATATTAATCAGAGATGAGTTTTCCTCATTTAAAAAAAAAAATGTAATTGTGTGATATATTTGCTTTCACTAGCCTAAATTAATAATAAGATGTGTTGTCTCAACCGCCCAAATATACCAAAAGGAAATGCCACACTTCTTTATATATATAATGTAATATAACCTTCTTTCATCTTCAAATGGGTCGTCAAATTGGGACAATCACCCTTAATTCACCCTATTATGTTTTTTTTAATATATATATATATATATATATATATATATTAACAATCATACATAGTTAATAGGCTTCTCTTTTGAAAAATCTGTGTTTTCTTCTCATTGTTCTATTAGCTCTTTGGTTGTTTTACCTACTTTTATAATGCAGGATGAGGCTGTTTATTAGACATTGAAGGCTTTATGACTGCAGCTTGTGTTCAGGTCTTCACCGGTTTCTCTTTTCTTTAGATCCTAAGTAATAATCTAAACTTTAAAAACTACAGTTTCATTTAGTTTTCTTCACAGTAATGAGTGAAATAAGTTTTCTTACGATACTAAAAATCAAGAAGGTTTCCAAACCCGCCATCAAACTTTAAAGATTATGTGTTACGTCTGATTTCACCCCTCCACTGTTTCCATTATATTAAATATATAAAACATTCATGTCATAATTCTTTAACTTTCTGATTCTGATTGTATTTGCATTTAATTATTCACTTTTTCTGTTTTGTTTTCATTACCAAGCACTTACAGTTGATTATTACGCCTATATTGTTTTCAAAAATGAATATAAGATAAGGTTATATTAAACTTTATTACGTAATTTACAAATTGTTGTGCAGCAGTTGTAGTGCAAAATAGGAATGAATGCAAAGATTAAATATCAGTAAGTTGCAAATCCTAAATATAGCATGAAAACAGTGTTTGTCATGGGCTTTTATTTTCTTAATCAATGCAAACATCCGGGTTGAATGTAGCGCTGTCCGTGGTGCTGAAAATCAAAACGTGTGCAGAGCTTTTACTTATTATTATTAGTTATTATAATAATAACACCATCAGATCTTTTACAGAAATAAAAGAACAAAACATTCACTTATATTTAAAGTACCAGAAGTAAAAGACTTCATTGTGCAGAATATTAATGTGTGTGTTTAATGCTGCACCCGACTAAAGGAGAGCTAATTACTTTATATAGGATCAATAAAGTCTCACCTTAAAGTACAGAACTTAAACATAAACAGGAGAATGCACCAGCTGCTATAGAGGAGCTATTTCTCTATAATGTGCCTTTATAACACATTATCAGTCCCCAATTAATTAAAGCTGCAACAAGAAATTAAAGCAAGTTAAAACTTAAAAAAATCAGCCATTATTTTTTAATCATTAATTAAACAAAAAAACACGCCTGTGGTTTAATTAATCCTGTGATTAAATTAATTAGTATCCCATCACATTCTTAGCAGAACTTTTAGTCTCTAACACCAAACTGGAAGCCCCTATAGTGAATTAGTGTTTGTGTAGCAAACATAGGGACTTACAGTGCGTCTCACACTTTGTGGTATTTTTACCTCTGATGACGTCACTCTACTACTCCTACGATATCACTTCAGGGACCAAGAGCTCCTCTGCGATATCTTGTATTAGAATATCCCTCGGAAATAAATGATAGGATTAGAGCTCGGCGTGTCATCGGAGAATGAACCGGGCTGCATCTGAAATCCCTCTGGAGGGAAAGTGAAGCGAGACAATCGAGCAGATCAGTAACCAGCTGGCCTTTCCTGCTGCCAAGTGACTGGATGCAAATTGATAGGTGTCACAGAGAAAGCCCCGAAGACACAAACCCCACAATCAACACACACACACACAC
>NW_023340206.1:11318626-11318771 GCF_004916995.1 Morone saxatilis
CACACACACACACAGACACACTATGCCAATCCAAAAATAATGAAGATAACAGGAGGTGGGGAATTGAAGGAGGAGGAAGGTAAAAGACAAACCAGCCTGCGGATATTAATCTGCTCATGTGTGCGTTTCTTCTTCAATGCATATA
>NW_023340206.1:11318872-11322976 GCF_004916995.1 Morone saxatilis
GTCCTGACTCACTGTGGTCATTAAAGATCCCATGGCCCTCCATGTTTCCCACCCTCTCCACCTCAAGTGGATGTGTGTGGTGAATGTTCTGAAGCAAAATGCCCGCTGTGAGGTAGGAGCTAGACATCAGCGGTTGTCGAGGTGAATTTAATTTATGTTTGGTATTAATGCTCAGAAGCTGCTAATGTTGTGCTGTGGAGTAAAACGTATATTATTGATTTGTCCTTTTCAGTACAGTACTTGAGTAAAATGAATTGAATGATCTGTTGTAGGCAGCTTTTAGACAAAGTGATAGGCTTCAGTGAAAAAAGACGTGTGTTGAAAAAATGTCTGAAGATTTGCCATGTGTAGATATTTCTATTCAATGCTTGACTAATACGCCACAATAATGTAATGTTTTTGAGTTGAATAACTTCATTTGGGGACTTTTTAAAGCAAATATTTATATATATATGTGATTATTTGTGATTAAATCAGTATATATTTCTGCCACCCCTTGAATATTTATCTATCTCTATCTATCTATATCTATCTCTACCTCTTTTCTGCCCCAAAGAAAGAGAGAAAATCAAAATTTAAAACTAATTTCTTCTCTGTGAATTAGTTTCAGAACTGGACAATCTTGCAAACCTGAGCGAGCTCGAGGTCATGGAGCGGTAATAATGGCAACAGATTGAAAACAAATTCTAAAGGAAAGCAGAGTCGAAGCAATAATGAGCAAACTGAAGGATGGATGGAGAGAGAGAGAGAGGCCGAAGATGATGGAAGAGCAGAAGGCAGGTAGAAAAGAGGAGCCAGTAACAAAAGAAGAGGGAGGAAAAGCTCCTCAACGCTCTGGCTGGACTCTCTTCCCTTCACCATTAAATATTTAACAGGCAGAACCAGAGACCCTAATGGAAATGATATCTCTCTCTCTCTCTCTCTCTCTCTCTCTCCCTCTCCCTCTCTCTCTTTCTGACCTCTGCTGGTATTTGGGAAGTTCACTAATGTCCCCAAGGTGGAAATCTCCTCCACAGTCTCCAGACTGCAACCTAGTTTGTGCATTTATGGATATTTTAGTGCACCGGCTCTCATGTTTAACCAAATGATGTGTTTTATTGCCACTGTGATCTGATTTATTGCATAGTTATATAAACTATTTTATCATCATGTTTTTTTTACAGCCTTCCTTTTTTCTGTGTGCTTTTCTTGTAAAATATTAAGTAGCCTCCTCTAGAAATCGAACACAACAACCTGAGGATGTTTCTTTCCTTCGCTGCATCGAGACCTTCTAACACCAATTTCACTTTGGCCTTAACCAAACCTTCAAACCTCTGGGATCAACACTCAGATGCATCATCTTCCAGTGGAAAAGACTGTTATATTTGCAAAGCACCCAAAGCTCTGCAGCCTGTACTAGAGTGGGCAGCACCTGGTTTTCACGTGCCGAGACAATTGAGATTCCTCCTCCTCAGGTCTCGAAAACCCTTCTAGGTTTCGCTCCTGCTGTCTAATCAGGGACTGACGTACACCTGGGATGCCAGGTGAATGTAATTAACCTGCTGCCAGGATGAAAACCTGCAGGGCTCTGAGTCTGGAACCTCAGAGGTTTGGTTGAAAAGAGTTTTTTAGATAAGGAAAGCTTTTAAGTGGGTTAATTGACCCAGAAGGATCTGAGGCGAAGTGCCGATAAGAGCAGGTTAAAGTCTGGAAACGCTGAGGAAAAAGTGTTTCACTGCTTCTCTTCCTCTGTTCGTTTCAAAGGCACATCTTCACTTAATTATAATCTAATGCAGTGGTTTTCAAACTTTTTGGTGCCCAAGGCCCATGTACCAACGCCAATCAACTATCACTCATGAAATATGTATTAACAAAGTCATTTAAGAATTCGTTTGAAAGCAGCAACACACGCATTCAAAGCCAGACAGGTCACCAAATTAAAAATGAGTTAATGGAACATCATCTAAAAAGCCTTTATTAGCTATTTCTGTGCTGTCACATATTTGGAGCAGTTTGTTAAACCTGTTACATACAAACGCTTTTTCACCAGCATAGTTGGGCACTGATGCCTCAGTTGTTACCACAGTAACCCTGCAGATAGGTTGGTGAGGTCGGGACAAACAAATCCAATCGGATGGCTTGTAAATAACAGTCCCTGGCAACAAGTCCTCACATCTGGTAGCCTGATGCTGGGCTGCACATGTGCTCTTCATGCATCCATGTTAAGATCTATGTTAAGAAATTATTTAAAACTAATAGCGTCTGTAATGTAGAGTTTTTCCTCCAGTCACAAAGAGCCATAAAAAAGCATGACTTAGTACATTTCATCTCTTTTCTTTCTTCCACCTCCCCAGTCTTAAACAATCGTAAGAGAATAAATAAATAACACTTTACTTAGCCTTTAAAGTCCTTGAATATGAATTTATATTTCAATGTGTTTGATGAATGTTCTACATCTCCTTAAGGCCTGAACGTCCATTTATAGAAATGCAAAATTGCAAACAGCAGAGGCACAAAGACAATAAGCTGTGTGTGGGAGTGTAGTGCTGCTGGCAGATGAAAGCTGTGTACCTGCAAAACGTATTAGTCATTTCCATGATAATACACGTGGATATTTTAATCTATATAAACGGGGGGGGGGGGTTATACGGTTTCCAAAACAAACGTCAGAGTAAGCTTTGCAGATCACAAATAAATTACCAAAAATTGTTGAAAATTTATTGTTTTTACTTGATAGCTATAAAAGGCTCACATGACTTATGCTGCATTCACATGGATCCATGCAGATGGCAAACCGGATGTCATGTTAAACACTAATAATTTATAATGACATCCATGTGAATGCAGAATAGTAGTTGCACACACTGTGCTATCAAATGAGTAAAGGCCATGAGACATAGTCAGACACTGGGACATAGTGCAAATGGGTAAAATAAAGTGTTTTATCATTCGATTTTTATCCTTATTATTGTCATGTTTCATCCTTTTAAATACTGAAATAAAAACACACTCACATGTCTGTGTCACAAAATAATGGACAGCGGTGAATGCCAAACTGAAATGTAATATATATACATAAGGATCAATAAAGGAGCATCTTGCTCTGATGTAAAAGACGATCCACTACCTTGACCAAGATAGAAGTAGGTCAGCGTTTTACAGACTGACCCATTAACCCGCCTGAGGCCCTGGATGGTCTTCAGTCAGCCAAGCATCCAGAGAAAGACGATTTATTCCTAAGAAAAAACTGCAGGTTGGTTAATTTTACCGATGGGGGTTCAACGTGTGACGCCTCGACCTGGAGGGACTCCTGAGTCTTATTAGTTTACGAGTGTGACTGCAGATGTCTTTGTTAGACCCAAAGACCAGAGTCCAGGGTCCAAATCAGCGAGAAATGGGTCTCTAGTCAGTGCCGGTTGCAGATTGGGTCAGAAAGGATTTACCCAGCAGGAGAAAGAGTCTGGAAATGTGTGAAATACTGGTTCTGAATATACCAGTAAAAAACAGTTCCTCAGCAACTAGAATGAATATGAATAAAGGGGTTTGTTTATTTATGAGCTCAGTAAACAGTTTCCTAATGAGTTTATGGTCTTATTACGAGGTAGTGTGTGAATACAAAGCATTGTTTGCTGCTACGGACAAGTCGAAACTGCGCAGCCAATGAGACTTGCAGTACGTCACCTCCGCTGGCTCCGTCACAGCGACGACCATAACGCCAAACTAGAGGCTTCAAAACAGTACCCCACAAACCAATGGGTGACATCAGGATAAGTTCAAACTTGACTATGAAAGCCTTCCTGGACAATATGCCCAATCATCCCCATATTCAAATGAATATACTTTGCGTAGCGTGGATCGTATGGAACCAGGATGAGTTTCCTCCAGAGGATAAGGAGCTCAGACATTCAGAGGGATCCCGTAGAGGCGACTCAACAGGATGCATCCTGGGTAGGAGATCCCTGGTAGACCCAGAACACACTGAAGAGATTATACATTTGATGTTTGGACTACCTTGCTTAGCCTGCTGCCACCATAACCTGCACCCCAATAAGGGCAGAAAACGGATGGATGGATAGATCTAGGGATCTTTTTTGCTTTTTAAATCAACTTTATTATAGTTTACAC
>NW_023340206.1:11323020-11339942 GCF_004916995.1 Morone saxatilis
GTTTCAATAAAATCATTGTAAAGTTTTTTCTGACATTTTACAGACACAATTAATCGATTGATCAAAAAAAGTCCAACCTAAATGACATCACAAGTTGTATTATCTTCCTATTTTGCTGTTTGGAAAAACCGCCGAGGCCAGATTTAGACCCACGGACACAATCTCTTTGTCACCTCGTTTCGTTCGTGTATTTAGAGTTTTCTTTACTTCGCTATCTGCTAGGAACTGAATTACCTCCTCAAAAAATTGGCTTCCATTGGCTCAACGGTGCACCATGCAACCTCAGCATCCTGCGTTCAAATCTCACAGAAGCACACCCTGCGGCCCATTCATCACTCACTCACGCACAACAACACCCTGAGTCCTGACACACTTTGAGTCCCAGAGGATGCGTTTCTGTTTCTCAGAGCCTCGACTCTCCCGGGAGGTGGCACACACTCCTGGGACTTTTACGATAAAACACACACGTCACTGTTCTCCATCGATTCTCCATGGAAACTTTAGGATGTCATAACACTCATTCAACACCTTCCATAGGAGCCACAGCCTTGTGGTTTCCATAAATACGAGCATATTGACACCTCACCTCCAGGAACCTGAGCTCTGGGTCCACCATGTTGACGTCTCTCCAGTCAAAACACTGAAATGTGAAGCATCGAAACCACAGCAGCAACGAGACGCCCCCTCCTCTTCCCCAGTCCAATTATTTCTCACAGGTGGGCAATATTGTCCAAAAACATAAAAATGCGTTCGTTCTGCACTGCAATGGAGTAAAAAAAAAAAGTACAATAAGCAAGTAAAAGATCCTCTCCTCCTGCTCTTGCCACCAGCGTGTCTGTCTGTCTGTCTGGCTTTTCTATTCAGAGTAAACAGACATCTGGCACACACACACACACACACACACACACATGCACACACTCACAAAACCTCTCTGTTCTGATTTTAGTACTTAAAAAATGGTGTCATCAGTAAAATCAGTCAACCCAGTTTCTCTTGGCATCATTAGTCTGATAATCCAATAATTGTGTGTCGGGGGGAATTTGCCTGGTGGTGACTCTGAGGCCCGTTGAGCTGGAATTCAAAGAACAATCACATTAAAATGGGTTTAAAAGAAAAATTAGGTTGTTTTTTTTTTAGTGTATGTTATTGCCTTTGTTTGCCAATCAAAGCAATGACTTCATTACTTAAAATAGGCCTTGACATCCACTCTGAGACACAATCATTTATCAATAAGGGGTAGAAACATTTTAATTTACACTTAAAGTCAAAATAGTCAATAAAGATAAATGATTTGTACACTGACATGCCTTGATCCCCAGGTATTCTGTATTTGCAGAGGGTGAAAACCTACCCATAATACAGTTTAAGCCCCACTGTTCAAAGATCTTAAATTTGCCTATAAGACGATTAGAATCTGCAAATGTCTGACATCTATAAATCGAGGTATCGTCAAACAGCAGGAAGGTTGACAGACAGCAGGGAAAATCCTGGAGGGGTTTCAGTCTGGAGGGAGTGATTCAAACGACGACATCGACTCGCAGCACAGCGGGAGTTCAAAGTCAACTCAACATGCTTAGACAGATTATCAATTATCAAGTAAAGAGGTGCTGCAACGCTGGGGAAACATTGTGAACTCTGGAATGGAAATACAAAAACTTAACAAAAGTTGAGAAGGCAGGGCTTAGATTAAGCCAGGAGTACGCCTTAATTTGTTTAAGTACTTTTCATGAATGTGGGTTAAATTAGGAGACTATGGAGTTCTGGAGGTAAGTGAGAGTAAAGAAGAACACCTGTGCTAAGCCTCATTAGGTTTAAGTATGAGCAGATGCGTTACTGGTGGGAATCTGGAGCCAAAGCAGTAGCAGAGGCAAAAATAATTGTTCAAAAACTATAAAAGTAGTAGTAAGTAAAAGTATGGAATCACACTACTGCTGCTGATCAAAAGAATAGGGATGTTTTAGCTGCAATGTGCAGCGAATTCAGAGAACAAGAAAAGCCAGAAAACTGAGGACGAAACGGTGAATATTCTCAAGGTTGAACAGGATATGTGTGATATGATATAAGAGAAAGCCGTGGTGAACAATACGATGTAAAAATAAAAAGTATGTTTTGTCATTTGGATATTTAAATCACTACAAACTGAACAGAACAAACACAATAATCCCATTAAATGCATCTCATCGAGCTGAAGTGGTGCAATGTGAAAGCAACTCTATGTGCTTGATGGACACTTGATGGGAAACACACAATCCATCTGTACAGCCAATCACCGCAGTGCCCACATTCATTGAACTACACTTTATAGTTGGTTTGTGCCCGGCAGGATCAGGAAAAGCTCTAATGCTCCCCACCCTTGCAAGGTTGCTTTGAGTTCAGACAGCTCAAATAGCTGTTTTAGTCTGGGACTAGGCTTAAGTCTCGTTTGTGAAACCGACCCACAATTAGCAAGCTTTCGAGGTGCTGGGAGGTGTTTTACCTCGGACACAGCCAGGCTAGCTGTTTTCAGTCTTTGTGCTAACGTTGAGCGAGAGTGGTGTAAATCCTCTCGGCAAGAAAGATGTAATTCAGGCTTGAGTGAGGACTTTTTCCACAGTAAGAGCTCTTTACAGTCTCATCATCACATCAGCACGCACACATTTACTGTTTCCTTCCCTCGACTCTCCCACATTTTAACCTGGAGAGAAGCCACGGATCACAGAGTTCATTACTGATTAAGAGAAAAGCTTTTATTAGTCAGAGCCCTTACAGAGCTGCTCAGCCCTCCCTTATCTCTGTCTCTCTCAGTGCTTTTTATTAAGCGCCATACTGGACCAACTGTGACTGGCCAGCGATTAACTGAGCAGCTGCTTGTTTTGTTTTTCTATTTTTCTCTGTATTTGCCTTCGAACTTACTGACAAAAACATTAATTACAAGTACGTTTAAAAAAAAACAGGAATTTTCATGTGATTCTTGTTTAAATATGTTAATTTGTGTTTGTAAATCATAAATTAACAGTGTTTTTTAATTATTTCTGAATTAAATGACCTATGACAATGCAGGCCTAGCCCTACAACTGGGTGAAATGGATGAAACTTTTCCAAAATGATGATCGTTTCAATAACGAGGGAGAAGGTGTCATTACTGAACAGCATGTGGCCGGTTCCAGTAGCACCATTGCGAAGTGAAGGCATCACATAATGTTTATTTTGTGGTGATAAAGACGGCTGGCATGTGGTAGAAACTGAAGGTACCTGCTGTTCTGATGGATGCAGTGATGAATGCTAACAGTGCTAATGACGGTTATTAGCTTTACGGTAATGGCTGTTAATTGCTGGGAGATAAAAATATAATATTCAGTTTCTTTGTAAGGGGAAAATGTAATTTCCTGGAGTTCAAAATACAATATATAGTATGATATAATAAGTTCTGTGTCCTTTATTATTACCTTTTACTTTACGTTTTGCAATGGGATGTTTTATAAGATCCGGTTTCAATCTTGTTACATCCCTTTTTTTGATAGGGCTGTTACCTGTTAAATAATAAATAAATAAATAAATAAATAGATAAATAAAATAAACTGAAATTCTTTTTTGTTATGCAGCAATTCACTCTTTTTCTTCCAGGACACAATGAAAGCAACCTTGACCATGAATACTACCTTAAGCTGCCTGCACAGAATTATCTCTGGGGGGGGGGGGCATATGGGCATATTTAACATAAATTCTATTGGATATTGCTGGGGACAGATTGGTGTGGTTACACTAACGTTAACAGAAATAATACTCATCATCATTTGTCAATAAAATAATGGTTGAGGTAATGTAAACAGGTATGATGTTTATGCTGTCATGGGAGTTCAGACCCCTCCTCATGGTGTTTAATGATGTCATGTCACAAGGAGACTTTAAAGGTTTTAAAATGATGAATTTCTGCATGATTCACTCCACCTGCCTGTCTGACCAAACACTCACAATGGCAGGAAATTGAACTGAGACAGAATCTGTGTAGTTGTGATACGTGCCAGGTCAAGTGCCAAAGCAGCGTTTCGAGTAGGTTATTAGCAACTCAGAAACATTGCACTGCAATTGTCCACCTTCTCCTCCTCTGTCCCTGTCATCCTCTCTCTCAAACACAAACACTCCGGTTTCCTCTGGGCTCTTGCACTGTGCTCAAAGCGCATCTAAACATGTTAAATCCTGGAATTGTGGACTTTTGCTTCAGTACACAGTACAGCCAAACACAAGGCTAAAAAATACAGTACAGACGTCCACATACAGGCTACTACAATCTCCAGATCTGGTATCTTATTAGAGAGTTGCAGCCGTGGAGAGAGAAATACAGTAGCTTCTCCTTTTGCCTCTGGGCCGCTGCCCTCGTAGCACTGACCTTGGTTTGGGCAATTATATTTCAAAGCAGTCTAACCTGAGATGATTCCTCATGAGCCGCAGTGTGACGCACTGACCCAAAAATCATCAAAGTAAACACCAGCATGTGCAACAAGGACATTTAAAATCAATAAAAAAATAAACACACACACACTGATGCATTTAAGAGATTCTCCCTTAGCAGGTTACTGTGATGAATAAGGGTGGACAGCATAGGTCAAAATTCAAAGCTTTATTTTTTTGGTTTTATGGTTTATTTTCATATTTTGATTGGCTCCCTGTATTTGGTAACTATAGGTATCTAAATGCATACCATACTTATTTACATGGTTGCCATATTTACACATCCCTGCAGCATAAATGTAAGTAAAATATGGATCTAAATTGGGCATTTTTAAGAGGAAACCCTCCTTTCTTATGCATTTCTGCTGTCTCCTAACCCACTTGAGTTCACAAGCATTTCTATTTTTCCTTTACATCCCAGGATGCCAGAAGAAATCCATCCAAAAACCTTGACAGTAGTGCAGCGCAGTCTGGTGTAAGACTGCCCTCTAGTGACAAAAAGAATCATTTATATTGTACTGTATGCCTTAAGTTTAAATAAATACAGTCCTGCTGTGCCTCCTGGCTGCCATCAAGTATCTCAGGGATCCCAAAAGCTGTAGATTTATTGTGAGTCAACTGGGTTTTAAATGGTAATTTAATATCAACAATATCAAAAATTGGGAGTTAGTATATGGCCCCTCAGCAGGTTAATCTGTCCATGGTTATGCTACTGTATTAGACTGAACAGTAGTAGCAGTAGTAGTACTGGTAATATAAGTAGTAATCTTAGTACTGTATGTTGAACTTTAATGTGTGTAGTATAAAGGATAACTGATAAAAACACAATTGTACTTTATTAATATTGAAATTTTCCACTAAAAAGAGGCTAATATTTATTAACATTAATCATTTTCAAAATTAGGCTGAATCCTCGAGATGGAGAACCTTCCATGGCCATTTTTAAAGGGATCCCTTTGACATCTGACCTCAAGATATCTGAATAAAAATGGGTTCTATGGGTACCCGCAAGTCTCCCCTTTGCAGACATGTCCACTATGCTAATTAAGGGATTTCCATGCAGTTTTGGGGGAAAACAATGCAGTTTTTTTGCATGTGGTATAAATTTGTCTAGTGTATTTGAATATTCCTGCACACTGGGGTCCCTAAACAGTACTGTAATTACATAAATTCGGAATGACTGTAAAACTAAGACACATACTTCATGCCACCCCTCCATAATAAGCACACTGACAGGGAGCATCTTTAACTGGATAATGAGTACTTTTACCTATTGCTGATAATTCCTACATACTTTTACTCACTGGTTTGGATGGAGGACTGGAGCTTTATCACTGTGTGGTATTACTTTTACCTAAGTAGAAGATTTAAATCCTTCTCCCATCACTGCAATGTGTATTACATAGCCAGGAACTTGGCAGCATGATTTCTCATCTCACACGCAGCCTGGCTTTCACACGATAACAGTGTAGGCTGCAAACAGCTCAGCTCTGCATTTAGGATTTCCAGACAACAAATCTTCTTTTTCAAACTGCCTCCTTCCGCCTTTTTCAAGTGCCACTACTCATCAATGCATTAAATATATGCATCATAATGTTGTTTAGACCTGTGTGCTTTATTGAGTGAGTGGGGGAGGTTGAATTAGCTCCAGAAGCGTGTGAGGCTAACATGCTAATCACAAGTCAATGAGCATCTTGAGCGCAGTTGAGTCAGTGATGAGGATGATGGTTAAGACAGGATTAGTCATCTTCCCTCCACCGCTCACATGCTAATGAGCTTCTTTACTCCATGTCCATCTCCACGGTAACAGATGGCAGTGACGACACATGGCTAATGTTAATATTCAGTGATTTTGCCTGTGACTGTGAACTGCACAGACTCTTATGATGGCAATCTGTTCAGTTTCACAGGTTTCAGGGTTGGGAGTTCAGCCCAGTGAAAGTTCTGAGTTATCGAATTGAAAGCCAAGTTTTTGTCATCAGAGGAACGTTGTGAGAGAAAAGGTTGACATATCCTTATTTCTTTTAAATATGGAGCTACCACGAGTAGCTTTGTTCAGCACAAAGACAAGAAACAGTTGGAATTACAGCCTGGTTCTGTCCAACAATAAGAAAAATTAACCTCCCAGCAACTCTAATGCTCATTAATTAACATCTTATATCTTGTTTGACCCACACTGACACTGACTCTTACCCCCACCCTCTACATGTTACATTAATGTCACATAGTAAAGTTCTCTTGCACATTGTAAATATTCTTTATACTGTGATCTTTCTGGTAAACTGTACAGCTTCCATCTCAATATTAGTACATGCTGTCTTTTTTTGTTTTTTCTGTTTATGCTTCTTGACTTCATCTTTATTGATATTTGTATTATATTTTCAGTAAGGTTTTCAAGCTGAATAGCTTAGATAAATGGTTTTCTCGTGTTATGCTTCTGGGTAATTGCAATTCTTCTGCTTCACGACCACACCTCACCTGTCTGCCTGCCAGCTTTTAACCTCCTCTCCATCAGACACCTCCAGGTAGCCCTCCACCCTCTGATCATCTCCATCATCTTAAGTTTTTTAGAATAAACCTTCATTACTTCACCATAGAGTTGCATCTGTGTTTCACATTTGGGTCCACCATTTCACCAAACGTACACCAATATACCAAGGCAAATTCTGAAAACCTACTTGGCAATAAATCTGATTCTGATTTGTTTAATCAATCAAGTGTAGTTTAAAAACTTTTTTCAAGACTTTATGTAAAGCTAAGTGGCTGTTTGCAGTATCTCAATAAGAAAGCAGAACTATTCCTTTCAAGGAACAAACTTAAATGGGTCCACCTGTTTTTATGCTTATTTTCACAGAAAAACTTGAAAGCTCTCAGACTTTATTCTATTTATTGTATATATTATTCCTATTTTATACTTTTTCTTTGTAATACATTCCCCTGTGCTGCGGTGCTGATTTGAGTTTCCCCTATGGGCAATCAATAAAGATGCATCTTATCTTAAAAAACTGAGTAGAAAACGCAAAACAAGTTTTACCCTTGGCTGAGGTGCAGAGAGAGAAAGAGAGAAAGACAGAGATGCACAGCAGTAACAACTGTAATAGTAGAACTCAGGTAATATTTATATTATAATGGTTGTGACAATGAAACAGCCATAATAATAATGATGAACAATGATCATAATAATAACAATAATATTAGCAGTAATTAGTGCCACCAGCTGTTTATCTCTCTCACAACAGCAGTGGATGGAAACCCACTGATAGTCTTCTTGCAGCTCCTCATCACAAAATCTCTTTTATTTCGTTTTATGTGTAATAACTTCTGTGTGTATATTGTTAGAAATAATGATGTTGTTTTTATGAAACCGGGGCGCCCTTGAAAAAGAGATTCTACAATCACAAAGGGATTTAAATAAGGGTTTAATTATAACAAGAAGGATTTTCAGTGGTTGTTGATTTGCATCCAGTATTTTATACCGATGAGCCTCAAAAGCCGTGTTGTCAGTCTTCTCTAAACTCTACTAAAACAGCTTTAACAGGAGACATTGAAAAATAAATGGGAGATTATTTCTCAATCTCTGAACCCTGAACCAGACCTTGACTCATATCTGCACAAGCTGTTTCTTTCCCCCGCTCAGCCCACCCTATAGGTCTTATGACTCCCTCATTGTTTCCATGTAATTCTTTCCTATTTCAGTTTTTATGTAAATAATCTCGTGTGCTTCATTAAAACTTTGGAACAGTGTTGAACTGAACTCTGCTTCGTGTGACGCCGTTCTCCAAGTGCTCGTTTGATTCCAGAAATCACGGGTCAAACCAGTAGCTGCTGAGATAACAGATCACAACGATTAGCACCAAATTTACGAGGCCTAGCAGCATATAAATTCCCCTCCAACCGAACCGAAACATAATTAAAGAGCAACTAAACCACAAAATCTTGCCTAAATCTTGACATTTTAGTGCAAAGTATTTAAAATTCCACATATTTTACTATAAAAATGCATATGCACCACCCTCTGCTGGTTGAAACGTAGTTATTGCAATTCAATTTCGCTTTTGGCTGATCTGAAGGTACGTAGACTGCTATGTAGCGTTAGCCTGACACACTATCACGGACACCAGAGAGCCTCTCTCTGAGGCATGTTTTCTCAATTATTAAAATGCTTATCTATCTGATGTCTGAGTTTTATTTTGACAGAAAAACGTCCTTTAAATGCCTGTTGAGTAGAAATTTTCGATTTTGTAGGCCTTACTTATATTGTGTGTAAACACCGTTATGCAGTTAACTCTATTCATATTCGTAAGAATCGGGATGTTAATACATGTGGTGCTCTGATTGCAGGTATGAAAATACATGTACGTGTATAGATATGTATACACGCGTGTAAAAAAGATTTACTTTTATTTTATTTATTTATTTATTTTTGGTTTGAATTTGAAAATGTAGGTCCTACGAAGAGACTGGTTGAGAACACTGGTTTTAAGGTAACATGAACATATTTAGTAAAGTATTAAAGTATTAAAGTAGTAATTTAAGTTTCTCAAGGGAACTGCAGCAGGCAAACAATGCAAGACACATACATGCAATCTCCATCTCACTGGAGCTCAAGGTCAGACTTTTTAAAAGATTAAATGCTTTCAGTTACGCACTAAATTGAATTGTCAACAGATCACAGCAATGCCAATGCTAAGCACATGAGATGAAAGAAAAAGTTTTAAAAGACAAGAGTCTTGTCATTTTAAAGTGACGCTTATTGCTTCTACGACTGACTCACTGCAAACTCAAGTGTATGAACGCACTCCCACTCTCCTGACCCCGCGCAAATGGGATTTGACTGATATATATATGATAAAAATGTCCTGGAATAACAAGTTACTTAGCAACAACCAGCATGAACATTGCAGCGACTGAACATGAGAAAACAGAGGGAGTGAGACAAGATCATAATGATAGTATTTTACACAGTGATTTCTATGTTGTGTCTGCTGTGGGTTGTAGTGCCTAGAAATGAAAGAACCCCTAACAGATTCAGATATATAACACAAAAATCTGTCTTATCAGCTTGTACAAAGGTAAAATTTATACCCCACAACCATCATTTGGACATCAGGCCCACAGTAAACTACATTTCCATGCTTGCATTTCTTATAAAAGCCTGAAATTAATCAACCCTCAAGCCCCTGCAGCTTCTCATCACATATTTGAGTTTTGAAAAATGTATGATTTTAATTTGAAAACCACAGAGAGAGACAGTACTGTCTGTGCAGGTATTCATTATCAAGAACTAATGGACGATGGGGTCCATTAATTCCTCATAAAGGACACCTCGAATGGCATTATCCTGCTAATACCTTGGTCATTTCCAACTTCATTAATTTATATTTTCATGCATTTTACAATCAAAATCCAAAGTTTTCCGCAATAACCACCTGGTAACAACTGAGGGTTTGACTAATACTTGCAACAATACCATCCCATAAACGTTCACTGCTCCAGTAATTAGGACAAACCTTAGATACAACTTCGCAACAGGAGATATTTTTAGTTCCCTCCGCTCAGAGAGCCCCAGAGAGCCACAGACCTAACGTTGTGAAGTCAATAAATGGTTGACAAACAAAGTATCAGTAAGATGAGCTGGTTGAAAATCCTTTAAAATTAGTTTTTAAGTCTGCTTAAGCGATGTTAAGATCACCTTTGAGAGTGTGTGACTGACATGCTGTAAAGCTATTTGGCACCTGTTCTGTTCAGCCGTATGAATTGAGGAATGAATTAATCCAAAAATGAAAAATCAAATTTTGAAAATCCACAGCTGCTCTGTAGGACTTCAGTCTGCAGCATTCACATACAGAGAATTAGTTCAGGTCACTCTTCGCCCCAGCAGGTCCTGTGCGGGCAGACAGCCTGACACATCCTGTACGGAAACTTTTATATCCCTTTCAAACCTTTTTCTTTCAGTCTGTTTCTCTTACTTCTTCATTTAATAGACATTTCTCCCAGATAGTAATTATTCCAAAGAGACTGTTTTTATATGTCCTAAAGGTCCAGTGTGTAACAATTAGGACGATCTATTGACAGAAATGGAATATAATATTCATATATATGTTTTCATTAGCGTATATTTACCTGAAAATAAGAAACGCTGTGTTTTCGTTACCTTAGAAAGAGATGTTTTTATCTACAGAGTCCTCCTCTACAGAGTCCGCCATGTTGAACCGCCATCTTTCTACAGTAGCCCAGAACAGACAAAGGCGACTTACGTGGCCACCATAGTGGATTTATTTCGACCAAACCAGAGTTGTGATTGTTGGAAAGACTAACAAAGACGGTGAATAATGAAGTTACAATGTTAAGATGACCTGCAAGGTTAAATTACCATTTTTGTCTATGGAGTCTGGTTGCTAGTTGTAGTAATATTACAGTTTCTGGTTAAGCAAATAATAAACAATCATTTTTATGACTCCTACATTATTGTAATTGTTGCTCATGGCAACAGTAGCTGCAATTACACACTCACTTTAAGTGTAAACAGCCCTGAGAAAATGATTCAGCTTGAGTGGAGAGTTTTCCTCTGATAACCTAATTAATTTTTCACCCTGACAATACTGTAATTGGTCTGTATCCATATTGAAAGCTAATATCAGTTCTACTGTATTTCAGCAATATCAGGGGAAGGCTCAAATAAACACGCATATAAAGCTGAAAATCTGTATCCTTTCATCAGCATCAGCTGCTTTGTGGTGGGTAAATTCTCATATACAGCTACTGTATCTCAAGAGGCTTATTTATGAAGCAGGCAGCACATGATGGTGGATTACTGAGCTGTGATTTATGACACAATTAAAACCACCACTCAGGCTAAATAATGCAAATGAAAGGCAACAAAGCATCCCTGTTCCTTTCTACAGTATGCATTGCTGCTGTCATGTGAAAACCTCAAGTCTTTTTGGTGATTTTTGATGTGGTCAGATTGGGAAATGTTTTTTCTTCCAAAGGCAGCGAATGAAAAGGAAAAAGACACAGCGGTCAAGCTACAGAAATGGTTGCTGGAAAAACCTTCTTTTCATCACACACAGTATGAGAAACACTGAGTCTCATGTACCTGTGGAGGTGCTTGAAAAAGAGACATGTCCTTTAAAAGTGTAATACAGCGTTTACTTTGCATAATTTATGGAAGCTGGCAGATTATTCCCACCGTGCTGCTGTGGGGCTACAGCAGCACAGGATCGTTCGGGATTATACTTTGGCTGCTCCTCTCCCTGTCTGAGGGATCTGCTCGCAGCTAAGAACCGCTTTGCATAAACTGCTAGAGATAATGAAGCTCTTTAAAGTTGGAGCCTGTATTCTGCTTGCTGCTGTCACCGTGTCTGTGCTTTGTGTTTTACTGTGTATATCAGCCGTGGAACATGAAGAGGTCACAAGATACACTGCAACTGTCAATATGAAGGAAATACAGAGGACCTGCTTTGACAGGGTGGCTTTAGTTTGGTCAAATAAGGACATAAGTTGTGTTTTACATTTTAAATATTCATCATATTTTATTTTCCTTTGTCTTAATTAGGTTTAATTAAGTTCTCTCATTTGGGAAAACAAGCAAAAATGAGATCAAATATATTGCTGTGTAATTTATTATTTATATTTGTTATAATCATTTTACCTTAGTGGAGTTAAAGGACAAGGTTGATGATATTTTATATTTTTCTTATTGAAAACCCCAAAACTCACTAAAGCACCAAATGTGTATTCATCTGATGATGCAAATAGTCCCCAAAAAATGTGCCAAGGGTGTGCACAAGGCCGGACTAAAGTACAACCCATTTGTCCTCTTTGGCTGAGCTGGAGGGGGAAAAAATATTATTTCTTTGCTGTGTGGCTGCATAAATATAAATGAAATCATCATATTATTTTTATATTATCATATTATAATTGTTTTGTTGAGTTTTATTTTGTTTCTGCGCAGTTTGAATGAAGTTACGCTGATACCATGTTTGAGGTCAAATTTTCAATAATAATGATTTTACATCTTTTTCTGGTTAAACAAAGGCCAATCTCTGTAGAGATCCTTTCCATAATATATGTAATGTGAACTGTAAATTCAGGGTGTGTTTTATGATTATCTGCAAGGTAAAATGACTGGTTTTGTCAATGGACTATGGTGGGCTGTATCACCCATTTATTTTGGCCTGAGATGTTTTCTAGCGCAACATGCAACGTCTTTTCTCTCTATTTTCTGATTTTTTACAAATCAGACAATCGCAGTTGATTAATAAAGAATATAATCAGTGGATTAATCCAGAATGAGAAGGAATCAGTTGCAGTTTGATACAAAATAGTTCACATGAGCTCAACCTTAATCAACTACAACAGTAAAATCCTGCCTTTGTTACATAAATCATAATAATCTGGGGATATTTTTATACTTTGAATACTTTATATAGCTTACATTTTCCTGATTATGCTGATATTCCTTTACTTTGATGTTCAATGCAGGACTTTTACTTCTAACAGAGTATTGTTTCAATGTGGTATGGATACTTTCATTTAAGGATCTGAATACCTCCACCACCACGATCAGTTGACTGAGAGGAGAGCGGCGCAGTGATTCTACAGAGTGTGAGGAAAAAATACTCAAGAACGCGAGAAAGAAAACCACATTTGAGAGAAACAAACCACAACAAGAACAAATCCTTCCTACCTTGGAATCCTTGGCTGGCTGACAGTCAATCTGATGAGAGACGGATGCAGTTTGGTTCATCTTGGCTCCCCAGTCTCACAGAATGCTCCTTTATCTGGTCAAATAAAATCCTCAACCCTGCACTCGACTCCCAGCAGCTCAATTTTAAAGTTTCCTCCGACTTCCCTCTCGCTGCTTCTCGGCTGCAAGCTGACCAAATCAGAAACTGACGCTAATAACACTGAGAACTGAAGGCTGCAGAGCTGCTGCACTGGAGATTCCCTCCCTCGTCGTTGCTGAAGCTTCACAAGGCGATACATTTAAATACACAGTCTGTTTTCCCTGCTTTGTTCCCCTCTCTGGCAGTAAATGATCTCAATGCCACATTTAAATGCCGTCCCTCCTACCCTCCTCTTACCTCTCTTCTTCAGCAACTATGTGCTGCTTCACATGCTGACAGACAGTTCATAAACCAGGATGTTTGCCAGTGCCTCCCACATACGAAGGACGTTTCTTGATCAGAATGCAAATTTGCTCGAGGCAAAGATATTGCAGACGTTTGGTTTGAGCTTTTTTACGTCTAAAGCATTCATCTGACGTTGTTATTCACAGCAGCAGTTTTTAATGTTTGGATGAAAGACATTTTGACAGGACTCACGCTGATGAATGAGTGTTGAGCTCAAACTTTGACCCTTTAGAAACCTGCTGCTGTTTGTTCCATGAATAAAAAAAACATTTAAAAAGGGCAGAGGAGGAGACAGACTGCAAGCTTTACAGACAGATATTAGATATACAGTACACACTTTTTCAATTATGCACAGTATTGGAAGAAGTACTCAAATGTTTTGCTTAAAGCAACCACAAGGAACTATCATTTTTTTGTTTTGGGGCCCCCTGTGGACAAAAGCAGTGTGTTTCTGCCTTGTGTTGTAAAGATCTTTATCTGGCTAGCATTCGTTTTGGACGCGAGTGAAAAGAATACATTTTCAATACTATTTTCCCTTTTTTTAAACAGAGCTGTTTGCACGATGCATAGCAATGAGGTAATGTGTCAGGTTATGTGATTAATAACTGCAATATGTTGGTGGCAAAACTAGTACTGTTCATCACCTAGGTTGCACACACGCCTGCAGCTAACAGATTCAGTTGCTTGGTAACACGGCTAAAGCTAAAGTTAATAAGATTCTCTAGTTAGGTCTTCATAAGAATAAACAGCAAGAGGTAGCTCGGTAGATTTCATAAATAAAGTAGACGTATTACATTCCTGTCTAGGAGGAAGACGGTTTGGAATCCTGGTCCTCACAGCGTGCTTAAGCCTCTTTCTTTTCATTTCTGCAGCCACAATGCTCACGTGAGTCTCTATTCTGGTTCCCAGCAAAAACAGATATCAACATTATCAACAACATAGACACCTTTACTTTAAAATACCACAATTAAAATGACTTATTATGGAAACCATTGGATACCATTTCAGAATTATGTACATCATGTTAGTTATCATTATTCATGCGTGCAACTTTGAAATGCATTATCTTTTTGTTATTGAGTTAACTGAAATCAATTAAATTGATGAAATTTAATGAAGTCTGCCATGATTAACCGCCATATTACAAAAGCAAAGACAAACCAAATGCTGGGTCGAGTTTTTACATTTGAAAGGGAAGGGTGAGGCGATGGGGTTGTAATCTGCAACTACACTGCTAGACGTCACTAAACTGGGCCTTTAAGTTTGCTGATAATTCATTTTTTTGTCATAAAACTCCTCATGTGAAGGTGAAGCATTTTATGATGTCTGCGACTGTGTGTGTACAAGTTAAATCTTTTCCCAGACTTGTTATTATTTGTTACAGTAAACTGTCATCCCCATTAAAAATGCATGACCGTATTCATATTTGAGCTGGCTGTTTTCCATGCCACTAATCATATTTATTGTCGAGGATGATTGCTTGCATTGAGCACGCACATCTTGTAACATTATAAACTCTCAGCCGCTCACTTTCTATTGGATTTCCCATTCACTTAAATCCTGTCAAAGGTTATAAAGGAGGAGGTCAGCTTCCAGCTTGTGCTCTTTATTGATACATACAGCTTATTGATTAGATGCTGATATGGTGTCTTTATATGTAAGATGTGGAAATAACTCTCCACATAAGTTCATAATTGGGATGTTCTGCGCAGGATTTGATCAATAATAGTTTCCATATAACACAAGGGTGAAAACAAAAGCATTATTCTTGCCAGTGCTTTGAATTTAGAAGAACAACTTTATTGCCAGATTCTCATAAAACACATACAGTACATTTGTATAAGATGAGTATGAAAAACTGTTAAAATTCTCAGTTATTTTAGGATTAGCAGCTCTCAATAACAATACATACACGGTCTTAATAAATTATAACTACACATATTTGTTTATTTGTTCATGGAAGGTGTGTATTTACTGCCCTTTATTGTCATGGAGATTGTTTAATTTAGTAATTTAAATTAGAATTATGACAAAAGCAACACAAGCAGATAGACGCCTAAAATGGCAAAAAAAAAAGTTGCATGAATTGTATTTACCTGAGGCATTACTTTCTGATTAAAAGCTCATTTAAAACACTTACACCCAATTATATGTGCTCAGTGTGGACACTTCTCTTTGAACCAACATAATGTGCCTTATTTGTGCCTAGAAATCCAGAAATCCAAATGAGAGATTCTCCTGTTGTAATTGCTTCCTGGCAAGTTAGATAGAAAGTCCAATTAAAGGCTAAATGCTCCCAAAAAGTTGGAACCACTGGACTTAAACATCATCATTTTAATCTTTGAAAGCCTTCTAATGCCCCTCATAGATGAGATCTGACAAAGCATGTTAATGTGTAGAGACTTAC
Source organism: Morone saxatilis (assembly GCF_004916995.1). Lineage (NCBI taxonomy): Eukaryota > Metazoa > Chordata > Actinopteri > Moronidae > Morone > Morone saxatilis. Next base: position 11,338,993 of record NW_023340206.1, read on the forward strand.
AACTAGACTTCGTATTTCCTCTCAAATAGAAGAATAAAGATAAGAAATGTGAACCAAAAGGCCCCCATGAATCCTTTCTCTTTTTAATCAAAGACAGATAAATGATTGAATGAGTAGATATTTGGTTGAAATGCTTCCTAAAAAGGCAATAAAATAAATAAATAAAAACCCTGTGCACATATTGGATCATTTTTTAAAAGGGCTCTGTGTGTGTTCACAGCACTCAGCTCACATTTATCTTCATATTCCCACCATAAGTTCCACTAATTATGAATAATGCCAGTTTGTGCATTTATCATGAGTTTGTTATTTTTTCTTTACCCCATTACAGAAATTGTTAATTTCATACTGTGGTGATTCTCAGTAAATAATGAAATGCTACTAATCGCAGTGGAACATCTTTAATTAGAGCGATGGTGCGGGAGGCGAGGAAGCCGAGCGTAATCAAGACAAACACTTTCCCCAAAGCAGAGTGGTGTGTGATGAGCCTGCCGGCCACTGGGCTGTTTAAGGCTAGAGTTAATTTATGGAAAAATTACTTTTGCTTATTGTTAGCTAATGTACACAATTTTACAATAAATGCCAAGACGCTTTTTCTTTTTAATTAAAATAATAAAAAAAAAAGGGTATAAACTTTTTTTTAAAAGAGAATAAGGTGTGGGGCTTAAATGAAAATAGAAATGACTTCAAAGAAGTTATATTTTTGCAGCTTTACTATAACTAACTATATTATATACTATCACCTGATATTTCTAGTCACACTAAACTAAACTTAATTCATTTTGTCAACAGGAAATAATCCAAAATGCTATTTCAGTGGGATTTTAAACACTTTGTTGTTCTTCTTTCAAGAATGAATTTCAAGTGGAAACAAGTTTCTTTAAAGCTGTGGTATCTGATGGTCTATACATTAATTGTACATTTTATTATAAGATTCAAATGATATTCTG
>NW_023340206.1:11340042-11343056 GCF_004916995.1 Morone saxatilis
CATTGCTACTCAATATACAACAAAGCAGTTATAGCTTTTGCTGTCGGAGCCTGGCAGATATAAAGATGTAAACTTTGAAAGATGATACTGGGTGTGGCAGGCAGTCAGAGAGTCGGATGGACTAATAAAAAAGCACATTAACGCAAACGAGGGAGAGAGTCTTCAGAGCTCTATCTCCTCTTTCCTGAGTTTAATAGTACCTGTGGGTCATCTGCCTGGTTTGAAATGTACTGGTTAAATGGTAGAATATAGTATAATATAACTGTATGCATGATGTAATCTAACTGGATCTATAAACTGAAGATCTGACTCATTAATCCTACTGGCTTGAAGACTATTGTTACTCCTATTTCTTTAAATACATAAATAGATATGACCACTGAGCTCATGTGTAATGTGTTGGGATGGGAAGATGCCAGAGGTTAATTGCTTTTTATTTTCATATAGGACTTTTGACAACATTTATTCATTAAATTCACCACACAAATGTTTAAAAAATGTCTAAAAATATATTTTAAATATACCAAACTGATTTTGCTGTAAAGTATTCAAACTTAACATACAAAAACTTAAAAATAATAAATAAAAATTGTGCAGGCGTGTCTGCGTGTGCAAATACACTTGTACTGACAGAGAACATGGTAGTAAGTGCTACAGCTGTAATGCAGTTTTTATTATACAAACACAGACGACTCTCTGTCTTCTCAGAGACAGATATCAGGAAGTATACATTGGTGTTGGAGTATAATCAAATAGTTAGAAAAGAGCAGTAAAACTACCTAACACAGATGATATCATGGCATTTTTCACTGAACTCTGATCATATTCCCCATATTCTTTGACCATCATTTTTGTCAGTTGTCAGTTAGCCTATTTGACATATTAGTTTTTATCTAGTTCGTCCTCAAGTGAACAAGTTAACCTTATTCACTTGACCTGACTATGTCCCTCTGTCCTTCCCTTTCTGTCCATCATGACCCCTTTGACGAGTGTCTTAGTAGGGGGTTTCCTGCCTCGTTGTCTCCGGGATCCTGGTTCTCAGGTAACCACCCACGAGGTGGTGGTAGCTGGGGAGGACGGACTGGTTCATCCCTTTCTCCTGTACACTCAGAGTCAGTAGGGTCTTCATTGACCCGATCTGAACTGCGCCTCCTGGATGCAGGAACTGGTCTCCAGCCTCTGAGGCTAGAACCTCCTAGACTTCTAGGGCCCCTCTCGTCCAAAACATCTACCCCAGGAGAGGTTGAGCGTGGGTGGGCGGAAGTGGCTGGCTGCTCTCCTGCACTTCCAGACTCCTTGATGGTGTTCAACCTCTTCATAGGCACTAGGGAGCGGGATGAGGAGTGCGGTGATGCACCAGAGAACTGGGGACCACTACCACCACCTAACATAACATTTGAGAAAAAGTTCCTTAAATTAATAAAAAAAAAAGACAAAAACAGCCAATAAAATCTGTACAAACTCACCATGACTTCGCCTTCTGAGGGCAAATGCAGTCTCCAGATCCCCTCCAGGTTGGAGGGAGTAGTATTTTTGAGACTTAGGGATGTTTTGTTCAGACTGGAAGAGGAGGAAGAGTGAAGGTCAGGTAGGCAGAGGTGAGGTTTAAAAAAAAAAAGGCAATGTATTTCTAATGTGTTCTAAAACAGAAACCCACCGGCTCGCGGAAACTTGAGGCACGGACGCTGCGTCTGATGCTTGCGTGGCGGCGAATCAGAATCTCTCTGGTTCGGCTGTCGTCGGGCAGATTGTATTTGTTGGTGTAAGCCATTGTCTGAACAACATTGAGATATATTTGGAGAAAGTGGAAGTGCACTGAATACAAACACTTTGACATATTAAGTTCATACTGCAGGTGGGATCACATCCCCTCTAAAAGGCATCTCAGCAGGTGTTGTACTTACCTTCTGTCTGATCTTGTACATGTTCTTTGACAGGATGTCGTGCATTTTCCTCACGTCAGCAGTCAGGAACTTCTTCTTCGGTCGAGATGTCTCCTTCCTCTCGTCACTGATAGGAGGTGAATGGACAGTGAAACAGAGAGAGATATTGCTGAAATGTAATGTTTTATTATTGCTATCGACATTATGATGGGTGGCAATTAAGGTTAGGATACCGGATTACATCTGATGGAGAAACAGCATCATCAGCTGGAACCAAATTAGATTAAGTTTCGTGCATTTAGCTGATGCACTTATGTAGTCTTGTGTAAAGACTTTGAGTGATACCTTGATTAGTACATCAATAATAAGCTGTTATAAGATAATAATAATAAGTCTAATTTTTGAGCAGGTGCTGAAGCTCTTTGGTTGCACTTTTTTTGTTTTTCCACTTTATAATAAGACATCAAGTCCTTTTCAAAGACCTTGACCTGACAAAGGACAAAACAGACCCTTCTGTAGAACTTACGGCAGAGAAACCATAGATGGCGCTGCGCTGAGGTCTCCCATAGGTGTGTCCAGTAACTCGATGGCATTCTGCAGCTCCAGTTTCTTATACAGAGACACAATACTGGACTCTGCCCTGTTGTCTCGGAGCAGGATACGCCTCAAAATACGGTCGTTAAACTTCTTAAACCTGAAGCAAAGACAAAGTAACACAGATCACTGGTAAATGAATGAATACATTTACCTTAATCGGCAAGAAGAGACACAAATCTTCTAAATCAATACACACATTTCTAAATCAATAAATTTTTTATTGGACTCCAAAAATAGACCCTACTTGTCTTTCCAGTAATAGTGGCTCCATTGTCCACACAAGTCCTCAATACCACAAACGACATGCTCCATCACCTGGAAGAAACACAAATGTAATTCACCAGCCACAGACAGAATAAAAACTAAGACTACGTAGAGGTGGGAAAGCAAAGCTGATACTTGCCCTGGTGTGAACCTCTACGTTGATGGTATGCAGGTCTTTGTTGGTCCTCCTAATGTTTATATATTCTACTATGGGACGGATGCTGATGCCCTGGAAAGATGGTAAATATTTGAAGATTTAAAAGGGTTCAG
>NW_023340206.1:11343156-11351037 GCF_004916995.1 Morone saxatilis
GAGTCTGATATTCACTCTCTTTTAACTCTATTTTATGTACAAATTGAAAACATTTATTAAGTAAGTAAATAAATACAAAGGTCATTAGGTTTCAAATGGAGATGTGTTGTTTATGCCAAATGTGTAATTATTTTAACATGTGTGTTTCATGTAGTTGAATGCACACATAAAAAGGAAGCATTATAATGTATATGGTGCTTCACTTTATCTTTTTCTTTCTTTATCTTTTTCTATGCTTGATCTGTTTTTCTTTGGACATTTAAAATCTTCCATACAGAGCACGGATGGTCTGCTGTATTTCAAATAGGTGAGAGTTTCCAGCTAAAGGTCTCACCTGTATGAAAACAGTGAATATAATAACGGCAACTGAAGCTGTGACAAACAGGTTCTTTCTGTTGATGGTATCAGGCAAGGTGAAGGCCAGGGCGAAGCAGATTGCCCCTCGCAGGCCTCCGTAGGCGAGGCCAAACTGGTCCTTGTAATTGAACTGGATGGTACGGAATGGGTTGATGATCTGGGTCAGCACCAGAATGCCTGCAGCACAAGAAGCGTTGAGAAGCGTTGGACTGATGAACCTGTTAGACAGAGCTTTGTCAGGACCTCCCCAATAAGTGAAGGCTCTCACCAATTCCCCTCCAGATGAAGGCCAACAGCAGCGTAAACATGATGTAGGCCCAGTTCCACTCGTGCTCCGTTATGGTGATGGTAACAACACCCAGGAAGAAGAAGATGAGGGTTTCCGAGACGGTGGCCAGCATCTTGACAACGTGGCGGATGGTGGTGCAGGATCTCTGGGATACATTCTCCTCCACGTAGTACTTCATGGTTATGGCACATGTTACAATGCTGCAGGAAGGAGGAAAAAATACAGATAAACCCAAATAGTAACCCTTCATTCCCCAAGATTCAAATCCTCATTCTACAATCTTGCGTTGTAAATTACAATAAAATAATCCTTATATAGAATCCTTGTTTCTGATAAAGAAAATATGAAAGAAAATATCGATTTTAGTTTGAGAAATTAAGGAAGTCAGAATTTGTCTTCAATCTATTTTTGGTTAAAAAATGTGAGACAATCACGTTGTCAACCCAGTATCGTAAATTATATCAAAGGGTGAGTTGAGTGTATCACAACATCCCTACAAAATACAGTATCTGAGAAACCACTTACAAGGTTTTTGAATAAATATGAGAATTAGAGGGCAACATGTGAAAAGAAAAACACAAGATAAACTGAGAGATAAACATACTTTGGATTAAGAAATGCGCACAATGTAGTGTGATATAAATCATTTATTCTATATATATTATTTATAAATGCTAAAATAAACAGTTACATTAAAGTGTTACCCATATTTAAGACTAGTTTTAACCAAAAAGGGAGAAAGGCTGCACTCAATGCTCCTACTTATTAACAATAAGCTATTTTAAAATCCATTGGGTGTTAAAAAGCTGAAATGAGGGTGTTTATTCATGGTCGTTATTGTTTGTATAATTGACTGTATTTTTGCCTTTATTTTTTTAAATCTTAAGATGTTTATCATGAGTTATGCATCGCAGTTTTGTTGTCTCACCTGGACAGTTTGCATTTATTTAGGTTTTTTTGGACACACAGAACAACTGCACTTAAACTTGTTTAATTTCCCTCTCACTTCAGTGCACGCTTAGTCACCTGGGAATGTTGCTCGAGCACATTTTTACCTCGTTACACCTTCATGACAGCGATTCACAGCGAACATGCCACACGTGTTGCTTTTAACTGAACTCACAGTGGGCGTAAAACTAGGTGGAAGGACAAGTTTGTACAAGTTGCATTAACATGTTAAGTGTTGGAAAAATTATAGCTAAAGCCAAGAAAGCACAACTCTCTACTGGGTAGCCTAAGCTATACTGTAGTTAACAATTTAGCATTTAGCTGCTACTTCTAGAAATATTTTGATCACTCATTCATCTTGATTTCATCCTGTTATTTGAGCCGACTCATGTTGGGATGATAACATCATGTTTACCTGTTGTCAGTGGTGGAATTTAACTAAGTACATCTCGTACTGTTGTTCCATCTGCTACTACATTTAAATATTGTACTTTTTACTCCTCTACATGTATCTGATTAAAAGAGTTAACATTTTGCATGCTGCACACACTGAAAGAAATCTTCATATTGTCTGTGATTAAGTCCTAATTTTAACCCATTTTAACAAAAGTCAGCTGGTTTTATGATTTTAATTCTAAAGCAGCAATCCCTTATTCTGTCTTCTTTAGGATTTTCTTGAAACAAGATGGTTTCTATCAACAGGTTGAAATAATCTAGATCTGATTTGTTTTAAGAAATAAAATATGTTTTAATATACAGCAGCAACAAGGAAGTTACAATTTTTGTTGATTATGGTGGCCATTATTATGGACAAAAGTGGTAGTGTTCCTACTGCCTTGTTTCATTGAATTCTAGGGGAATCTGACTTGGTTGCAGGCATTAAGAATAGCCAACCTTCTAGCGGATGGTATTGTTTGTTTGCAAAGGTCATATAGAGGCATTAGTATTAAATTAAGACTTTTTCATAAGAAGTTAAAAATGGGTTTAAAGTTATTAAAAACTAATTAGTAATTAAGGCAGAGATTATTTTTGCTGCCAGCACTACAAATCTAAAGACACAGACATGGTTGACTTGCAAACAGGAAGTGCTAATAGCTAATTCTGCATACTTTTAATGTTGGTACTTTGGGAAAAAAACATATCAGACACACAAGATTGTTTGTGTATGTGTCTTTACATGTCTTAATGGTGGTATTAATACTTTGGATCTGAATACTGCCTGTTGGATGCAGTTTAATAATTTAATATAATATAGTTGAAGTGTTTTGTAGACAGTTGGCCTGCACTTACGCCAGGATGCTGGAGATGGAAAAACACTCAGCCACCAGGTACGCCAGGTAGCTGTACATGAAGACGAAGAGGGGCTCGATCTGGCGGACATTGTGGGTGAAACGTGTGGTGAATGCAGCCATAAATCCAAACAGAAGGCCAAAGAGGACACCTCCGGCCGCCACCACGAAGAACCTGGCCACTCCCCGAAATACATCAGCGGATTCAACAATGGGCATGTCTGCTAGAAAGGTAAACATGCTGGAAAGTACCTGCAGAGAGACAGACACAGAAAAAGAAGAACAGAAAACAAAGCTGGACACAGGGTTTGCTTGCATGTAAGCGTGAGTTCACAAACAGCAGTCAAGCAGGTTCAACTACTCAAACACTCTCAAGAATCTGCCCCAATTAAGCTGTTGTTAGACTGTAAACTGCTTTGTCAGGCTGAATGTTATGTCCCAACATGATTTGTGTCACTCGACTGGCAATACTGACATGTTGCCTTTTGGGATGCAACTGAAGGCAATCAGCACCAGGAAGGGTTGAGTGAAACTTACCTCTCAAGTGAAACTGAGTGAAATTCTACAATGAGAAAACTGGCCAAACTAGACTGACAGATACAGACAAATATACAGAGCCCCAACTGCTTCTTGTCAAAGTGATGGTTGGAGAAATGTGTAATTTTCTGGTGCAATGTTGCATTCTGAGGCTTTCGCAACCACCAAAAAAATGTTTTCCCTTGTTCCCTCCACAACAATATCGGACTACTTCTATCTTTACCTTGAGTTCAGGGGCTCTTTCAAATTGTAGGCGAGTGGTAGAGGGCGCACAGAGGGAGAAAAGTCGGGCAAAGATACTGCATGAGGTCGACCACACAGATATGATACATATATTTTTACATTTAATGTGAGGTACACTGCCCGACAATATTATATCTGGAAGTGTATGTCCATACATCTGCTTAGTAGTCATATCAAATACGAACTTCCTTAAAACTTGCAGAACTTGCCTTAGAAACATCACGTTTTTAAGTTTTCCAGTAATTCAGTGATGGTTATCTGTGCATCCGTGGTTACATTGCAGATAGGAAGTGTTTATAGCTAATTCGGCATGCTTGGCTCTAATTTACCAAACTGCAACAAATATATGAAGATAGCTTTTTGGCTTGTGTTTAATAAAGAAGGATTAGGCTAAAATCCAACACTTTGCTTTATAAACTATAAATGGTTGACGTGGGGTCATGAGTAATGTGAACATGAAAGCCTGGACGCATTCATTATGTGCACTCAAGTGACTGGAAGGGAAACTCTAAGAGCAGGAAGAGATTATATTTAACCTGTGTCATATTATATCACGAGAATAATACCGTGTCCATATCACCCAGCTCATTACTATTCTGTGACTGGTTGGCACAACAATCTATTTTCATAGATTCACACAGTCCACACAAACAAACGCCCCCCGTACTCACCACAGTGACAGCATCGTTGAAGAGGCCCTCTCCAAATATGACTATATACATCTGTTCATTCACTCCAATGTCCTCGAATACATTCAGCGCAGCCACAGGGTCCACGGCCGAGATGATGGACGCAAACAGCAAGTTCTCCTGCAGTGAAGGGAGTGAAAAACAGAGAGAGTTTATTCCTCCTGTTGGGTTTGATGAGCAGCTAGATTAATTAACATTTAGAGTGCATTGACCTCTTTCTCCATGATGTTAAAAGCAGGCAGTCTCTTGTTTCTTTGAGACATTTTCTTGGACATCATGGTACTAATAGTTCTCTAATATTTAAGAAAACAATCTCTCCACAAGGTACATTTAGTAGCTGCTCTGGAGCTTTTCATCATATCACATGGTTTTCATCAGCAGATTGAATTCAGTTCTGAGCACTTTAAAGACTTTGTTGAGGTTCAACATTTAGTTTTGACCTTAAACATTGCATATCATAAGTTATGATTGAAAGCTCCAAAACAGCCACTAAATAAATCTTGCAGTGAGGCTGTTTTCTCATGTTGTTTAAAAGGTCGATGAATTTATCCCCATTATTGCTGTTTTTAAGCAACGTTTGAGCAATTCATATAAAATATGCCTTTTGTTTCATACCATTTTATCCTAAGAGCTTTTTTTTTATTAATATTTATATAAAAGCGAGAGGGGAAATAGCACTCATATGCCCATACACACACACACAAAGGATGATGAGTTGCAAAGTGGATTTTTCTTTGTTTTAAAGGGTCATGACCCAAAAATACTGGAACCGTTGCCTTAGAGTACATTGCTGTAGTGCATTTTTGGAATTGGTGGCTTTCCTGGCAGTCTAATCCTTAATACTGTCTGAGCCACTTTCTATCCACTTTTAACTGATAAAACAAAAACAAAAAAATCCCATACATAAATATCACACATCTTGCATCACATCTCATCCTTTTATTTAATCGCAAAATTCCATGATCTAAACTTCTTTTTCTCAATTTTGAAATGCCTTGTAGACTGTAGCCAGACTTGAAATAACCTATTCATTTAACCATTTGCACAATTAAAACATAATACTGCATTAAAGATACTTAAGTTGTTAAACAGAAGCCAAAGGATAATGTAATCATAAAATAATACTTTTCAAGTACTCACAACTCAATTGCATTGTTTACCATACGTCACCCGAGTAATTCCTCCAATCAGCAGAGCCATGTAGTTGGCTGCTTAAGGGGCGTCCCCTTAGATCTCAATCTCAACCTAAAATCACTGCACCATTGAGCTTCCTGTGACCTCAACTGACCTGCAGGTTGATATCCTGAAGTCCAAACACCTCAAACTGGCAGATGGCGAAGAGGGAAAGCCCGATGCCGATACTGTTCCACAGAGTTCCCACGACGGCGTACCACAGCACCGTGCCGATGTTTTCGAAGAAAGGCCTGGTGGGTATGAAGTAGCCGCTGTCGAGGACGATGGGTGGGAGCATGTAGAGGAAGAAGACGTTGGAGCTGAGGACAGCGGGGGGCTCCTCTTTGACTGCGTGCATGATGGCACCGACAATGAGGCCAATGGTAATCAGCAGGCAGGACTCTGGGATCCAGATGGTGATTTTATGGTAAATATGGAAACCTGGAGATTAGAAAAGACAATGCAAAGATGAATCTGAAACAAACCCTATTTCTTTATGCACAAACATAAACCTCAACACAATTCATCCAAACGTACCAATTTTGGCAAAAGATGCCAGCAGTACCCACAGTGTAAACTCAAAGGGGAGCTGGATCCGAGGGTAGTCCATAGTAAACACAGGGAGGTTGGCCCTCTCCTCGCTGGGGAAGGCCTGGGGTTCATTGGGGAAAGGTTTGACGGTGGGAAGGTTGGTCTGTGATGTAGGTTTGGATTCCTGATGCTCACATTTCCCTCCAACACAGAAGAGCAAGAGGAGCAGAAACATGCAAAAGACTCCTCTCTCAGTCCTGACTCCAAACAAAACAGAGGTCCCCATTTCGACTTGTTCAACACAGATCTCAGGTATTTCCAACGTGAGTCATAAAACACTGAAAATATAAGTCCCAGGACATTGAAAAAAAATACTATTGTGTAGCTTCTTTAAAAAGCCTTAGCCTTTAAAAAACAAGGCATAACTACTCCTTTACTCCAGTCTGTGTCCAGAGCAATTTAATATCAATGTTTTAATTGAAAAAAATGACTGCATATTGAAGTTTTTGTTAGATAAAATTAAAAACACAAAGTCCTCCTTCAGAGCAGCCTTAACAGGATCCAGCCTAAGGTGCAACTAATTTCTGGTTTCAACTGTTGCTGAACCTGCTTGTCACATCACCTGTGACACATGTGCCCGGCCTACTGGGTGAAGCCCATTAGGACACATTAATGACATGTGAAAAGACAACAGCAAGACAATGATGTTGGTGTGACGCTATTAAACCAATCTAACGCCTATGATTTAGAGTAAATAAAAAAACAAACATGCAACTTGGCAATTAGTGCACAGCTTACAAGTTTTAACTCAGGTGTTAAACCTGCAATACCATATAAAGTCCACATGATGGCGGTAGAAAACAACTGGACTTCACTTGCTTTTGGAACAATAGTTCTACATAGGGAATGGCCAAGTGTAAATAAGTTTAATTGTCAATATAATCATCTGTTAGAAGTTGTAGTAATTGATAGATGAATGAATGAATGTTTTTAAGTGTCATACCCAAGACACTACTATACATACAGTGGCAAAATAAGGCCCATTTTGTTGTGGTGTCAACACTTATCACACCCACTTTTTACACTATTTAATACTGCTACTGTATTTATGCATATACTGTACACTTTTACTTTTTTGTGTGCACATTATTAGTATTAGACCTGTACTGTATATTTATAGCCATGTTAAGGCTATATTCTTCTGCTAAATTACATATATATATATTGTCCTGTGCTGTTATTATTATTATTATTTTAACACAATGCCACTACCTCCTGCTGGAACCCTTTGCAATATTCTATATCAATCACATCTGTGTTAAAAAACAATTTTATCTTGTATTGTTCTATTTTATTTTGTCATTTAATGGGTAAACAGTGCAAGTGGAAGTAAAATCTCTATCTCTCAGTCTATCTTATTTAATCTGTCCGCCTTTTTAAATTGATTTTTTATGTGTTTGGTTTATGGTCTCTTTCACACAAGTCTCTTCAGTCTTGTCTGTCCTAAAATCTAAAATAGCAAAAAAAAACAAAAAAACAACAACAACATTTTTCATAGTTTTGAAAGGAATGTACTTTATTATTATTATTATTTTTTTTTTTTAATTGAACAATTTAAATGTACAAAACTACAAGGTATACAATAACAAGCACATTGGTGACATAAATAATAAATAAATCAAAGATAGAGTACAAATTAAAAAAAAATATATATATATAAATATATAAATAATTAAAATAAATAAATATAATTAAAATAAATAAATATAATTAAAATAAATAAATATAATTAAAAATAAAAAATAAATAATAATTAAAATAAATA
>NW_023340206.1:11351137-11355528 GCF_004916995.1 Morone saxatilis
TGTGTGTGTGTCTAGGTGTGTGTCTAGGTGTGTGTCTAGGTGTGTGTGTGTGTGTGTGTGTGTGTGTGTTGCCAAAGATAGGACCACCACATGGAGCATGGCTTAAAACGTGCTTTGTCTCCCCCGTGGTTTCTGTGTATGAGCCATCTCCACTGCAAAAAATATCTATTGTCTGAAGTGTTTCACTCCTGTAGAAACAAGATTCATGTTTTTAAAGGTGTTCTTTATTGATGCTATTATTTGAGATGCAGCCAGCTATTTTTCCATCTACTCAACTGATGCTGTAATTGATGCTAAACATATAGGATGGTAAACTGTAGTATCTTTAGGGTTTGGACTGAACATAAGCATTGTGAATGTGGTGTTGTTACTCTTAATGCAAACAGTTTAGGTTTTAATTTTGAAGATCAAGATGATCCTCATACGTACAGATCACGTTTGTCTATATAGCAAGAAGATATTAAGGAGGGCTGAGTATCTGTTTAGTAGTGACAAATAGCAAGTATGAACCTGTTAACTACAGACAGATTGAAACCTTTCCCTTTTCCATTCCATGTTCAGTTTCTGTTGAATCCTAGAGGAAGAGAAGAGGCTGTTTTTACTGCAGACCAGGCAGAGAAAGAGTTAATTGGCCTGAATGTTTGGGAAGCAGCGAGCTGTGTGAGGGAGAGAGAGAGAGAGAGAGAGAGTAAAGGGGGAGGAAGAAAGAGAGATGGGAGCTGGAGGAAGAGGAGAGGGCGAGCGCTGGCGGCAGCTGCAGTCTCTTTGCCTCGTGACGGCGTCTGCAGCGTGAGTTTGTTTACATCCATCGGCAGCAGGCAGAGCGGAGCAGACGTCCTCGGGTATGTGTGTGTGTGTGTGTGTGTGTGTGTGTGAACTCTTTAGCATTTTGACCATCATTGCTCAGATTTGGACGGCGATGCTGGTTTCATGTCTTGAGAATGACATCCAAGCTGCGTTTGGGCATTTTGGGAGAAAATGCACAATCATGCTGGATGCTAATTGGTTGTCTTTGAACCAATCATGCAGTTCCTCGCTGCACTGAGACAACAAAGATAAGAGGACAGTTTTACTGAGACTGCTGTAGTACAATTTCAGGACTAGGTAAAGACACTTGTGTGTGTGAATGCAGCGTATACGCAGGTAATATGATGGTTTTCACTTCTCTAAAACATGCCATAGGAATTGGATTCTGTATCACACAGCGCTAATGTAATATATTCCTACTCAATTCCTCGACAATAAATCAAGAAAGAACACAAATCTTTACAACTTAGATGCTCAAATTAGTGAGTATTTGGCAGTTTCGGCTTTAAAATGACTAATGGTTTTAGCTTTAGAATTAGTAAGTAAGAGGGTTTTTTGTGGGGGGGTTGGTAGTACGTGGCACAGTTATTGATCCTAACCCTTTGACCTTTTGAGTCAGGGTGGTCCCAGAGGACTACTCCAGCAGTCATGAGACTACTTTACTCTACTCGAGCGTGCTGGCTAAAAGCATGGTGCTTTAGTACGGGACGGATTTAGGCCCATAAGTGAAACAGTGAGAAGGGTTTACTTAGTAGTTTATATTAGGAAAATTTAGAAAAATATTACGATAATTTTAGCTAATGGATGATGACATTAAAGATAACCACACTCAATAAATATATGGTACTTGCTGTCTTGCTTGACATCCTTCATTTTTGTTATAAGCCATATTCCACAATTCTGCACTTGATTTTGGATCAGTGTGTGTTGACAGTGTGAAATGCAAATGAAACTAACAACCCAAAGAGAAATGCCAGTGCACAAAAAAAGCTGTGTCACCCCCACACTGGTCCGTTTGCTGAGGTAAATGTGGGTTTACAGGCCTCATTGGACATGCATCTCGAGTGATCCGAGCACAGGTGGACAACGCTAAGTTTGTCTCCAGTCCACGTCCATCTGTAGCAGGGAGTCAACAACCTCTACCTTCTACTATAAGAGCCACTGTTCGCTGGTCAGGACGGGACATACGACACTTTTTAGTAGACGAACAATTAGAGACTATAAATGTAACTTCACTTTAGGCCTACAACAATGAAAAATAAAAGTGTTATGAATATGTTGAATAAACATGATTCATCTCCATATACATTTTTACACATTTACCACTGGAGAGCTGCTTGTGGCTCTGGAGCAGAGATTTGGAAACAAGTAACGATATCAGGGCGTCTTTTTTAATTAAATGAGCAACGTGTGTGTGTGTACGTGTGACACTGTTTTTGTTTTGTTTTCCAGCGTGTCTTTTCTGTAGGGAGAGCGCCCCGCAGCACTGCGATATTAAACATGATGTCTTCGACGAACGAGGCAGACAAATGTCCATCCTGGCAGACGGCGTCTTTGTGCCACAGATGGCTGGAGGCGCAATCACTGGCCTCTCATGCAAAACCAGGAACAAAGACATGAAACAAACCTGTCAGACGGACTGCTTTCATTCTTAAAAGCATCATTTTTATAAATGCATTTACAGTCCAGAATGAGACACACATTTTGAATTGTTTTAATATATTAGTGTGTCTCAGTTGGCGGCGGGGGGGGTTTGTCTCTCCTCATTCTGATGAGTCATTGGCTGATGCCCACATCTCCTCAGGCCAGATGAGGTCACGGTCACGTGGATCTTCTGGTCATGTTTGTGTTTCTTGTACACGAACAAACAAAAACCGGCATCTCGTGTCACCAAAAAGTCTTTTTTTTCTGAAAGAAGAACGCCAGCTGCCAGCAGTGTTTGGGCATTTTCACTTTTTAAATACAGCAGATATCGTTGGTGTTCGGCCACTTGATTGACACCCTGGAAAAATCAGATTTGCACGAGAGCCCAGTGAAATGACGTCACCCCATTTTTAGCCACATTAGTGTCGTGGGTCCGTGGAAATGTCGGTCGGTCTGACCACTTTTGTTTCAGATATTAAGTCGAACTTTTCCTCTAGTGCCACCATGAGGTTCACATTTGTGTCTTTGAGTGAAACGTCTCATCAAATAGTGGATGTATTGCCATTGAATTCAGTCATTCATGTCCTGGATTAATCGGGATATATTCCATCACTTCAAACCTTGTGTTTTATGTCAGCAAGTCTTCATTGATTACTTCCATCATATTGTGAGAAGTTGTGCTTGCAGTCAAAGAGAAACTCGTCACTTCAGCCTCTCAGGTCACTTCTGCTTTTAAACGCTTCAGAATCTCGTGTTTGACCACAGAAGCTAGTCAGTCTTTGTTAACCACACCATGACTCCCACAGCTGCATTAGACATGGTACTAATGTAAAAATCACCTTCCTGCACATTTGCACTTACTCCTTTTATTTCTAGGTATGGTCAGTGGCAGGAAATCCCCCAACTGTTTTCTAAATACAGCAGTGAATAAGAAAGTAGACTTTCTTCCTCTGCACTTTAAGCTATTTCAAGTGGTTTCTTTCAACTTTATGCTTTTATTTTTGCTTTTATCAAGGTAATGTCTCATTATACTAGATATTCTAAAACCATGTGCTTTTCATTGCAAACCAGGGAAAGTATCTCTGCTGTACTACTTAGTTCAACAAAGACTGAAAGTGATTTGAACCTGCTGAAGTTTCTCACCACAGTGGTGTGTGTGTGGCTCTTACTTGAGTTAAGACTTAGTACACGTAGGTCATTGTTGCCATGATTGTGGCAGTGAAGCAGCTAGATATAATGCAGGCAACCAGAGTGAAGGTTTCACACTGACTCTTTCAAGACACTTCCTGAAACAACAGAAGGAAGTGATGCTAACTTGAGCAAGAAGCAGTATCACACTGTGGGTGAGGTTTGCGTTCTCCTTTTGTACCACAATTCGCTGTCAACAGTTTATCTTTTACGGTCGAGTCCTGGAACACATTGTGCCAGATGATGTCATTTTGTTAGCAGATAAAGCACCAGGCTGCGTCGTTTGTCTTACTTTTACTGGAACATTACACCATGTTTGCTTGTGATTGTTGCAGCTCAGTTTGCTTAAAGTTGAAGTCCGACTTTGTTGCTTCTATGACAGGATGTGGTATAAATGTGTTACTTCTGCACATAGTGTATTTGAATATTTCTGCACACTGAGGGCCCTAAACAGTGTTGGTGTTGCGTAAATTGGGAATGACTGGAAAGTCAGTGTCCCACTTGTGTCATAAAAGCCTGGAAACGCCCCTGCACCTGTGGTTACCACGGTAACACCAAATGCAATACTACAAGAGATGGTTGCAATCACAGTATTGATATTATATTGGTTTATTGCCCAGGTCTATCGAATATTTTAGAGGCATATTCCAGTAAATTAATCTCAGTTTACAGAAAATATCAGGATACAAATGGCATCTAAATTAATATCACAGCTTCTGTGTTAGTTATTTTCTAAGATTATGATTATTATT
>NW_023340206.1:11355646-11391167 GCF_004916995.1 Morone saxatilis
TGTGTGTGTGTGTGTGCTCTGTGTGTTTGAGGGTGTGGGCGATGCTCATTTTCATGTGAAAAGGGCTACAGCTGCTCCGTCCCTCTAAAGAAATTATTCATGCTTTATTCTAATGCCGCTCCCACAGGGTCCACACACACACACACACACACACACAGGGACAGGGAACACCTCTATTATTAGCTCAATCGTGCAACATGGGGGCAAATCTGTTTTCGACAGAACTTAATTTTTGTTATCTGTGGTTTAGAAAGTGAGCAATTATGGCCCCTCAACAAATGCTGACTGACTGGACTTTTGGTCTTATAGCGATAAAATGGAGAAACAAACAAAAACAAGCTCGTAATGACAAGAAATGTTGACATTTTGTACACAGTTTGCAGATATAAGCTGTGTAAAACCCTGTATTTGATGTCTTTTCAGATTGTGAACTTGCTGCCCTGTCTGGAAGATCATCCTCACTGAACCTGGATCAGCTTACTTTGTCTTCTTCATCCCATCAATAGACTGTGAGTAAATATAACATGATTACAAGTGCTCAAGTGGTGTTTTCTAAAAGCACATTCTCAGTGGTCGCAGAATAAATTGGAACTTGTCAGATTAGTGATAATATTTTATTTCAGTTGAGGGTGAACACAAATCAACTTGTTCATCTGGTTTGTCACTCGATATACATCCTTATTTCTGCATTCAACAGCATTAAAAAGTTGAACCACGAAGCACACAAGGCTACATTCTCCCTTCAGATTCATCTTTTTAGTCATAGAAAAGGTTCATTTTTTAATTTTCATTTGAAACATTGCATCAAAACACATACAGGGATTGGGACAGTCATCAGGTACATGTGCCAGATTTCTTTAATTTGTTTAGGTGCTGTAGTTCATCAGAGAAAATTGATTTATTATTATTAATATTCTACTAACTAACCTACTCGACTTACTTCATTTTAAGTATTTTTTACTAAAGGAAAGATTATTTTGCGACTTACGATGACAGTAAATCTGTTATTAGCTCGAACGGCTATTGCTCACAACTAAAACTTGAAAGGCGTCAGAGACGGTGATAACAAATCATTACTATAATCACACACTGAGTGTTTTGATGAATCATTGCTCCACATTGTAACAGAACGCACTGTGAACCAATTAGGCAAGAATGACGAGAACATTTTGACGGTCGTGTTCGCTGACGGTTCCTCTGAACTGGCAGTGAAACCCAGGATAACGGTCAGAGAGCCACTGTGCAGTCTCATCACGTATTACATGTCAGTCTGAGCAGAGGCAGTGATTTGTTGGTATAAAGAGACGAGGGCTTTGTACCAAGTACACTGACACATTACTGATTTCTGTGTGTGTGCTGAACCTTTCACTTCCTGCTGTCTTTTAATCCTTTGTTATCAAATTTCAGATTTCAGTTCTACCTACATCAGGGTCCTCTATTTAAAAAATAATAAATATATCTATATGTATATATAGCTAGAGTTTCGCCCACATCCTCTAACACCATGAAATTTAGGAACAGGCATACGACATACAAATGGTTTGTGATTTTATATGAAATAAATAAATTGTAAAATACAGTTTTGAACTATCCAAAGGCATTCAAATGACAGAATATCTGCTTTAATCTCTTTAAGCCGTACTTTAAATCCCAAACCAGATTTGTAGTACCGGAAACTCTCTTCTTTACAGACTAAACTCTTTTTAAGTCGAATGCTACCATACTTCTTATAGCCAATAAAATATAGCTTTGTTTTGTATAAAGAAGTGAAAAAGAAGAAAACCTTCTGAGATGGATTCCTTTGAATGGTGATTCAGAAACAAACTTCTCTAAATCCTGCACTCTCTCCTTAAACTGGGATTAGCTGATAGTGGTATGCTAACTCTTCATATTTACTATTTAAAGTGTTAAAAATGATTTAACCTCAAATCTTATCTACTTTCTGCCGTAAGACTGGAATAATACTTTGAGAAGATACACAAAAGTGTCTTTTTGGAGCTTTAATACGTAGTCTCACACCTCCCACAGCTCAACAATACGTTACCCAGCCCGAACTGATTGGACGATCCAAATTCCAAAGACAGAAAATATATTAACTTTATATACACACATAAAAGAAACAGCCGTATAAATGTCCCACACTGGTGCATGTTAGTTTGTGGCAGCGGCGGGAAGTGGTGGGGAACCATGGGAATTTCCCTTGGTGACCAAACTTCAATAACTGAAGAGTAATCGATCAACAATTTTGGTAATTGAATAACTGCTTAAGTCGTTTTTCAAACACAATTATCCACCATTTACTGCTGCTGGCTTCTCCACTGTGAGGGTGTGCTGCTTTTTCTCTCTTTTATATGACTGTAAACTGAATATATTTGGGTTTTGTGAGACAAAACAAGATTTTGAAGACATCATTGGACTCTGGGAACCTTTTTCCCACTGTTTAATAATGTTTAATAGACCAAACAATTAATCAAATAATCAAAAAGACAATAATCGTTTCCCTTCTTTCTGTTGTTGTTCACACTGCAGTCAGCTGGACCTCAGTGGCATGTGGTTAAAGAGAACGTAAAGGGAAGGATCACATTTTAGGAATTCATCTTACCTTTCAATAGATAAAGTAACTAGAAGCAACTCGGCCTTTTTAAAATCAAGTATGTGCTTGAAATTGCACAATTTTTTCAGCTTTGATCAGTCACCTCTGGTTGATGAATTCACTTATGGGATGTTGTGTTTATTTTGTTTTGGAGTTGTCCTTCTGCTGTTGGATATTGTGTAACTGCGTCAAGGAAGAACCAAATTTAGAAGAACGCATCGTCCAGTCTGAGACGAGATGTGTCCCGACACACACACACACACACACACAGAAAAACGTGTGGTGTGATGCCTTGTCTTCTGTGTGTGAAAGGCCTCTTGGCAAAGAGGAAGCTGTAAAAAGGGGTTTCACCATGTATGGTCAACTGGACTCTCACTCTCACGCACTCTGTCTCTCTTTCTCTCGGTCTATCTTGAAACTAAGACACAAGCTTCAAACACGCCCACATAGAGTTACACATAACATATACACAAGCAGAGAAGACGAGCGCTCCCTGTAAGGCTAACAATAAGGGTTTCAAACCTTAAACCAGGTCCAGTCTTCCTCCCGTCTCCTTCACCATTAAGAACTTCTTAAAAACTTTCCCACAACTTACATTTAACAACCTCTGATGCATTGTGTTGCTACGGTTTCCCTGAGTGCCGTTAATGGCTACTCTTCCTAAAGCTTTAATATCGGATTTCACAACATGCTGCAGATTTGTGCTGCCAAAATAAATCTTGTTTGAAACTCTCTGGGCTGATGATTTGAAATTGCCTGTCCAACCAGTCCTCCAACCTAAACACCAGATCATTCAACAAATACTAAATCAGTCTTGTGAGGAGATTGTTTTGCCAACCCATGTGAGGATTTTCTGCCACCTCAAGTTCAAGCAGTTCTCTTTATCCAGCAATCTTTTAAATTACTGTTTTTTTGTTTTCATTTAATAACATATGATGAAAAAAACAGGTCAAATCTATGTTTTAAATTTGACTCAATTTCAATCTTTTTTTCCCAATTATTATGGTTTATTGACTTATATAACCTTTCAGCTTTAAGGGATATGAATCATCAAGATACTCAAAGAGATTAGAGAGGTCAGATGCCTTTTACAATCCCTACATTGTCTCGTCTCTGCTGATCTAACTTCCCTGTTTGAAAAATTGTGGAAGAACTGAGCAAAATGTGACCTATTTTAATGCAATTATCATATTGGGCTAGTGAAAGCATGATACACAGATTATCCTTTATTATTGAAACTTGAGAGTGTTTTTTTTAATTGCGGCATTTCAGAATAAAACTTACTTCAAAGCTCCCCCTAATTGCTTTTGTTAATGAGTCTTTAGGCCTGTTTATACCCCTAATAAGCCAAAATCCACTTTGTGAATCCTGGATTGGGGTTTTATGTGTCAGGAGCTGTGGCCCGGATTTACCGTGAGTGTGTGCGTGTGCGTGTGTGTGTGTGTGTGTGCCCCAATTCATGTGACTCACAAACCTACCCATACACTGACACGCCAAGCTAAATTTGGAGCTCCCTTATATGGCAGCTTTTCCCCCTCAGTGAAGTTTCTGTGCTGCCATGGATTCAGAGAGGAGTTACACTTCCTCATGTTTGCTGCTTGTGATATTTTTTTTTATTTTTTGGCATCACTGGACTGTTTTGGCAAGATAGTAAATTCCCAAACGTGCCAAACTACTTAATTGATTTGAGGTGTTAAATCTGCCGTCTGTTGCAGGTCATACACAAAGGGATTTGCGCTGAATGTAAGGCGTTAGGAGGCATGTTTAATTGAAACTTGCTGGAGAGAGGAATGGTTTCATAGTGATTTGACCATGTTTGACCATTTCTGGGTGATAAAAAGTTTGACAGACAAAACTCAGACCAATAACTTAAAATAAAATCAGGAGGTTGATGTCTGTGAACAAAGAATGTGATTTGGAAATGGGATGATGTGTAGAAACTTATTTTTGATAAGGAAAGTTGGAAGCAAGTGCTCGTTTTAAGCCCTCGCAAACCATGGTGTTTTTTTGGCTTTGAGAGTGGAAAATGTGACTCCAGTTGGCTGAGAGACTGGAAATGTTCTTCCAGGTTTGGTAACAAAGACCAGAGATGTACCTAGTCTGGTCATTTTCTTGAGTACATTCATGTTTGCTTATCTGCAATTTATAAAAAAGCTACCAGAACGGGGTAGAAACGTGTGTATGTGGTTGTGAGTTGGAAATCCATAAGCAAGGACGGCAAAACATTACTTAATACACTGAGCACATAATTCAAGGGAAGTGTTAATGCAAAATTTCTAAAATATGCATCTGGTTTTCAGAATAAAAGCAGAAAAGTAATGTAATACAGCAAATATATTGGCATACTGTACCAGCTAATGTATTGAAACTATTATGATGCATGTACGCTTATTTTAGCTGATAAGACTTTCTGTTCCCATCAACATTAATAACCTGATGCACTTGTTGGGAAGTGCCCACCCTTTTTATCCTGAAAGTTAGAGGTTAAATCATTCAGTGAATTAGATTGATAATTTGAACTGATCCAAATCCATGTTGATTGCTTTTTTTATCCGTGCAGTCCATGTTTTCCATTCTTTTCCTATTATATGGCCCTCTGGGGATCTGTAACTGCAAGTTGGACTAAATCTATCCGATCAGCCTGCCGCCAGGAACTCAACACTGGAGACCAAGGGCGCTTTAAAAGGAGAATAACTGTGGGTTTGAACCTGCGACATTTGTCGGCATGTTTTGGCATAAGGAGTGGTATTATAGCAGGAGCTTATGGAAGCTGCTGATGTATCACCATTAGATGAAGCAGAGCCACAATGACTAGGAGCTGCAGTCTTTTATCTGGACTGTGTGTGTGTGTGTGTTGTCCACACGTCATGTGATTTATAAATCTATAGTGAGAGAGAGCTGGAGCCGCACTGACTGGTGTAGCCTTTGATCTACAGGAACAGACCCAACTGCAGCTGTACTATTGTTTGTTACTGTCCCATGTCCCTTTGACTTTAGCTCACCTGTTTCTTTTCCTCATTCGAAGCGTACACTCTAAACTATTCTGTTTACTTCCCCGTGACTCTTCCCATCAGCACAGCACTCAGACAGCTCAGCTAAAAAGCCCTACAGGCTGATGGGTGTTTGTGCAGGCCCCCCCTCCCATCTAATCACAAACGTGTGTGTCTTCTTGTGTTTGTCTCCAACCCCGCTGTCAGAGCTCATGTTGTTCCGTGAATATTGAATAATGCACAAACAACTCGATACTCCCTCCAGAGAGGTGGCAGGTATGTCGCCTGCTCAGTTA
Source organism: Morone saxatilis (assembly GCF_004916995.1). NCBI lineage: Eukaryota > Metazoa > Chordata > Actinopteri > Moronidae > Morone > Morone saxatilis. The sequence goes on from NW_023340206.1 coordinate 11,361,526, forward strand.
TCTAGAAGTCTTACTCGTCTCGTCTTGCAGTCTTTACATCTTTGTCTCTTTTATTCATCCTCTGCCTCCGCCTGATGATGTGTCCTCTACTTTGCTATCCCCTGCATACATTTCAGTTCTGCCAAAGGAGGTTTCCATTACTCTGTCTGATATGAATCCAACACTTACAGAGATTGAGCCTCAAGTCAAAATCTTTCCTGTTTGTGTGCAGGTGTGACAGGAATACGACGTTCCAGATAAATATTTAATTAAATGTCAACTTGTAGACCTGTAGGAACAAGCACTTTAAAGCATCAGTAGACAATAGTTGCACAGATCCTGCGTGTAGAGAAATCTAAACTTTCATGCGAACAGGTAGATGCTCCTCCATCCAGAAAGGACTTCAGGTAGTGCTCCAGATGTTTGCATCAACAGATGTAGGGCACGTGTATCTGAGCTGACCAAAGTGGGCCATATCAGGCATTGCCAAGAGATCAGCATTGGACCACATATCAGGAAGTAGGCCGCCAACTATTAACCCAGAACCACAATTAAAATGAGATCACTCTGTGGGCCTATTTGTAAAAGATATATAGTTTAGAGTCCAGTTTTTAACAGTCTGGATGTTTAGTTTCAAGTAAATTGTCTGAATTTACGTTGTGTTTTTCTACAACAGCTCATGAGGCGTATGCTGTAATGTTAACCTAAACCTGAATCACTGAAACACATTTTTCTACAATAAATAGAGCATAATTCTACCAAAATAGACCACAGAGATCTCCTTTTGTGTATTGTCTAAGTAGACCATGGTGCCTCTCCATTTGAGCCAGCTACTGTCCCTTGCGCTTGCTGCGTAGCTGCAAATAGGCTAATTGGTCTTTAGCAAAATGGGACAGCGGGAACGAAAGCAGGAGAGACGGCAAAGAATGGGACAGCTGCTCATCCAGAGGCTAAAGCCTTCAGGGAAACAGATCCCAAAAGAGACAAAATGGGGAGGAAACAGCAAAAATAAATGATAGATTTGGGGAGCACAAGACAATAAACTCCCAGATCTAGGAGGGCAAGAGAATGTAGAACACTTGAGAGGCGGCAGATGGACATAAAGGAAAGGAAGAAGAGAAGAAAAAAATCTAAAAACCTGGAGGACCTAAGGAAACACCTACAGTCTCTTAGCAACATCAACATATGATGATTCTTGCACTTCTAGCGAGCATAAAAATGCTAATTTGTAGGTTTTTAAGTGGGTTGACACACAGATAAACACTCTTGCTTTCCCATATACGCCAACACATACTGTACACTGATATATGTGCATGTTTATATACAGCAAAACGTGCACACACAGACACAGCTCTGTAGCATGCCAACAGACGCATGCCTCTGTCTTTTACAGTCTCTCTCTATTTATCTACCGTATACGTTACATTATACTCACAGCGGTGAGTTAAAGGCTGCTTTCTGTCCTCTCACAGGATGCATTACTGACAGATTTTAGAACTTATTTATCAGTTTGAAGACTTAGTTAATGACCGTCCTCCACTGCCTGTTTTATAGAGTCTGATGTGTTTTGCTGGACATTTTTGTATTCATACATGCGTTTGCAGCATGAGTGATATATAGATAAATACTGTGGTTGTACAAGGGGTTTTTAACCTCTTTAACCCTGATTACACCGCTCTGTCACAGTGTCTCTCAGTTTATTTTCCTTTGTGCATAACATGTGAAGATTGAGATATTGAGCATACTTTGTATCTCTATCTGCTACTGCAGCTTTTACATTAGTCAAAAATGTTGCTAGGTCCGACAGTGTGATTCCTTTTTCTGTCATTTAAGATGCAAAGATGATGAAAACAATACCCTGTTGGGCTCCACAGAGGTTTGTGTAGAATATGAGCACAGAATAAGAACATAAAATAATGAGAAACAGAACTTAAGCTGCTGACTGTGTAGGTGGCAGATGTGAGTAAAGATTGGGTTACGTGACCTTGTAAGTTGCAGTTGATACTTTCTTTCTTGTCTGCTTTGTGTTTTTGTCTCTTGCTGGCTTTGTACCTTGTCTCACTTTCTTTACCCTGTTCCTTATTTCTGTTCTCCTCAGGTTTCCCCTGTTGCTCCTGTTGTAGGCGTTCAAATGGCACATTAGCATCACTGACTACGTGAATTCATTGGAATTCATATGCGGTTGGAGCCACACTTGGTTTTATTTTTATTTCTTGCCAATACAGTAATAATACTGTATGTTGACTTTCATTCCACTGAAGCCTTTTAATATATGATCCATTTTGTGTATAGTTCCTATAAACAGGGCCTTTCACTTTCACTCTAACTAGCATATAAATACCTCAAAAAAATGTGTTAAATATGATATTTTTGTTTGATGTTTTAGATTAGATTTCTCTCAGGTTTTCTTTGTCTATTTGTGCAAATCATACTTCTTTTTTCTGATTTATTTTCTTTTGCTTTATGATTTAAATGTACAAATATACAAAAAAGAATAATTAACTCCTGCCATACTGATACTGAATTTTTGATGCCAAAGAGTGAAGGAGGAGGGAAGTGTTGCTGCCTGGCACTGTTGTTTAACGTCTCTTGATACATTTCAAGATACTTAGGGAATTAAGCAAATGTTGACCTGAAGAAACAATGTGAAAACCTGTTAAATTTAATTTAAAAATATGTTATTTTAATCCAACCTCCCTCCCTCTCTTCTTCTCTCGTTCCATTTAGAGAGGTGAACCGCTTTCTAGAGCAACCGTGTATCCACGCAGAAAGAGGGGCACATCACATGGGAGTGCGTGACTGTGTGTGTGAGGGTGTGTGTTCAGGCCTCCTGCCGTCGCCCGCTCTTCCCGGACAGGCATGGCGGGGGGCAGAGAGCGCGGCTCCCGGATACAGAGGCCGTGGTCGGTGTACAGGGCCAACACATTCGAGCTGTCCAACGAGATGATCGGCTTGGCTCTCGCAGGTGAGGGGAAGTTGATTCTCCGCAGAGGTTTTCTGAAAAATAAAAACAGACATATGAAAAACAATACTTGATTTCAAAATGCAAAAATAAATTATTTATACATTAAACAAGCTGTATTGAGAAACATCAATTTACCAGCATTTCCAGTATGAATTAATCTGCCCATTGATTGATTGTTTGGTCTGTATAAAATGTCTTCAAGGGTCTTGTTTTGTTTGGATAACAGTCCAAAACCCAAACCGATTCCATTAACAATGATATGAAACATGGGAAAGCAGCAAATCCTCTTAAAAGAGAAGCTGAAACCAGATTTCTAGCTTAAAAATAACTAAAACTATCTATAAATATCAGAGTAGTTGCAGATCATTTCCTCGATCGACCGATTAATTAATCAACTAATAATTTCAGCTCTACTCATGATTTCTCTTTGTCTTTTTGTTTGTTTCCCTACCGTCTTAATTTGAATATGTTGTTAATAGAATCTTTTATATGTTTTTTTATTTTAGATCATTTCTAACATGTTTTGTGTGTGTGTGTCTCTACATCCAAGAAGTGCTGTACAGCCTATAAATCTCAGTAAGCAATACACTTAATAAATACAGCATAATAATCAATATTTAACACAGCAACACAAGAGATGCCCAGTATAAATACAGCAGGCCATAAATGTTAGCCACTTGCAGCACCACTAAAACTAAAATTAAACACTGACACAAACTCTCTGCTGGCAGTGTGTTATACTTGTGTGGGAGCCAATAGCCTCTTCAACCACAGTTGCCCTAAAGCAGACCATAATGAAGCCTGAGGGCTTCTCATCATCTGTCATACATACACAACATATCACACTGAGAATCCGTTGAGATTACAGTTTGTTTTAGCTTCTGCAGTGATTATTAGACCTCAGAGGGAAAGAGGTCAAACTGTAAAATGTTAAAGGTCCAGTGTGTAACATTTAGGAAGATCTATTTCTTAATATTCATATAACATTCATCAGTGTATAATCACCTGAAGATAAGAATAAGTGTTTTTGTTACCTTAGAACGAGATGTTTTTATCTACACAAATCACAGAAAGTCTTAAATTTAACTTTGTAAAGCCTGCAGAAACACCAGAAGAACATACTACCCTCTGGTCTGTCCATTGGTTTTACCTCACTTCCACCCTGAATTAACATGTTCAGGGTGTTCAGGGATTCTCAGTTTTGATATTATTGTTTTCTAAATACATTTTTAAGCTCTGCTTTTCAATTAAATGTATAAAAAAAGGACGACCACAACACCATAATTCGAAAAACTAGTGGAAGAAGTAGCAGTAGCACAGATTAAACTAAAGTTATCGCATAATGTTGTTGTAAAAAGTGCAATGTTTGCTTCAGTTAAAGTACAAAATAGCATAAAATGTAAATACTAAAGTAATGTAAAAGTACCTCCAAATTGCAGTTAGGTGTCTCATGCAGTTTGGAAATTGATATTTTTGATGTGCTGCGGTTGTTTTCTTGTGATATCTAATGCTTGTTGGGACTCGCTGGTTGTTTCCAGGAAACAGTCAGGACCCAGATGAGCCTGTGATTGAGTTCAGCGTGGGTGAGTAACATTCAAAATCAATCCATCCAGAGCAACTCATCAATAATTCATTGGTCATTCGTGAACATAATAGTGCATATTTTATTGTCTTTCAAAAGAATCATCTTTGGACGATTTGTTATAAAAGTGAAAATAATAAGCTATATAGTGAGATAGATAGAGAGAACTGTGATGTATTAGAGGATTAGGAGGGTTTCAGATGCCTCTTGGCTCATTTAGTGTCAACTAGTGTGTTTTGCATCCAGCCTGCACAGACCTGCTGACTCCTGCTTTGGATCGAAAACCCAACAGCTTTGTAGCAGTGAGCTGCACAACACCACCGCAGGCCTTCTGGACCAAACACGCCCAGACTGAAGTCATCGAGGTCAGATTCTCTAGACTCTGTCCATCTCTTATGATACGACATCAACTGTCACATCAGGCAAAGACTGATTGTTTTGCCTCTAATTCTACATTTAAAACACAGATTATTTAAAATGTCAAAACCCTGTAAAATAACAAAATGAGAGTTTTCTCCTGAAGTTTGATGAGTACAAAGGAACTTTTTAAACCATCAATCACCATTTACCCGGAAGACGTGTCGCTTAAGCTGATCATCTTCTCAAGTGTTAATGAAACCGGTCATGTCATTGAGGTCATGCTGATTCACTGCCTCCGTCCACAGGGCACCAGTAACCCCATCTTCCTCAGCAGCATCGCCTTCTTCCAGGAGTCCAACATCAACCAGCAGACGCAGGTGAAACTGGCCGTCTACGACGTCAAGGACCGCTCGCAGGGCACGGTACGATGCAGCGCACTGATCACTAAACGTCTCTTTTTATTCTGACAAACACTGTCTAAGCTTCTGTTCTCTAGAGTTAAGAAGAAATAAAGAAATAACATATCATTCATATTGTGTCTTTAGATGTATATGTTGGGCTCAGCACTTTTTCCTGTGAAGGAGTTGTTGCAAGAGAAAAGCCACAGATTACAGCTGGAACTAAGGTAACATACACACACACACACATTCACACACACACACTCTCTCTCTCCAGCTTCTTCCTGCTGTATTAAAAAGTAAAGTTTATTCATTTAATACAGTCATACATAAAGTCTAGTCTTGCTGAGATGTAACCCACGTCTTTTAGCTACTTAATAACAGTATGTTCAACAGTATGTTAATACTGGGGTGATGATGTTTCTCTCAGTAGATCATTCTGTTCTTTGTCATACTATAAACAGTTTTTTCCTACTTGACACTTTTGCATCTTAAAAAGTGGTCTATAAGAAAAGGTGGTTTACATTTGTGATCCCCAAGATTAAACCTAGGTCTATTAAACTGTCAACCACAGGTGCTAAAGATCCAAAGAATGTACAACATGCTCTACATGTTAAAAAAAAAAAATACAGGAAATCTGTTTTTATATACAGGAAATATTCAACACAAACATATGTTCTACCTTCCTTCCTTCCTTTGCTTTAAATATTATTCCTGTGCAAACAAACAGTTTAGTTTGCAAGAATAAAAGGATGTAAAATAAGATTTTTGGTAGATTTTTTAAAGTTAAGGTTTTTGTAAGGTTTTTCTGCTTTATATAATTGTAAATTGAATATCATCAGGGGGTTTTTCACAGTTTTAATCTGGTATTTTATAGACTAAACCATGAATTCAAAACTATTTACAGATTAATGGATAATATAGATAATTGTTAGTTAAAGCAGTAATACATTCATATAAACAAAAAAGGAAGTAAATGTGTTCCATTCGACAGATCAGCGGAGAACCAGCGGGTGGGGAACGTCACCATAGCTGCCTGGCAGATGGAGGAGAGAGCGGATCAGAGGATGTCAGTCGGCCGGCTGCCAGACAGCATCAACGGGCGGGTAAGAGGTGCTGGGAGGGACACGGTCCTCTGGGAGCATTTGGTTAAAGATTTATAATGCAAACATTGTGAATAAAGGAAGGAAGTGATGTAGGGAGTTACATTGTTACATAAAAGGTATGAAAAGTATTTTATATTGTAGGTGTGAGTTCATTTCAAATTTTATGTGTATGCCGTTGATTTGGATATTTATTATATAGTGAGTCAGTTTTCCAGCAAATGAAAGCCACTCTAACCCAATGTAAAAGAAAACTATTCATGTGTGTCTCTGGTGCTTCCTGTTCGTCTGTGTCTATGTATAGTGCTGTATAATTCAGCAAAACTCACTTAACCTGCTTTATGTCATAATAAACATGTCACACGGCCTCACAGGGCAGTAAAATGCTTCATCGTAGCGGATTTGTCTTTGTGTGGGAGCACTGTCAGCATGGTTTAGAGTGTGGCGTAGGTGAGTGTAGGCCTGAAAGAGTGGACAGGCAGGTGGAGGTGGTTGTTAACTCCCTGTGTGTCCTGTAGACAATGCTGCCTGTTGATGAGAGCCTCACCGAGTCGATGGGAGTCCGAATCAAGTACGCCTCGCTATGCAAAGACACCCTGCTGCGCTCAGGTATGACACCTCCCTTCATCCTTGTGAGTTAATGGATCCATTGTCTTGTGTTTTCCTTTTTCAAAAATAGTATATTTCGATGGAATTTACATGAATGAGTTCATTAAGTTTCAGTTAAGTTTGCATCCATAGCTTTTTATGCTTTCACAGAAGAATTCAGAAGAATCCTAAAGTCTGTGGCTTTAAGTCTTGTCTGCTTTTTTAATTGTTTTACATATGTAGCTGTCTTCAATAAAAATATCTCACTTACTGCTGGCTTATTTTGTGCCTAGTATGAAGTTAGAAGAAGCATTCTTTGCATAATCTGTACAATATTGCACCTTGGAAATATTATTTCATCATAATATGAAAAGATCTCTTCAACAACACCCATACAATAATCCCACATTGACCAGAAGTTAAAGAATTAGGGAATGAGTGAAATAGATGAGGACATAAATATTGATCATTTAATGAAAGCAAACATTTTTATGATCCAGGAAATAAAGTGTCCCTTCACCTGTTTTCCTCCATTTCCCATCCTCCACCTCTCTTACCCGGCTGGCTCCATGTTTACCAATACATCAGACCGTGAATCATATTATGAAGTATTGTGTATTGATTGTCACCCACTAAGAGGGAGGGATCTGCTTACCTCGGAGATCTCTTGCCGATCCAAAAATAACACAAGGGTTACAGTAACATTAATAATGTGCATTATAGGCAGGCATCCTTTTTGTTTAAGCGTCTGGCAAAAGGTGAAAACTGCAGTGTCACAGAATACAACTAACCAGGGTATCATGTTCTCCTCATTTAGTTTTTTTGTTTTACTACTTGCATATATGTTTCTGCTGTTTGATTTTATTTAGTTTGGCTTATCTTTTTCTAATGTTATAACACATTTTTTATGACTATTTCTTCTTATTGTGTGTGATAGTTATATCACTCTATATGGTTAAATTGCTATAACTAACCTGATACATCAGTTCAGTTCATGCATGTCATACTCCTAAAACTAAACAGAAAATAGAACTTTATTAAGAACAGCTATCAACAAATATCACATAATTTAAAATGAACTTAATGCTAAACCTAAAAAAAAGAACTGAAAAGTCTGATTAAAGCAACCAAATCCACTGAACTGAATTCAACTGAATTTTCTGTGGTTTCAGTGTTCGGAGGCACAATGTCTAGGATGTACCGCTTCCCAACTACTGGTGGGAACCACCTACGGGTGCTGGAGCAAATGGCTGAGAGCGTCCTTTCATTGAACATTCCCCGACAGTTTGTCAAACTGCTGCTGGAGGAGGACGCAGCCAGGTACATACACACATCTCTAACTTTTAACTTGAGCATGTCAGAACAAAACAACTGGGCACCACTGCCCATCAGGCTCCATTGACAAAGCCAGGAATTTTACTGTACCTCGAAGATAATTGTAAAACAGTCCGGTAATTTTACCTTTCAGATCATCGTAATTTCATTCAAACTGGACAGAGACAAAATAAAACTAAACAAAACAGTCTTTGTTAGTCTTTCCACTGTTCCAACAATCCCCAACTCTGGTTTGGTAGAAATAAATCTTAATTCACCTGCGTGGATGAGAATAACAACAGTTTCACTCACTATCCTTAAAGTCAACAGTTGCACATAGAGGGACTTACAAATGCTCGGGAATCAACACAGGGAGAGGGGGTGTGACGTCATTCTCTGCTCAGGAAGCCATAACTCCATAACTCCACTATATATTTGCTATATTAGTGCTCTAAATCTTATATATTTCTCTCTCTATATATATAACCCTTAACAACTATTTTCTGTCTCCAGGGTGTGTGAGCTGGAGGAGCTGGGAGAGTTATCCCCCTGTTGGGAGAATCTGCGGCGACAGATTGTTTCTCAGTACCAGAACATAATACTCGCATACCAGGAAACGCTGACAGACCTCAACGACTACAGAGGTTAGTGTTCACAGAGGTTTCTTAATGACCATCACATACAGTAAGTTTTTAAAACAAGCTCCAACAAAGTTTCCTGTTCTGTTTGTCATATACAATTATTTTGCCCCGTTCTTCTCTCGCTTTCTTCCCACTCCACATCAGGTCCATCGTTCAAAGCCAGTAACCTGAAGGCAGAGAGGAAGCTTGAGTTCATGCCAACCAACCTACACGTTCAGAGGATGAGGGTGCAGGACGAGCTAGGCTTTGGTGAGACATAAGAATGACCATATGAACACTCGATGATACCCAAACACTCACACTTTATCAGCCCATAAATTATTCATTCGAAACACCTCTGGTTCTCTCCCTATCCAGAACACACATATGATGTGGTAACAATCGGAGCTCCAGCGGCTCACTGCCAAGGTTTTAAAAACAGCGGTTTGAGGAAACTCATCCAAAAGTTTGAGGAGGCAAAGAAGCAGTAAGTTGAAAACAGACCAAAAATGGCCATCTCATTGGGGAAAAAAAGATAAACATTTGCATGTTTTGTTTTTTCCCTCAATCACAGTGATATCTGCTCTCGTCTTCCTTTTTTATTCATTATTTTACTTATATTATTTGAAATAGTTGAAACAGATTTGAAATTATTTTGTGTGAAAGATGTATCTATTTTGATTTGGCTGCCCTGAAGTCAGTTTTACATTGAAAAAAAAAAGAATGCATTGTTTCAATTGCATTAATTCTGCAGTTCAGTTCTATGGCTTCCTCTTAATTTTGTTTTTGTTACTTTTTTGATCAGCGTATATGAGGAGGGATGGTGAGTTGTTGCACTGCTTTGCTTGTTTTCATTTGTTCGTACACTTTTTGCCTCTCACTGCCTTGTATCACCACAAAAACATACTTTCACTGTTTCTTTGAGTTGTACACAAATTCTAATGATTTCCAAGCATTGTGGATGAACTGGTGAGCAGGTTTAGGGTGAAGGAATGTGATTTGCAAACACTTGCTCTCATAAGACATCACATAGCTTGTGTAAACGGCAACACATAATGACACGTGATGCATTTGGTATTAACAGTGTTGTGTTTGAAAGAAACTAAAATGTATGCTGTCCTCAACCAAGCACACTTGCGTATGAAACCCAGATATTTTATAACGCAATACACCAAGTTTGTTGCAATACCGCTCATTCTGTAAATTCAGTCATAGCTGTTTTCGATTAAAAACATGCTGACTTTAAAGTATTGACAAGAACTAAAATTCTATCTGAATTTCTAAAGTGAACGGTATCACCACCAGTCCTGTTTATTAAAGTCAGTCTAATGTTGTCTTTGTGTTTACCTGTAGCATTTTCCTAAGCCACTATTATTGTTGAGAACAGGCATGTGCATGCAAATGCTATGTTATTAACAAATAGTATTTGTAAGGCATATAAAAGGTCAAATAACAATTCTTCCCCTCATTTTTAAATCTATTCAAAAATCTATAGCCCTTAGATGGAGGCTCTAAGAGTCAACAGTAATCATTATGAGGATATAAGAGAGTGTCGTCAGCATACGTTCGGATACAGACATGTTGCTAAAGCCACATGTCTCTGCTTTCTGTAGCAGCGCACTGTCTAGCTCACAGTCCATCGTCTACATACCCCAGGACATCGTCCGGGCCAAAGAGATCATCGCCCACATCAACACACTGAAGACTCAGGTCAGCTACTATGCCGAGAGGCTTTCCCGAGCCGCCAAGGATCGATCTGCTAGCGGACTGGAGAGGACACTTGCCATTCTGGCTGATAAGGTATTTTGCTTTAACACCATTTAGCATACAAAAGGACTTCTGTTTGGGAATGTTTTTTTGGACTTCCTCATTAGATATATAAAGATTATCCTTTTCCTCTCTATCTCAGACTCGTCAGTTGGTGACCGTATGCGACTGTAAGCTGCTGGCTTCAGCCATTCAGGCCCTGAACGCAGCACGGCCTGAGTACATCGCCTCCAAAGCGTCTCCCTCCGCTGACTCAGAACAAGTAGTCCTCCGTAACGACCAGGACACACTGCTCGCCAAGTGGAGCGGTCGCAACAGCCGATCCTCGCTGCATGTTGACTGGCATGAAGAGGAGTGGGTCAGTTAATGAGTTAGTTGGAATCATCAAAACTGGCTGAAAAGGATTTATATCAGTTTTTGTGCTATCTGATGTCATTCTGATGACACAAAGTAGATGTAAACTTATTAGTTTCATGTCGTTCATTTTGAATTTTTTCATTTAAAGATTCTTGGCTATAGTCTGTAATACAAATGTTAAAAATGTTGGGAAGAAGACTTAAACATTTCACAGATTCCCCTCTGAAAGGTATTATAAACAAATGTATCTTAAGATTCCAGATAAAGGTTAAGATTTTAAGATTTTGTTTTTTTAATACATGAATATTTTTTATACAAGCAATAAATTAGTGAATATAAGCAAAAGACATCGCTGAAGAAGACTGTGAGATGTGTTAGTAAGTGGATCTTTGTACTTTGTACAAGATGTATATTTATAAATGACAATATTTGAGTTCATTAATATTGTTCAGTGTAAATTTAGCCTGGTTATTGTATTTATAAAGTTGTATTCCCAGAAAATGTACAATAACAAAATTATTACAAATTATATCTTTACTTCCAGGCAGCCTCAGGAGAGAGTTTGTGGTTATGTAATGAGGTCAGAGTTCTACATTCGCTTGCATTACATAATTCTTTGTTAGGCAAAATTGTGGCATGCTCACTGATTTGCATACTGATCCGATTCGTCTCATCTCTCGTGCAAATTATCTGCCCTCTGGCTAAGTTCTCTTCCCTGCTGTAATTTCTCTTTTAGCTCCACAGCCATTTATTACTTAGCTCTGAAAAATTGACTACATTGGCGCGTGTCTGTGTCCTTTCAGGAGAAAGTTTGGCTGAATGTGGATAAGTCTCTGGAGTGCATCATCCAGCGTGTTGACAAGCTGCTTCAGAAGGAGAGGAGACCCAGCATCAGCAGTCAGGACAGTACACAGATTGACCTGCAGGGAGGCGCCACTAAGAAAGGTAACACACACAAAATGATACTTTTTTTCTTTGTTCTTTGCTGGTTTTTTTTACATTTTATTGTAGAAATGTGAAAAATAATTCATGTTTGGGCAGAAATCTCATGTAGCAATCTTCTGTTACATGAGATTTCTTTGGAGTGCCCTTTGTTTCATTTGCCATTAATGTGAGAGAACATGTATTTATTTATTTTTTCTAGATCGCAGTTGACTGTTTTGGGCTGAAAATAAGTTTTATATAGACCAAAATGTTCTCTCAAGTCACTAACGTAGGTATTATTTGCAGTTCATGGTCACATTTTACAACAGCCATACAAACTAACATTATGCTTACAATTTCACTTTGCTTGCACCTTATTTTTAATTTGTGTTAATTATTTTTGTTCTCTTTGTTGACCCCTTTAACATTAGCAAAATAAATGATGTTGGAGACTAAAAAGGGAACAAATTAATTGTAACTTTTATCAGTTTTCACAGACATTCAGCAAACAAATATATTAATTCAGACAAATATATACAATTAATTTATAAAAAAATAACAGTGAATAGTGAACTTGATATTTACCACAAATTGACACTGAATACATTTAAAAGTATAAATTAACACCGCTGTGTATGGCTGTGAAAAGGTGATGGAAAAACACGAGCTTTCTGGATCAACCCAGAAAGTCCAACTCCATCATTACCATCATCATCATCATCATCGTCCTCACCTCCACGATCATCATCACCACCACCATCCTCTTCCTCTCTTGCTGCTCTCTCCTCTGCACGTCCTCCCAGCCCTGAACAGGAATCCTGTAGGTTTATTTAATTTAATATTTTTGTTTTTGCTTCTTCTGTTACCACTCCCGTTCTCTTTTATTCAAATCATTTTATTTAGTTTGGGATACTCGAGTTACAGCTTCGACAAGACTGATGGGTGTCACATTGTGTTAAGATATCATACATTTATCTCATCTGACTAAAATACAATAGGTATTTTTAAAATTACTCATCCCTAACTATAAAAAACTTGAAAATCTAATGTGAAGCACTTTTTGTTTTGTGTGCAGTCTTTGTTCCTGTCTTTTTGGTCTGTCCACAATGTTACCGCATTGTTGTAGCCATAAGCAGAAAATTAGAAGCAGCTTCTTTTTTTTTTTTTTACTCTTCAGCTTTGCGGGTGTAAGTTCTGCTGTTGCTGCTTCGTGGCTCCTCAGCCCCTCTACCAGCAGTCATATCTGAGATTTTGTGCTTACTGTACATGTTGTACTGTACCAGGGTCACATGTCTATCCAAACTTTTAACCTTAGAAATGGAGCATACAGCTGAGGCAGTTCAGAAAACACCCACCGAGGACATTTACGATTAAACATGCCTCTTTGGATCTTGAATTTTGGGCCTCTGCTTTGGAGCTCTTTAATGACACAACTAAAATATCAGGTTGGACTTTATTATCCCCTTTGTTATTGCAGGTTGGCTAGTAAAAGCAGTTGGTCTGTAATGTGCTCCTTCGCCTCTTAGTCTTTCTGTTATTAGCAGGACTCGAGACTGATTTGGAATTTTAAGCACCACCATTATGTGCCTTTATTTCAATCATCAGAGCAAAACTTCTTATATAAGCTGAATGGTTTTTGGATAGATCTTTGATCCTGGTTTGTAGTGTTTTCCATGTGTGTCTCTGCTGGCCTATGTGGCTTACAGCGCCCGCTAATCATGCATGTTGCACCTCCATCCCCTCTTCCAGATGGAAGCCCCGGTGCTGAGGAGGCATACCCAGGTAAGAGCTTCTGTCCCACCCATGCTTCTCTGCCTCTGTCCCCTACTCTCCAGGACTCCAGTTCAACAGTAAATCTTTGATTGTCATATGAAGATTTGAGCAGAAAATAAGTTATAAGTCTTCAGATTGCCCATTGAATTGGTCTTTGTATATATTAGGTATTTTTGTTTGATTGCTGTGTATTATTTTGATGCTATTTTCCTTATTAAAGAGCAAATTAACACCCCCCCCATCATCAAATAATGCATTCAAACCCTTGTTGTGTAGCTACAGTTTGAATTCTCGATGACCTCCAGTCAATGTTTGTCTTGTTTTAAACTACTATTAAAATGGACACCACATTGTAGGACCAGTCTGATAAAGTAAAATCAAATGCGAAAAGTTAGTTTAGGGTTTGGTTTTGGGTTTTAGTGATTTACAGACTTTTGGTTTTGATTCTGCGCCAACATATTTTTTTCCCCTAAATGCATCTTTTAAGGTTTCATTTCTTCTTTTTAAAATGGTTTGTTAGAACTGGTAGCTTGTTGTATTCATGGAAAAGGTCTAGTGGGGAAATATATGATAAAACCAAAATATAAAGAAAATATGGCGCAACTTGTCCTGGAGCTTCACTGAGGGGACTATGCTTTTGCTTTCCCTGTTGTCTCTCTGTTCCGTCTGTTTTCTGTTTCTGTCTTAAAAGACCTTATAAGATCACTTAATATGGCAGTATTTATACCAAATATTAACTGAGCTAATGTTGGATTGTATTGTGTGTGTGTGGTGCAGAGGAGGAATTTGTTTAGATTGTGTGCTTTGTTTAACCTCTATAATGCATTCATCTGTCTCTACCTACACTTTCTCTGTCTGTACGTGTGTTTCCTAGGCGAGTGGAGCGAGGCGCTGTACCCTCTCCTCACCACGCTCACAGAGTGCGTCGCCATGATGAGCGACACGGCCAAAAGGTCCATGGTCTTCCTGCTGATGCAGGACAGCGCCCCGACGATAGCCATGGACCTGTCGCTGCAGTACCGCCGCGACGTCGTCTTCTGCCAGACGGTCAGCACACACACAAACATGACATCTATTCGCCCACACACATTCACACTCGTACATACAGGCTTTTAGCTAATGTGTTCACCCCAGAGTGACTCACAGCAAGAGACAGCTCATGAATCAATAAAATATTACAAAACTGGAAGGGGGAAAGGTTAGTGCTAAGTTGCTTTTCCATGTTTATATGACTATTAAACAAAGAGCGAGGAAAGACAGCAGGATGAAAAAATAAATGAAAGTGAGACGGAAAGAGAAGGAATTTCTTTACTCCTACTCTGCTGTGTTGCCGGCACAAACCCGAGAGATGCTTCGGGTCTTTGGGGCCAAAGTTAAAAAGAGGATGTGCGCCCAGAGGTAGTCGAGATAGTGGATTCTTTTCTTACAACTTGTTATTTTTACAGCCTCTTATTTTTGTAGTTTTGGCTCTGTTACAATAATTTACTCAGCAGGTTCAGTCTGGTCATAAGTTTAATCACATCAATTTAAACTTGGGTATTTTTACTTTGGTAACATTGCACTCCAGCAAGTACAAAAGGAGCCTAAACACTCAGAATTAGAGCTAAAACAATTACTCACTCACAGGAAATTAAACATAATCAAAATAGTTGCTGGTTAAGTTCAAGCTTAAATGTTAAATATTTCTTAGTTCCAGCTTGTGAAATAGGAGGTTTTGCTGATTTTCTTTGTCTTGTGTGATAAAAAACGAAATAGTTGGGGGTTTGGGACTGTTGCATTTGAATAGCCCCGTCACTTCTTAGATGTTTGTCTTAGATAAACTACAAAACACGTCTGATCATCTCCTGCTGTTTGACCAGACATGTTAACATATTAATATAGTGAGAGAGCACTCACTGAGCTGCGCAGGATTTCCTTTACACACGGATGCACAGAAACCAACAACATGCATTCACTTATGTAATCTCAGAAGCAGCAAAGCTTTACTGCATCTAAATATAAATGACAGGACACGGTGCAGTTAAAAAACTGCACGCCATTAATGAAGAAGCTTTCATCTCACAAATGGATAAAATTTAGACAACAACAAAGTTACAAAGTTGTTACGGGGTTTGAAGATAAATTCATTTTCATTCTTTAACGCAATGCTGTGAAAGATTTCGTAAATATGGACATGGAATAGGGCATTTGTTAAGATTACATTACTTATGATCAGAAACTAGCGAGTCGACAACTTTGCTAACAGACAAACATCAAACAAGTGCAACAACACAACAAAGAAAGCCAGCTAATATCACTGACTAGTCCAACAGCAAGAAGGCCGGCTCGCCGTCACAAAGCTTTTAGTGTCTCATCGGACTGACTGATGATTTCTGAGGACATCATTGTCATTAAAGGAGGGTAAAAAAACTGAAAGCAACATATGATTGAGCAAATTTCACTTGTTTAAATTCCATATGACTGAAGTCTTGTTTGAAATAAGCTCCATTATCATATAAAAGTAATATTTTCAGTCAGCACAGCGAGTTTTAAAAAGCTGTCAGTTGACTGTGATTCTTCACACACAAAATGACTTTATCATTTTGTCACATTTATTGATGCATGAATCAGCTGAAGTCCGCCTATAAACAGCTGCAGAGGGTTAAAAGCAGATCTGATGTTAATGCATGTGTGTTTTGTTTGTTTGTGTGTGTTGCAGCTCACTGCTCTCATCTGTGGCTTCATTATCAAACTGAGGAACTGTCTCCGTGACAACGGATTCCTCCGACAGCTCTACACCATCGGCCTGTTGGCTCAGTTTGAGTCCCTGCTCAGCACCTACGGTACACACACACACACTCACAGACACACAAACACACACAGAGGCAGGTTGCTTTCAATATTAGACATCCACAGATTGTCACCGTTAACCGCGTGTGTGTGTGTGTGTTCCCAGGAGAGGAGTTGGCCATGTTGGAGGACATGAGTGTCGGCATCATGGATCTTCGTAACGTCACCTTTAAGGTAGGAACTTTTAATCATGGTTTTAATTCTCTCTTCTTCTGTGGGTTTTATTGCCCTAATTTAGTTTCTTGTCATTTTTGATTCTGCTGTATTTCATTGTTGACATTTATTAACTTTAGACCTTTTGTTACCCTTTTTTTTAACGTCTCTATTGAGATTGAAAATGCAGTGTGATAACAATCTTTTTATTAGACCTGCTACAATGAATCAATTTTGATAACCGATTAGTTATTTGAGCCAAAATGCCTGCCCACTAAATAGCAGACAGAGGAAAGGCTTGATATTAAGTATTTTTAAACAGTTAAAGTATAAAGTGAGAAAGGAAAAAAGATACAGAATTACAGAAAGATACAGTTCTTTAAAATTTGAAGGTGTTGTATGTGTAACAGCAGAACTTGTTTAGGAGTTATTAAAGACTAAAACATTATTTTCTTCAAATTTCTTTGGCTTCATATTCATAAACTTTCTCCAGGTGACCCAGGCCACCGGGAGCTCCGCCCCCGACATGCTGCCGATCATCACGGGGAACCGGGACGGCTTCAACGTCCGCATCCCGCTGCCAGGAACCATGTTCGACGCGTTGCCACGGGAGATCCAGAGTGGTATGCTGCTGAGGGTCCAACCGGTGCACTTCAACGTCGGCATCAACGAGCAGCAGACGCTGGCTGAGAAGTGAGTGAGTGGGAAAGAAGAAGAAAAGAAGAGGGAAGTTTTTTCTGATATCTAGGATACAAGTTCACAGTTTGAGCAAGATTTTGTGTGACAGATAACAGATGAATTCGGGCTGGTTGTCAATTAAATGATAAATGCGCGTTTGTCTGTGTTGTTCAGGTTTGGAGACACGTCCCTGCAGGAGATCATTAACCTGGAGAGTCTTTCCAGGCTAAATTCATACTACGAACAGTTCAAAGAAGTCCTGCCTGAAGACTGTAAGTACTACAGTGTACTAGAGTTCAGCAGGTTAGCACAGTTTCAAAGTTAAATATCTTCAGTGGTAGAAATTAACATTTTAGTTTCCATTTTATGTTCATACTTCTACTCCACCACATTTTAGAGGGAAACATTCTGCTTTTTACTACATTTATTTGACAGCTTTAGTTACTCGTTTTATTATGATTTTACATTTAAAAAAACATATGATGAGCTTATAAAATGCAACACATTGTTAAAAATTAAACCAGTGGTTCCCAGAGACAATTTCCCCTCTAAACTTCTTACATGGTTTCATTTAAACAAATATTAGAAGCCCAAAGAGACAATATTTCACAAAAAAAGACTTCAGTCCAAAATTAGAAACATAAATACAAATTTGTGGAACAGAACTTTGTTTTTCTTCTTTCCTTCCTCATTAATCATCTCACAACCCCTCAGATTTAACTTGTGACCCTTTTGAGGGGCCTCTGTGTTGGGAACCACTGGACTCAACTACATCAGTCACAAACCCATTTTTAGGCTTTTGATACTTATGGTACATTTAACTGATAATACTTCCGTACTTTTACTTAAGTATTTTTTACATTGTGGAACTTTATTTAATAAAGGATCTCAATACCTTTTCCACCACTTTCTATAAGAGCCAACAAATCATTTAATTTCTGTTTTCGTTGCTCTCTGATCTTTCCCCTCCCCTATATCTCCCATCTCCCCCCCCCCAACAACCCACCAGGCCTCCCGAGGTCTCGTTCTCAGACTTGTCTCCCAGAGCTACTGAGGTTTCTGGGGCAGAACGTCCACGCCAGGAAAAACAAGAACGTGGACATCCTCTGGCAGGCGGCCGAGGTGACGTTTTACACTGGATAGAATTTTATATTATTTCTCTTTAAAACGGCTAAAAAACATCAGCTAATGAGCACAGTCACCTATGAAGGGTGCTATATATAATACAGGTAGAAATCATAATGTGATCAAATTGTGGAGATATATATCAGGCTGGTAGGTTTGATGACCACCAACGGGACATAGTCTGCCAGTGGCTTAAATATTTCTTCCCTCTCCGTTTCAGATCTGTCGCCGGCTGAACGGGGTTCGTTTCACCAGCTGCAAAAGCGCCAAAGACCGCACGGCCATGTCGGTGACCCTGGAGCAGTGCCTGATCCTGCAGCACGAGCACGGCATGGCGCCGCAGGTCTTCACGCAGGCCCTCGACTGTATGCGCAGGTAAGACGCCCTCGCTGTGCCTGAAAGGACAAAAAAAGAACGTGACTGAAAATCACACATGGGCAAAAAAAATAAAAAAATTCCAGCTTTGCTTTATCAGATTGGAAACTTACAGATGCATATTTGTTTCTCTTACTGCCTGCCAAAGGTCCTTTACGAGTCGAACAAACCCACTGACTCTTTGCAATAAAAAAGAATACTTAAAAGCGATATAAAATCACTCATTTATATATTGAGGTAAAAAAGGCTCTTTAAACATGTACTCTGTGTGTATCAGCTTAACGCAGAGAAAAGTCTTTAAAAAGGTCAGAGGGAAACAAATGTGTGGAAAAGGATGTTTTTTGCCCATGTGTGATTTTGAAAAAACATTGCCTGCTTCCAAACTGGTCTAGCGTTGCTGGTCCACCTTAAAGGGGATACTTGAATATTTTGAAATTCAGTTGGTTGCTTTCTTCGCCAGACTCTTGTAAAAAAAGTTCACATTTCGTTGCTTCTCTTTTGGAGACTCCAATGTGACAAGGGTCTGGAGAGGTTACCTGACTGATATTCAAGTGAGAGGATCCTCCTTCGATCGTGTGTTTTGGTTGCTTGTTGGTCCGTCTGTACGTCTTCCTGTGTCTAAGTCTGTTCCGTCTGTACATCCGTCTGTCCATCACTGTCGTGTCTTTCCTTTCTAAAGCTACACATCGCTGTTTCAGTCTGAGTTGCCAACAGAGTGTTTTTTTTCTTTTATTTGATTTATCGAAGCACTTGACATTCTGTCGTCACCTTTTCTTTTCCTTCATCCCTGCTTTATTTTTTCTTTCCCTTGTTCATTTCCACGATATGTCTGAGTCCGCCTGTTAAGAAGTTATGAAGAAAGATTTAGTGAATTGCTGCCTGTTTATTTTAAAAGGTCGGTGCCCCCAAATTACAAAACATATTCGCCCCTTTACCTCTTTTGGTGCCATTTTTTCAGTCCAGTTCAGTCTTTATTGTTTTTCTGCATGGGAATTTGGCCTGCAGCATGCCAAAAACATTACACAAAAGCAGAAACAGGCTTCAGTTTAACAGCTTACGCAGAAATATAATAGAAAAAATATTCAACATAACAGAGTCTTTTTGGTAACTTTGCCCAAGCGTTTAAAATAAAAAAAAGTTTCAAATCTGTTTCTTTTATGTTGCCACTAAGGAAACACACTGATCGCCAGCATGTGAAAGCAAAACATTTCCAGAAAGCACGTCATTTATGCTTTCCAAAACATGTTTGACACAATTTTCTGGTCTGAAAAAAAGACATTTTCTACCAGAAACAAGAGAACTGACACCATAAAAGACAGCAGACAGACAAATTAAGGTGTACAGGGATTTATATCCACCCAACAGAGTTTTATTGATTTTGGTCTACAATGTTGCAGCTTCCTGCAAATGTGATTTTGTTCTAGAGGGCGGAAACCGTCCTCTGCAGCTCTCGGAAACAGAACATAAGTTTATCCTCAAGTGTTTGTACCTTTTTGTGTCAAAGAAAGTTTTATGTTCTCAGTGGAGTTTTTATGTGACTTTATGTTGTAAATATTCTGTTGTAAGAAGATGTAATCACACCTGTCTCGTTTGTACTCAATAAAGTTGCACTCCCACACGATATTCGCATGATACGACATCTCTTCACCTTTTCCTCCCCTTCTTTTTCCTCTCCTCATATCTGTCCCTTTTTTCCTCCCCCCCTTCTGCCTCATCAGCCGACGAGCATGAAATTAGCTTCTGGATCATTCTTGACAGTTTGATTTATTTCAGTTTGGAACGGATTTGAGCTGTGATGCATGTTTGGAAAAAGCTTGAGGATATTGTAACGCTTGCCTCCGAATTCCCCCTTCATTATCATTTTCCCCTCTTATCCACACATCAGTTGAAAATGAATGTGAACAGAAAACACACCCTTCAAATGTTAACATTTTGAAGTTAAGCCTGCACCAGGTACTCACTGCATGTGAATTTTGTTAGCATTTCTCAAGTGCTCCTACCAGCGTGCTAGCTTTCTCGTTAGCTTGCAGACAGATTTTTTTGCAAATTACTTCAAAATTATACTTAGAGGGTGTTTTTCCACTGTGCATTCGTGCTGGTTTCCCTCCATTTTTCCCTCCATTCCTTCCTCCTCCTTCGCCCCATGTCTCAGAATATATAAACATGGAGAGCCATTGCTGTATTTTCTTATCTTCTTTCCCTTTCTGAAAAACGTCTTTCTTAATTTTCTCTTTTTTCTCTTTCTCCTTTTCCTCTTCCTCTGTTTCCCGCTTGTTTGACATTTTTTGCGGGATTGTTTTTTTCTTTCTGGTTGGTTTGTGATTCACTTCCATTTGTTGTCACTACCATATGATTTTTATTACTTTCATTATTTTGATGTCTCACCATGGAAACTGCTATCTGTCATCGTGGCTGTGGCTTCTTTCACCGGTATCACCTGTTAATTTGCCATTTCACCTCTGTGCATGCCATCTGTTTATTTTGGCTTTGTTTGCGACACACACTGGCCTCTTCCTTCCCCGCTTCCTCCTTGCAATCTTTTATTTTCTTTCTTATTTCCACCTAACACTGCCCTTCCTCCTTCATCTCTATTCTCCCTAATTGCCCTCATACTTTTTCTTCATCTCTTTCCTTTCTCCTCTTCCTTTTATTTCTTCCCTTCCCTTCCTCCGTTTTTTCTTCTCCTCCACCTTCCTCCAACCTTTTTTTGCTCCTCCTCCTCCTCCTGGCGCCCCTGCTGCACTCGTGTGGGGCCGTGGTCCGGTGGGTGCGGGGGGGTTCTGTGGGCGGGCCGTGGCGCCGCCTGTTCCCGCGCCTCGGTGTGGGGCGCCGCGCCTCTCCCGCTTGTGTGCCCGCCTCCTCCTCCTCCCCCCTCCCGTGACTCGGCAGCATTGGGACGAGGGAGGGGGTGATCCAGAAGAACCTGAGCGGCTTGCTGCCGGTGCGTGACTTCCGGCTGGACCCCAGCCTCCTGTACTCGCTGCCCCTGCTGGCCCTCAGCCCCAACCTCCTGGTGGTGTGGATCTTCCTCAGCGTGGCCTATTTCCTGGCCAAACTCCGCTGCAGCTGAGCGGCCGGCGAGCAGCTCTCTGCCAGGAGCCTTCGTTTGTGAGGAGGAGTGGGAATACTCCACACGGACTCCTGAGGGTGTTTCTGAAACTGTGCCATTGTCCTGTGAGTGTGTATGTACACACTGCCCCACCCTGACTAAGGGCTTACCACAACCGATGCCCCATTAATCAAGTGCCAAGCCCTGCCCTCTTTTTTTGGTTAATGGACAATGTTTCCAGCTTTGAAAAACTGCACATGATTAGCCTGGAAAAGTGTCGTAAACATACAGTTATCTTGTCTCAATACTGATACGATGATTTACTTCATGAGGCCCCGACCTTTGGACTTTGAGAGCTGCATCACACGTAAGGCTGGGCTAAGAATCTAAAAACGCACGTGTGTTAGGTTTTCAGGTAATTTTCTTAAAGATCTCTGTGCACACAGAAACTTAATTGTAAAAAACTAAATCTCTTCTTTTTCATTGTTTTTTGCTCCTCAAACAACAAAACTGTATCACAACCAACATGTAGTCAGTGGTGGGACAGAGTCTGATTACTCTGCTGGGTCTGTTTCTGTTGTCAACCAACCAAACAAGTATAAAACAGCCAAAGCTGTGTGGCTTATAATAATAAATACAGGTTAAGGTTGTAGTCAGATTTCAGTCCTGGTTGACACCGATCGCAGTGACAAATATATCCTGTGACTGCTTCACAACAAAAGCTAGCCCACGTTGCTGCTTCACACTTTTAATGTCAAGCAGCAAGTGTTGAAGAATGTTTTGCTCGCATTAGCAGTAACAATTTTCTATATTGACATTTTAAAATGAGGGTTGGAGGTGACAACGTGTTCTCTTCCAAACTTTACTGCCACACAACCCTTAAGCCAGAGATTTATTTACTTTTCGCAAACACGTCCATTATCAAGTCAGCCATCATGCACACGCAAACGTGAAGTTAAAAGCAAGTAAATCTCCGGCCTTAGCCGTGATTGACGCATAAGCATCATCATTAA
The DNA here is from genome assembly GCF_004916995.1 of Morone saxatilis. Lineage (NCBI taxonomy): Eukaryota > Metazoa > Chordata > Actinopteri > Moronidae > Morone > Morone saxatilis. Next base: position 11,384,478 of record NW_023340206.1, read on the forward strand.
TGTCCTAAAACCTCCCATTCACTCTAAATCATGAGGCTGCAGCTTTAAGAAAAGCTCAGATTTAGTTGTAGAAAACGCGCGAGAGAAAGTCCAAAGCGGGGGAGAAAAAGATGTTTTTTTAAATTAAGCTGGCTTAGTGTGAACATTTCATGTCAGTAATGTTCAGATATAAAACATTGTGGTCAAGCTAACTGCTGTATTGCAAATGTTCAAACCCAGTCAAGACACTGAAACCGTTCTGGATGAGCGTAACAACTTACAGAATGAATAAGAATAATGATCAGACTCTCGAGCAGCATTCACATTTTAGGTGGATAGCGCCCTCTAATGACCCTTTATCATCTGTGTGGCTGCTCTGTGTTAATCTTCATTGTTTTAACACAACACATAGAAAATACAAAGTGACAGTTTGTATGTTTGTGACACACAGGCCAGAAATTACACCAGAGTTGTGAATATGTATAGAAAATAAGCAGATTATGTACAAATCTTGCTTTCACTGAAGTGTTACTGTTGATCGTAGCCATTATAAAGGAAAGTGAGTTCTAATTTAGGCTTTGCACAAACCAGCTAGCTTGTTGCATTCACCATTGTCTTCCATGTGCTTTTGCACCTTACAAGCTAAAGCGGAGGAAACCCTTTATTTAAGCTAACTTTGGCTTATATATATTTTTTCAGGCAGTATTTTCTCATTTTTATTTGTCTTCCTGCTCTCCTAGACAGTAGAAGGAGTTTTTTGTTTTGCTTCTACTTCAGCCTGTGCACTTTCCAGCAGATCTGGGTCAGTTATTATCACTGATTCTGTTTACAACATACCTATTCGGACTCAAATTCCCCAGCCTTTAGCCTTTATTGGGACATTTTAACCAACAGTACCGGGGTTAAGAATGACAATCATCACACTAATCAATCAGTCTATTTAGGTAATTGTCTGTTTACCCATACCTCAGAATAGCAGATAAATTGAGTCTAAATTGAAGTGTCTGAAAACTTTAATAGCCTTGTTTTCTCAGAGGTACATGAACTGAACTCATGTCAACACTTCTACCAGACTAAGATGATTATACCAGCTCCAATTCGATCAGAACTGTGGTGCATAAACAGTATTTCTTGCCTTTAACACCCCCTACTCATTTAGCCGAAAGTATTTTAAATACCATGCATTCCTTGCATGAGCAAACGAACAGACCAGCGCTCAGGGATCAGCCCCCGGTGACAACATGCATGACTTGTTTCCTAATCAGTAGGAGCTGTTTGATTGCAGGCCAGTATGTGCATTTCCTGTGTAGCAAGTTGTAGCAGAAACAGGCAGCTGAAAACAACATTATCCATCAATTCCTGCATGTTATGTAAGAAAAATTATATTTGACCTCGTCATGGGAAGGTGGCAAGTAAAAAGGGAAAACAATCCTCCAACTGAAGATAAAGTTCTCGTATTAAATAAAAAGTGTAATAGAGCAAACAAGTAGTGACAGTTAAATGACCCAATAATAAATTCTTCAATTCCTCTTTTTCTTTGAAGGCCCTAAATCCACAGAGGTGATTACTCCTCCTCTTGTCAGGACTGTGTGGGCTCGTTCAGGTCTGCTCAACCAGAAGTGAAAACTCATGTGTGGGGGTTCAAAACCAGTAAAAGAAATATATATGAACAAATATTCATCCCTCTTAGACAGAAAATTAAAGTGAATTCTGTGGAGCTTGCAGTCGGAATAAATATAGACATTTATGTTTACATTTAATTAGTCATTAACACATTTATGAATAAATAAAAAAGGCGTGTTAGAAGAGAACAATTCATGTGACTCACTTAAGTTTAAAGGTGACGTGTGGAGCCGTTTTCCACATTTCCCCTGAAAACACATTATTTTTAACCTTGAGCTGCTCTGGCCTGGCCGAGGTGTTATTTATGGGTTCAGTTCATTTGTAAAAGCAGTGACATGTTTGATGTATTCACTGTTTTAATACCTTTTCACTCCCTGAGATTGAGCACCTGCCTTAGAGGCAGTAGCAGCCAGTGATGGCACTTCTTTAAATTGGTCCCAGTGTGGCGCGTCAGATACAGTCAGCCAGTGGTTCGACCCACATCTGCTCCTGAAGCTTCTCATGCCGAGTGCAGTGGAGATGAGCTCCGCCTCACCAGCTGACACAGTTGAGTCTTTGTATTTTTAAGGACGCAGTTTCTAATTGGCTAACGTTGGAATGTATGATTGTAGGATATTCAGGGGAAATGTGATTGATTATGCAGTGTAGTGCTGTCTGTTCTACACCCTTTAGAGCATTTATGTGTTTACCATAAACTGGTACAGATTGCAGCTATAACAGTTAAAATTAGCTTTATAGAGCCGAGACGTGTCGAGTTGAGGCACTGATTTTATTCGGCGGACGATGCGATGAGTTAACTTTGTTCGTAGTTAAGGTGAATGAATGAAAGGAATGTATCCATGCTTGTGCCAAATGCTCCAGTCAGGTTTATGTCAGGTGAATTCAGGTTTGTAGGATCTGTGTTTGCAAAGAGATTAAGCCAGAAAAGATGTGATGTCTTTGTCTGAATATAGTCCACTCTTATGTTAGTGTATTTATTTATTAGTCTTGTAAATGAGCGTAAAAAAGTGTATTTTGTTTTGAGAAATTTCCATTCACTTTACTAACCTGCAACTAACTATTATTTTTTTTATGATTGATCTTCCGACTGTTTTCTCAAGTAATGAATTTGTCTAAAAAAAACATCTTGAGCCCAGTATGACACATGACACCTTCCAACAGTCCAAAACCCAAAGATATGTAGTCTATTTACATATATTACGAAGAAAAAAGTAAATTTGCACTAATTGTTAATTAATTTACGGTCATGACTGATTGTTTAAGCTCTAATATCACCCCAACTCCAAACTGTTTTCAAGATGCTTTTGCTTACAAATCATTTTACATATTTCTGAATCAGCTGCATTATTTTTTAACTAAATTTTCTGCCCAAGTATATAAATAGAAGGTAAAAGAACCTCTGTATAATACTGAAACACTGTTTGAAAACAGCTGGAACAGGATAGGTTTGGTTTTAACTATATATAAATGGTCACGTGTGGCAGTTTAGGAAATATAAGAAATCTTTCCTTGGAGTAAAAATGGACAATAGTCTTCAGTATCGTGTGATTTGACTGGAAACAAGAGTTTTCAGCTTCCTTTGCAGATTGGAAACCTGCATTTCATAAATCGATATCTTAGCCTGTGAAACTAAACGAAAGCATCAGTCACCTCCTCGGAGTTTGGAGGCTCCGTCTCTTTGAGATCGACCCAGTATGGAACTGGATCAGACCAAAATAGCCTCCTTTGGGAGTGTAACATGCTCTCGTGACCCTTAACAGTCAAACACACATACTACAGTATAATGATCAGACATACAGTAAATAAGTCTCAGTATTCTTAAATGAGTTTGCAATACTAATGTCTGTATTTATTAGTGATGGTCAGTAGAAACATTTTGTGAATATTGACATTTACACCTCAAGCACTTGAGCGCTGCTACACAAGACTTCCTGAAAAACAGTTGAAAATAGAGTAATTATTAATTATTAGATGCTCTTATTGAAAAAGGATGGTATTTATTTGCTTTCTTGCCAAAAGTTAGATGAAAAAAAACTGGTGCCACTTTTATGTCTGTGAGGTAAATGTGTAGCTAAAGCCAGCAGCTGGTTAGCTTAGAAGTTGTCTGGCACAAAACCCCTGTAAAAAAAAAAACATTTTAACACTTCAGTTTATGTCCAGATTAAACAAACAAGCTGAAATGTGTTAACTGGTGAGCGGTACATGTGCTGAAAGGCAGGTTTTATTATTAAGAGAGAAGTTCCCTGTTTAGGCGGCTGTTGTACAGACGTGAGAGTGGCATCAATCAAGAAAGTGTCCCAAATTCCTCCTTTAAGTTATTATTCACTACTTATGTCAGTTTAGAACTACCTCTGTGAGACAGAATTAAGTTATATGTTGAACTTAGAGTTTATTTAATATATATATATATATATATATATTTATTAAAAAATACAGCTAATGTGATTATATGATCAATGAGCAGCAGGGATGTGAGGGAACAGAAATTATTTTATGTACAATGATTAAAATATATGAAAATCTGAAAAATAAAAAGTTCCAGTGAAATAATATTTTCAATTACTAATGCACTTAATCATAAATTCCCCATACTTATATGTGTAATTACAGTAAAGTGCTTCCTAAAAATATGAATTAAGAAATCATTATATCATTGACCTTTAAAGAGAAACATCTGAATCTCTTTTTCTTTCTTTCCTTTGTTTTTGTTATTCTGAGAATCGAGGCATATCAGAGAATATATTTATATTGTACATAAATTGTATTTAAAATGCTTGTATTGCCTAAATGCTAACGTTTGCTATTGTCTTACGTTATTCCAAAGCAGAGTATAAAAAGTAATCTATACAATGTGATTTATTATGCTTGTGCCATAACTGTCATGCTGTCGTCACTTTACATCATAGCTCAATATGTCCATGTGATATTGTTGTAATATGCAGATTTATATGTTTTTGTTTATCCTGACTGTTAATTGTTTTACTTTAATCTCTTCTCGTGCTAAAACTGTTGACATAATAACTACTGGCAGGTACTTTTAACCCTCTGAGCCCTCCTGTTAACAATAGATATGATATTATGTGAACAGGTTATTTGTTAATGGTCACATTTAACATGTTAATTGAGAATAATTGTGTCACTGGGATCATAATTACCTCCTGCAAAGTGTTATTGTGTTAAAGGAAAGTTCTGGAGAGACGGTTATCTTTAGTGCTGACAATGCAGTGGATTTTTTGGGTCAATATTCAATTTTTAGTTAAAATTTTAAAGTTTTAGATTCATTTGTTGTACAGAAAGTGTATAGGAAAGGTTATTTATAATAATAATATTTTTTAGTATTTCATTCTAAAATCTGACAAAGATCTGGACTCATATTGGCTTAGTGCTTCTTGGTGTTACAGTAACACCTCCTCAGACAGATCCCAGGTCAGCAAACAACAGAGAATCTGTGACGTTGAACTGTCTTTGTTTCTCTTCCACATTTGGCAATCAGTGCTTTTCCTCAGCAGCAGTTAAATATCCAAGAGCTTTAGTCTTGCTGCGCCCCATGTTGCTCTAAATGTACCACAAGCCCAAGAAAACCTCCAGTCAGTGTGTCCCTGAACGCAACACTCCTGCTGTAATAAACGTCTTCTGCACCCACCTGCAGAACATAAACGCACTCCGGTGGTAGTTTGTGGTCTTTAAAGTCCTTTTTATTCCTTTTTTCCTCAGCTTACTTTATCTGTGCTTTCCCTCAGCTTTTCTTTCATGTTTGTCAAAGTGTGTGTGTGTGTGTTTTTTTCCAGTGTTGTGTTCCTCATTCAGTGTAAAGCAGTTTGAGTAAGTCTTTACTGACCTCTACTGGCAATCGGTTGCAGTTGCAACAACAACAACAAGTTCAGTAGCTCTCGTTCTGTCTGCTGGTTATTCAATTATAACAAGTGGGTTGAATTATTTAACTTTATGGATTACTGAATCTATCATTCATTGATTGTTGATCAGAAACACTCTCAACCCCCAGCAGACTTTTCTGTTGAGGAACTATTTAAAAAGCATCATTCACAACCAACCATCATTCCTATTTCTTTGCTCTCATTCTGTCTGTGAACACCCTCCCTCCCACGCCTCCCCCTCCCACCCCCGTTCTGTCTCCCCAGCGAGGGCTGCCGACGAGAAAACACTGTGAAGAACGTTGGATGCCGAAAGTACGCGTTTAACTCCCTGCAACTGAAAGCCTTCCCCAAACACTACCGACCGCCTGACGGCACTTATGGGAAAGTGGAGACCTGATTGGACCGCAGAGACCTCTGGGTTGTTAGGAGATATCAATGGAGTGTACGGTGGCTGTGATCAGACTGGGTACAATCAAAATACTGTGTTCAGAAACTGTTTAATTCGACCTTCATGTCTCCTGGTTACTGTTTGAGACGTTTTAGATGAGCTTTATTTGGAGGTATACTCAGTGATTTAGTGTCACACTAATAAACAGTTGCACCTTCCTGAAACCTATAACTGTTTCTACGTACTATATTAGTTGCTTATGCCATATTACGCGTAACACGCTGAATACGAGATAGCAGAATTGTCAAGGTTTTTATTTCTTATTATGTACCTGAAGAGCACAGCCTCATCCCTGATCAAGCACTGATATAATCAATATCGACCAAACATTTATATTTATATTCTACAATAGGCTCCCTGCATTCAAAGGATAAGGTTTGTGTTATTCTATATTATAACTATTAACAAATCTCATGAAAAGACTAAAAACAAGACGTAAATCTTTAAAAGCGGATCACAAATATGTCATTTCATTTTTCTAAGAACAGCAGTTTTTAGTAAACATTTCCCAAACAGGAGGAAATGGTGCGTTTGTGTTAGGACTATTTTCAGCGGCGGATTAATCTGCATTTGGTGCTTTTGGTCACCCAGTGTGACGGTGTGGCTCATCGGTCTGCTTTTTATTTAGTCTGTATGTGTTCTAGGAACTCTAAAGGGTTCAGTATGCGTCAAACAACAAATATATAAAAGCAAACGTTTTTATTGTCAGTAGCCACATTTAAAGTTGGGTGGAACAGGCTGCATTGCTTCCTCCTGACTGTATCC
>NW_023340206.1:11391185-11392687 GCF_004916995.1 Morone saxatilis
ACTGTCCCTTTTATAGATGGTGATAAATGAAACCCCCACAAGCAGGACAGGGACTGTCCCAGGGCTCCAGTTCGGTCTGTATTAATATTCCAAAACACCAAAGTCACACAAGACAGACTAACTAATGGAGACGGCAGCAGACCAGCAACTGTCGTGTTCTGTGAGGTGACTTTAGAGAGATCGTGGATGGATCCCACATGACAATCGCCATTCCAAGTCCCCTTTGTCACTGTCCTTTGTATTATGATAACATTACATTATTGACAAACCAACATTTATCACCCTCAGCATGTAAAGGCCTTAAAAGGTGGATAAAACTGGACAGAAAATTCAAAATAAAGTCAAAGTGTTCTTTAAAAGCATCAAGGACAAGCTGCCAAATATGAAGAAATAGGATCAAATAAACTTGATTGGTCATCAGCACAGAGAAAGACATAAATAAAAACTGAATAAAAATAAATATCTTTAGTAGCTGAACCTCTTTATTCCACCTTTTCTTTCTATGCACTCACTGTTTATGATTGACACCACTGTGCACTGCACTGCCAACTGTACGGACTACATTAAAAACATTTCTCATTCTCATCTGAAGCTAAACCAAATTTAGAAATATGAGTTTCTACTTGATGATTCCTTCATTGAGGACAAAGGGGAACATTTCTTTGTATTTTCTCACATGTGTATTTTCTTCACACACCCCCAGTGACCTGTCTGTAGCACCAGGGGGAGCCACTGCTCTTCACTCCATCATTATGTGACTTAATGTGAACCACACTGTCAGACTCACTGCTGGGTGTGTATATGTTTGGCATTTTATTTGAGATATTCTTGAGAACATCTGTGAAGGTTTGAATGTTGCTGTACATTGTAACTTAAAAATACAAAGCTGAAATACACATCAACTGGGTTTTTGGCAGTTTTTTGTTTTGAAAAAAGAGGTTTATCAAATCAATACCAAACAGTGATTAATTAATAGAGCTTAACAGTGATTTGTCTTTGTTGTTGTTTTTCTCTGTGGGATTATGTAATCTTTCAATAATAAATAAACATGTCACATGAAAATAAAGTGAAGAAAAGCCTTTGGGCAGAAGAGCTGCTCCTTTTAATTGTAATTTAATGTTTTTAATCATGATACAAAATCATCAATTAATTAAATGATCAACCAAAAAGATTCAAGCAAGAGGATTGCAGTAAGACTGTGTAACCACTGGAGGGCGCCACATTGAAAAAAGTGCAAGACAGAAAGTGTCTTTATAAATCACAATGATCAGATACTAAGTCATGATTTGGCTTCGTGTCTCTGAATGGAGTTTAAAACTTTAATATCTGATCATGTTGTTGCCAGAAAATGAGAGTACTATGAGGGTTTAGTCTTAATACTGTAGGGCAACAAAGATTTAAGGAATACCAAGATGGCTACTCCCAGTATCACACGTAGTAAACATTGTGGTTTTCTACTATTTTAAGCACTTGTGCTTGTGTTGTAACCAAATGAAGAAGTC
>NW_023340206.1:11392787-11397811 GCF_004916995.1 Morone saxatilis
TGACGCGGCCGCGCCACGCCCCGAGTCGCGTGGAGTGCGAGGTCCCGTCCAATGCTGCTTGCAGCTTTAATTATATTTATATTTATTATAAAGCTATAAAAGCATTACAGTAAAAGGCCAAAAACACTAAATAGGTTAAATACAGTTTCTGTAACAGTAAAACACTGTCGTATCTAAGGGCGAAACCTTTATTTATATGGTATTTTAAAGGCATTTATATGGATTAAAAGAAAATACAGAATTCATATGGTTCTTTCATATCGGCAAAACTGTTTCTTTAGATGGTAAAAACTTTGTTTATACTTTAAAATATGGAATAAAACCGCCAAACTTTAACCGTAAAATGAACAGTAAGACCTTTTAAACATTTGGTGTGGCGAAACTGGACTTTTATTGTCGCGGTCACTTCCGGTCACCTCATTCGGAAGTGTCTTAAACCTGCATGTTGTTGATTTAATGAACGCAGCTTACTGTAGTAACTGTGGTCCACGAGGCAGTGCTAAGGTGACACACACACACATATTCAGCCTTAACTTCAGCACACACACACACACACACACACACATTTTTTCTATAGTTTATTTTCCTGTGTTTGCTTTTATTATCTCATTAAGAAATGTTTGTGTTTGTACATGCAGGCCTATTTAAGAGTGAGTGATACCAGCCTCTTCTATGCAGAACTCTAAAAGCCTTCCACTTTAACTTTTAATAGTGGTTGGAGTTATTCATTTAATTATTAATCTAATTTTTAAATTAGTAGTTTAGTGTTTTTTTTATGAGATTGATCAATCAATTATCAGCTATTGTTTACCTTATTTAAGAGTTGTGCCGAGGATCTTTAATATCAATTATTATATAATTATCAATCATTTTCTATTATCTTTTTGATAATTAATAGAATTAATTGATTGCACCAAGCAGCCACACAAATTATGGCTATTTTAAAAAGGTTAGGTTACTTTGTGGAGGTAGATTTGGTTCACAGCAACAGACAATAAGAAATATAAAAACAACAAACAACTCAGACATGATAGGATGAAGATAAGATAAATAATAAGATTAAAAATCAGGACTTACAAAGAGCGAACAACAGAAAAATAACTAAAAACAAGACAAACTCTGCTGTTGCTGACATGTTGCATGGCTGTTCTGATGCAATGCTCTCTGTTAGTAAGAGAGAGTAAGAGTCACACGCTCAGTAGGTCATGCAAGTTGTCTTTTTGTAATTGATTAGTTATCAAGAAATGTAATCCCTCAAAAGAAAATAGCCAGAGGCCGGTTCACTGTGGCTGTTCCCACCACAATCATCATCATTTCCACTGAAAACTTTGTCACTTTTCCTGAAAGAAACAGTCGGGCTGATGTTCCTCTCGGACAACAGAGGTGTCTTATGAAGTCACATGAAAAACCTGAACAAATTGTGTGAATGTCGCCCCTCACACATCACAACAAACGCCCCCCTACAATGAACCCTTGCTGTGTTGTGAACAGGCTTATATTGTGCAGCCGGCAGCGCTCGCAGACAGTCCAGACGCTTTCGCCAGCATGAACATGATTTTCTTCATCGGCCAAGTCGTTGGCATCATCTCCATTTCTGCCTTCCTGCTCTTCCTCTTCGCCAAGCTGGTTTCCCGCCATCACAGCAGCCATGTGCAGGACGGTCAAGGCTATGCTGTGCTGATAACCGGCTGCGACAGCGGCTTCGGACATCAGCTGGCTCAGTGTCTGGACCGCAGAGGGTTTGTGGTCTTTGCCGGGTGTCTGTGTCCACAAGGAGCCGGTGCCCAGAGCCTGGCCGAACAGAGCTCCAATAATCTGAAAATCCTCAAGCTGGACGTCACCAGTGATGAAGAGGTGCAGCAGGCGAGGAAGACGGTCCAGGAGAACCTGCCAGAGAAAGGTGAGAGTTTAGCACACTGTAAAAAATGAGCCAGTTTCTCTGGTTCAGCCTGTGTAAGGAAGATCAATTCTGCCAAAGAAGAGGGGGAAAAGGATGAAAGTTATGAAGTGAAAGGTAAAAACCACTTGAGATAGATGAGATATGAAGTCTAAACTATTACTTATCATCAATTACGACTAAATCAACATTTTAGTCATGATTTAGTTTCGTGTTTCGGAATATAGTTGTAGTTTATTTATTTGATTGGTTTTTGACTTAATATCTCATAATTTGACTTTTAAAGCCTTTATTTTTATTTAAGTTTAATATTTAATATTAGGTCATGAGATGGTACTATCTCATGATTTTAATTTATCAAATATATTTTTTTATTTTTATCATTATTAAACTTCAAAAAGTCAATTATTTCAGGAAAGATTAGATAGAATAAGTACTTTTCATTCTTTTCCTTTTCTTTTTTCTAGTAGAAATGTGCTTCCATAAATAAATATCCTAATAAATGTCCTAAATTTGACATAATAGACTTTGAATTTGACTTACTATCCCAAAACTAAGACTAAATAAGTGTAAGTTTTTCCTTTCATGCAGTCTCCATAGAGATTGATGTCGTGCAGTTTGTCCTGAAGCTTTTTGGAACAAGATGCATCTGCTAAACAAATATTCAGCTTTCATTTTAACTTTAGTTCTTCTCTTTTCTGAACAATAACTTCCTGTTACGTTTCTTACTTTCTCAGGCCTGTGGGCAGTTGTGAACAACGCGGGAATCTCAGACTGGGCCGAGATCGAATGGAGCACCATTGACGATTTCCGCAACATGGTCAACATCAACCTGTTCGGCTCCATCAGGACCACCATCGCATTCCTGCCTCTGGTTCGTGCCACCAAAGGTCAGCTCAAAATGCAGCCACATTTCACTGTCGCCTCGCATTCTCACTGTGGAGACATCACGGGTAAACAGTTGTTTTATGCTTCCTGGCTGCCACAGGTCGGATGATTTACACGTCAAGCATCTTTTCCTTCTTCAACTGCCTGAACATGGGCGCGTACAGTGTGTCAAAGAGAGGCCTGGAGGCGTTTGCGGATTGCCTGAGGGTTGAAATGGCCAGTTTTGGTGTGAAGGTACAGTAATGCTGCAAAAAACCACACAAACAAATCTTGTGACGCTCTGATGCATAGGGAGAACTCTGTGGTCATAAAATATAACGCCTCTGGGCAAATAGGACGTAAAACAAATTTTTCAGGCTTATTTTCCATTTGATTGCATTCATTTAGTGTAAAACCAACGCGACACTGTGCAGAGTCGACTGCTTTCCTGTCAGTACGTCACGCTCTTCTTCCCGTCAGTCCGACGCCCACAGTGGGTCTTTGTTAGCCAGGGAACTGTTGATTTTAACCTCTCGACATTCGCTAATTGCCGTTCTTGCAGAGAGTTTGATGAGAAAATTGACCTCATGTACGATATGGTAAGTAGGAAGCTACTGCCAGCAGCTGGTTAGCTTAGCTTAGCATAAAGAATGGAAACGGGGGGAAACAACTAGCCTGGATCTCTCCAAAGGTAACAAACTTTAGCTTTTGTACTTTGTTAGTATTTAGCTCGAACATTTTATATGTATAGAAGCTTATTTCTGCCAAAAACAGAAAAAATGTAACTAATTGTGAGGATTGACAAAAATAAAACTACTCACGGTAATTCAAAGTTTGATATTAGGGAAGAAATATTTAAAAATTAAATTAAAATGTATTATTTCAAAAGTAGATTTTAATTCTCAATGTTGTTTTGAGCTTTAAAACGTATGGAAGCTAATTTCTGCTAAATAAAAAAAAAACCTGATTAATCCTTTTTGAGTTCTTCAAAATTTTGACATTTTTAATTTACAATCTCTAAATTTGGATTTTAAACTCAAAATCATGAGATAGTTTTAAGGTATCTCTTAATTTTGATTTAAAAAGCTTATTTTTTTAGCGTACAGACATTAGAGTGAATCAAAGTGGCAAAACTAATTCTGTTGTAGCATAAAAAGTATCTAAAAGTTTGAGACTAATTAAATCTATGACTCAATTCTAGGTCAGCATCATCCAGCCGGGTAACTTCGGACAAGCCACCAACATCCTGAAGATGAAAACAAGTTTAGATGTTTGGGAGAAATTAGACGACGAACGCAAGCAAGTGTTCAACCGGCAGTACGTTGAGCTGGCCAACGAGTACTTCACGTCAACCTGCAGGGCGGGATTCAAGAACGCCGACCTGGTCATCGGTGCGATGGTGCACGCAATCACGTCGGCTCGGCCTAAATACAGATACCTGCTGGTCTCTGCGATGGACAGGTTCTTCTTCCAGCTCTTCCCTTTCCTCCCCACCGTCCTCACTGACGCTGTGTTTTCTCTCAGCTCCATGTACACTACAAGAAAAGAAATGCTCTACGCCAAATAGGAATTTTGTAACCTGCCAAAGAATAAACTACTTTGTAAAACACTTTTCAACTGAACAATATATATAATGCTTATAACAATAGTATAATGGTGCTTTCTGAGGTCTTGTTCATTCTACATTGTTTCTCTGTTACTATAAAAGTTTGTTATCATGAATCATCGTTTGTTTACTGTTTTTTTCCTCAAAAACTAAAGTGCATATTTATATAAACATACATCTGGGTTTGAACACTATGTGAATAGTGTACGTACATTTTTTTATTCAGAAAATGTTCCTAAAAATGATAACAAATAAAAATATAATATGACGACACACAAAGAAAACGACAAAACAAACAAACAGGTCAAAGGATAAATAAATAATATATAATTAGTAAATAGACCAATTTTATTATAAATAAAATAACAAAATTCTGTATTTTTTTTATTTGTAAGGCAAATTTGATCTTGAAATTGAACAATAAAGAAACTGTTAACAGTTTAAAGTATACTTAAATACATAAACATTTAGAAAATAAATAAAACCTAATCCAACTACAAAATAATACACATTTATATATATTTCTATCTATTCATATATATCAGTCAAGCCCGAAATTATTCATACCCCTGGCAAATTTTGGACTTTAAGTTACTTTTATTCAAACAGTAAGGTTTTTGGTTTTTTTTGACCGGAAATGACACAGGCTTCTCC
>NW_023340206.1:11397911-11410845 GCF_004916995.1 Morone saxatilis
AGTAACTTTAAGTCAAAATTGCCAGGGGTATGAATAATTTCAGGCTTAGGTCATCATCAGTGCGGGTGGCAGAAATATTTGCTGATTTAAACACAATCAATCACATATACTCTATATATATATACGTTTCATATGTGTAGATGCAAATAGAAAATAAAAGGGAATTTAACAAATATTGAGTTTATGTAAAAAAACTGAAACCTTAAATAGTAGAATTAATACAATTTTACATATCAATGATACATAATTGAGTATAATCACCCACATTTATCAGTGAATTGATTTGGATGTATTCAATACTGTGAATTAAATATAAATATTCTTTCTTAGTAATAACAAGCATGATTAAAATGTTATTTAAAATGTATCTTTGCATTGTTGAACCAAACATTTTGATTAATATTTACTTAAATAATCAAAGACACAATTATATTGAACAGATTTGACCTGATACATTATTTAAACTCTACAAGGACCACAGAATCATGTATTAGTGTATCAATATTTGCTTGGAAAAGCCCCCAAATGAGAATATTTTAATTTAACAACATTATTATTGTATCTAAAGGTAAAAAATCAAATGATAGAAAGGTGTGTTGTTTAAAAGAGCTGCGATCTGTGAAAGCCATCACCCATCATGCTATGAAATTAGGATTTTATTTTCCTGGAAAACAGACTTCAGATGAACACCCCCCCGGGGCTATTGGTGGATGCACTGTTGACTGTTTATGAGGCAACAAGTAAAGGGCAAGACTGGGGAAGGATCTGTGTAAGTGCAAAGTTAAAGTGTTGCTGAACTCAATAGACTCCATTTCTAGCAACAGCACATTAAACTGGAGTCTCTGATTCATAAAGGGACAAAGAAATGTGTTTTGACATCAGCCAGGCAACTTCCAAATACTAAGGTATCTTTCTAACTAACTTCACTGTCCATATATTTGGAGTTTTGGGCATTAGATTAAGTGTTTTTTTAGTGTAGATTAATGTTGTTTAAGAAATTGATTCCTCAGTTTGTTTATCCCATAAATCCATGTAACACCCTGGGCATTTCTCACGATCTAGCTTCACTAATTCTTATTTTGCCTTTGCCAGTTTGCACAGCAAGAGACAAACGGCCTGTTTGTGCTCTCATTTCAAAATGTAGTAATTTAGGAGTGTGATAAAACATTATTGCCTGTGAGCTTAAAGAAAAATGTTTTCACACAAATAACCCCGGTTTCCTGTGTGACTGTCAGATTGTCTGTAACTTGTCCCTTTCACTTTTTAAAATGGGTCAGTCAAGTTACCCTGAATACGTCATCTGATGCTCAGCGTGTAATAGCGTTGGTTCGAGCTGTATTCACTCGTCATCGCAGAATAACATGCTGGTTAAATTCACCTTGCATGGCTTTACTGAGCTGACTGGAGGCTGTGTCACACTGCACTGACACCCCTTTAATGCCTGCACTCAGCCTGGAGCTGCTGAAAACAACAAGTGCGTCTGTTGTCATAAGCATCTTATTTCCACTACAACTCACAAGCTCTGCGTTATGACGTGGGAAGATAAATATTCAATAATTGGTGCAAGAGAAGCAGTCCAAAAAACTGACAGTTAAATGATGCATGCACATTTTTCAGAGAACTTCAGACTCAACACAGTCCGAATTAGATTTTTTGAGTTATTTAAAGGTCCAGTGTGAAACATTCAGGAGGATCTGTTGGCAGAAATTGAGGATATTAATATTCATAGAGGTAGTTTCATTATTTCTATTAATCATGCTCTCTTGATATATATATATTTAATCTCTATTATTATTATTTTATATGTTTTTATTTACAGATGCCGCTGGTTGCCCTCCGTGGAGTCCTCCATGTTTCTACAGTAGCCCAGAACAGACAAACCAAAAACTGGCTCCTTATCAATCTCATCTGTATATAAAAAGCTATTCTTTTTTTAGTATTTAATGAGTTTTTTCAATGGAATTACCTCACTTTGACCTTTGGTAGAGCATTGACTGACGCCGATATAGATAAATATCCAGCCAGCCAAACGCAAACCTTGAGATCTTATCCCTACTCTCACAATCAAATCCACCACAGCATATGAGCCCAACGTTTCTCCTGGTGTTGCCCAAACAGATTTTCAGAGTCTCAACAAAAGACACCAGAAGGCAGAAGAGAAAACTACAGCATCAGATCAGAGTCAAACACGCGATAAAACATGCAGATTATATAATTTCAGGTTGCCGGTATTAGCCGCCACCTGCACAGTTTAAGTCCGAGTGCACAAACTCAACAAAAGAGTCGTACAGGCAAACATGGCGCCTGTGTGTACACAGCTAACCAGCAAGCGCCCAAAAGCAGCCACCACAAATCAAGTGGACGTATGGTCGTGCGAATCAACCTAACTTTAACAATTTGGGACAGACACCAAGGCAGACACTAAATGGGTGGATGGCTCTTCTAAAAAAAAAACCCTCAGTGTTCAGTGTTCTGTTTATTGTACCATCACTAATATTTTCTCCGCACAGAAATCTTGATTAAAAATTAAAAAGTTAGAGCAGCGTGGCCAATGACTTTATGTGTATGACGACCCCGTGTTCATGAGGACAGTGTTTTTTGGAATTTTTATTGAATCGTGTTATTCTTCAGCGATGGGTCAGGTGATCGTCAGTGGCTCTGAATCAGCCGTGTGAAAGTCAGGCAACAGAGGAAAGCTGGTTTACCGTTGACGGGGTGTCTGTGTAGGGTTTTGGACTTTATTTTATACCTGTTGGCAGTTCATCAGAAGACTTTAAAAGGTTTTAGCTAACATGAAGTTTTTTCAGCTCTAAAATGAGCTATTTCATGCAGGGATGGAGCGGAGGGTGGCTTCTGGGGCTCCAGCCCTGAATGTTTTCTCAAAAGGCCCGACTCTTTTATTACTAAAAAGTTCTATTACTGGGGATAGAAGATAAGTTCCTACTGTACCTACAACATAGGATATAGGCTCTACGGGATGATTTCTTTACTGGGCACATATGATGTTGTGCAGATGTCCAAATGATGTTCAGATTTTTAGGCATTTGTATGATCTCAACTAAAAAACATAGCTGCCATAAATGGGAAAGAAATTGAGTGCTTTGAGCTAAATGCTAACGTTACAGCATGCATTATGCTGACATGCTGATGTTTAGCAGGTGTAATGTTTGCCACGTTCACCCTAGCCTGTTAGCGTGCTAATATTTGCATATGTGTGAGTGCAGTCTGTCTGCACCAACGTGACGTTGCCAACCTGAGAGCTTTGCAACGGCTAAACATCAATATAATCAAACGTTTAAGAGATGAAATGAGATGATAATTAAAACAAATGCTTCTCTAATTGGATTTGTGGATGTTTTGCCTGCTGGGACCAGAATAAAATCTAATAGTCAAGTCTGGATGAGATTAATACCATATTATTACATTTTGTTGCCAATTTGTGAGCATAATAATTCCTCTTCTTTTCAAATATAGTTCATTACTATCAGGATTATTATTATATTTGATTGGAGCAGTTGTTTTGAAATGTTTCTCCTTGTGTCTCAGACACTTCTGACATAATTATACAGAATAAAGCATTGAAATGTACTAAAATTTGAATTAAAGAACAAACAAATGAATGAATACCGTGAATAAATACATGGAAATCAACTGTATGACAATGAAACCTGAGTGATGTCTTTCTCCAGAGGCTCTAATGTGATGCCATCACTTAATAAGTGTCATACTGCAGCTCCCTGCTGGTAAGAAAATGAATCGTATTTAATAGTTTAAAGGGTTGGTTCACCAGAGAAAATGTGTTTTCACTTTCCTCTCATGCTGTCATACAGATACTCTTTGGTTTTAATTTAATTCTATTTAAATACACGTTCAAATTTTGAATCTCTTTGTCACACACTTCAGAATCTCTTTGTCACACACTGTTAAATAAATGAATATTGTAAAACTGTCCATCACATACATATTCTCTATCCAGAAAAGAAGTGTAGAACAAAAACAATCACTATACACAATCATGCAGTGTAGTAGATGGTAGCCGATCCACACATGCAGTATCGTGTCTGAAGTTTTTTGCTGAATACTGATTTCGTGTTATGTCTTCTCCGTGTTCTGACATGTTTTAATTAGTCAATTGAGAATTAGCTTTCCCCTTAAACATTCTTTAATTACTTTTAATGGCGACTAAAAAGGGAGAAGAGCTGTATGGACGGCCTGTATATATCACACGGACGATAATGGAGAAGACGTGATGGTGAGGAGCCAAGTATCTTATGACTGAAGGCTAATTTCATTTAGTGTAATTAGACAATTACAACCTTAATAGTTATATTTAGAGACTCTTTCTGCTCCCTCATTATTCTACATCTTCAGTTCTCTCTCATCGTCTCTGCTTCACTGATAATTGGACAGCATCGGGGGTGGATCTAGAGGATCTAAAGGATCTAGAGTATCGCCTTAGCCTTCAGCTACCGAGCTCCTCTCCTGTGCAACCAGCTTCCAGCTTTGGTTCAGGAAGCCGACGCCCTCTCTACCTTTAAGAGTAGGCTTAAGACATTCCTCTTTGATAGAGCTTATAGAGCCCCGATTCATCCCTTCATTATGCTGCTACAGGCCTATACTGCCGGGGGAGTTCCCATGATGCTCCTCTCTCCTCCTCTCTGCACACATTCATGTCCCATTAATTCATGTTACTAACTTATTATTATAGTTGCCAAGTGCTCCAAGTACAGTCGAGACCTGATCGATATGAAAATCTGGCAAAGAAACAATTTATTGATTTTTAATCCCACTTTTAGATATTTCTATTAAACGCTTCACTAATGTGCCACAATAATGTTTTTTAATATGGTCATTTGGGGGCTTTTCCCCAAGCAAATATTGATACATGTGATATGTGTGCTATCTGTCCCTGGAGGTCATCTAGTGTGTCTCCACTCAGCTAAAAAACAGTCACAATTTAGATTTGTTAGACAGTTTTTCTTCCATTAATATTGGCTGATTGACTTCAGGCGAAAAGATGTCACGAGAAGCGTCTTAATCTCAAATAAAAAACTGTATTCTGCTGAAATCACAGGACACACACGGGTATAAGAAAGGGAACAAAATTACACAAAAAGCTTTAATCCACTTGTTTGAATGAAGTTCAGTTCTAAATCAGCTTTAATGGGTTTTTTGTGCATTTCAGAGATTTTGTGCTTTTAGTGGATTGATAAAAACTCATTCAGGGACAATTTTGATCAATTATTCACTTGAGCAAGCAAAAAAAAGAGCTTAATTGACAATGAAAATAAATGTTAGTTGCAGCCCTAATTGTGGCCTACGGTTTAACAGTACAAAGTGCTTTCATGACGTGAGTTTTAGTTTTTATTTATTAATTTAATCGTCTTATTTACTCTTTTGATTTGGTTCAGTTTGGTTCTAAAACATCCCGGAGAGCCACGGCGGCAGGAAGAGTCCGATTGTTCCCAGCAGACACACGATGATGAACATCCACAGGAAGATCCGGTCTACAACCATGGCGACGTACTTCCAGTCCTCCTTCACCTGTAGAGATGGAAGAGACAAAAAGAAGACTGTGAATGTCGGGATGTCTGTAAATCAGCTGAAGCTTCATTAGATGGGATGATCAGGACGCACTGAGAAGTCAGCGTCCTCTGCTCTAAGGTGCTCTGCGATGTAGGTCACCCCCTCCAGGGCTGATACCACTGCAGGAGACAGAACAGAGGCCAGCTGGTTCTGGATCAAACCACGCTCCACAGCAGGGGCATCCCAGTCCAGGCTGAGTGTGGAGTGTCTCTGTGGGAGGAGGGTGTAACCGCGAGGATCCCAGGGCTGAATTTCATCATCTCCGGTATCCGAGGAGTCGAGCCGGTGGCTGCTGCGGCACCGGTTGTCAACCTGGTAACCGTGGAGATCGATGTCAGACTCCTGAGTGATCCAGGTGGATGTGCTGTAGGCGGGGCCTGGAGTCCGGAGAGGGAGGAGTGTATCAGTCAGGTGGCGTCGCCTGAGACAACAAAGACATCTTTCAATACTTGTGACCTGAGTTTAGGTGCCCACATGATCATTTTGGTAACTTATTTAAAGAAATATAAGCATGTTTTTATACAAGAACGCTATTTTTAATTCAACAAAAGAAGCCAAAGGTCTTAAATACTGCTGTTGTTCCTACATTAAATAGTTTGTAAAAAGTGGCGAGGTTTGGACGTAAAGCTGTATGTAGCAGTATTTTTAATTAAAAAAGGATCAATATACTATACTAATACTACATCCACCAACTACTTAGGTTTAGTTTTAAAAAGTTTTGCTACGTTTTCACCAAGCGTCCACACTACTCCGGCGTTTTGGAGCCCCCTAAAATGGAGACGTTTGGAAAGGCTGCTGGCCCCGTTACAGTTTTAAAACTCTGGAGACTTTCAGAAATCTCCACTGGATCTCTGAACCAGCCACTTTACCCTCTGAGCAAGTGTTCATGCACTCTCAGTTTTCTTCTTGTTGCCGGTTTTTGTTCCCCCTTGCTTCAACCATGTATCCTGTTCCCTGCAGTACCGTATGCTCTGTCTCCGGTCCCATGTCCCCACATTGCGTCAGCCCTGCTTTTCTTCCCTGAACCCACCTCTTCACAGGCCTGCCTTCCCCATTCCCCTGCCTTAACAATAAATCCTGGGATCATTAGCTCAGTCTTCAGAGTTTTAAAGCTCTAAAATCCCACTGCACACTAACTACTCAGCACCAAATAGACAGACACAGCCAGATGTTTCCCCCAGGAGTTGGTAGAGATCAAAAACAGAGGTTATAAAGAGTGAATATTTGACTCCAAATGAATAATAAAGTCGCTCAATAACTGCTGGATGTGTAAATATGCAATCCAATGCCAGTTTTCAGAAATTGATAGTTTCATTTGCCCTGGAAGTAGAGAACGAGTGAATGAGGGACAACTGGCCTTCTGGTTTCTCACCTCACAGGCCTGAGACCATGGTCTGGACGCTTCATGCACAGCCAGCCTGGCACCGCAGAGAGGAAAAACCTACGCACCCAACGAGGCATGGTGTGAGTCGCTGACGACCGGTGGTGCACGTTCAGCACAAACACGGTGATGACGATGGACAGCGTGACGAAGATCATAGTGAAGAGCAAGTACTCCCCGATCAGCGGTATGACCAGCGACGTGGAAGGGATGATCTCTGTGATGAGCAGCAGGAAGACGGTGAGCGACAGCAGCACGGAGATGCACAGCGTGATTTTCTCCCCGCAGTCCGACGGGAGGTAGAAGACCAGGACGGTGAGGAAGGAGATGAGGAGGCAGGGGATGATGAGGTTGATGGTGTAGAACAACGGGAGGCGGCGGATGACAAAATAGTAGGTGATGTCGGGGTAGATCTCGTGGCAGCAGTCGTACTTCTTGGTGTTGTAGGTGCCCACGGCGTTGACAATTGCCCACTCTCCGCTCTCCCAGTAATCCTAGAAAAGAGATCTGTTTTTAGACAGTGTGCTTTTAGGAACTTAAGGTCCACACTTAAATATCTCAACAACTATAGACCTTTTTCACATCAGCCATGTGACATTTCTAACCCTGGAGTTGGACAAATATAGTAGGTTACCTAGGCTCACCCAGAAGTTATGGTATGCAGTAAGAAGTAAGGGACAAAAATCAGAAGTGCTGGTGAGTACTGGCACTGCGTACGATGGATAAAAGTTTTGGTCTGATCCAAGCGGTTGCAATGAAGTAAACACTGGTTAGTATGGTAGTATTTGTCCTACTAACATGCTCCTAATAGCAATTTGAACGTGCTGATTTTAGCAGGTAATGCTACAATCTTAGTCTATTATTCAGTAAGAGTGTATAGTTCTTATGTTTATGTATAAATTACTCTTACACTCTGGTGGCACTAGAGGATAATTCAGAGGATCACTAAAGTCAGCAGGCTTCATCCTCTGGGAATAATGGATGCCTGCACCAGATTTTGTGCCAATCCTTCTGGTACATGTCAAGATATTCATTGAATAAGTGAAAAGTTTTATTTTTCAGTGCAGAAGAGTAGAAATGTAAATTAAGTTTACATCTTGAAGTTGCCAGTATGTGTGTTGCTAAAAACTGCTTCATCAGGCTAACTTGTATTTAACTCCTCTGCTTTGAAAGACCATTATAAAACCCTCAGCATTTTAAACCTAAGAAATCTCTCCAGGATTAAGCGTTTAGATCTCGAAAAACTAATCCATGCATTTTGTTTTCATCAGAACTTAATGCTTAAATGCAAAAAAACACTGAGAAATATTCTGTTAATTAAAAAGTAAGCAGCCAGAACGTTCAGCTGGCATCCTCCTGCAAAACAAAACCTTGGGAAAGAGCATGTGTGAACCGTAGATAAGACGAGGTAAAGAGGCAGAGCGGGCATTAATTGGCACAAACTGGCACACACTCAAAATCAAAAAACAAAGAAAGAAAGAAAGACAGAAAGGATGGAGGAGAACAAAAAATTCCTGCACCTTCAAGTCCACCGTGTTCTCAAAGGGCTCCAGGTCGATCTTGGCGCGGTCGTACGTCCAGGAGCCGAACTTCATCTTGCAGCTCTGCTGGTCGAAAGGGAAGAAGGTGACATCGATGGAGCAGGAGGACTTGTAGATGGCTGGGGGCACCCAACGGACACGACCGGTGTGAAACACATGGGCCTTGGTCATGTGGGTGACGGCGAACTCTCCGTCTGCACTGGAGAAAGGAAAGTAAGAGGGGTTAAAGCATAGCATTGAGGCAGGAAAAAGCAGGGAGGAAAGACAGAAAACATATTATTATAGTATTATCTGGATTAAAAGGAACGATTTTTTGTTTTTGGCTCCCAAGTTTCCATCTCAAACTCAAAAGGTGAATCAATAAACCTTGAGCTCTTCCCAGTTTACACAGGCGATGTTTAATAATTGATCACTGGATGTTAACGACTCTGTATTCATGATGCAAGCTCATTTACACAAATGCTGAAGGAGGAGAAAGTTTCGTCTCCATCCAGACAAATTTCAGAATTAATACTTCCTGGGGCCCCTCGAGGGGAGAAAACCAGACTGAAACTGCATGATGCAAGATCTCCATACAGCTGCAATAGAATCAGGGTCATTTATTCATCAGGATCATTTGCATGGGTTACCAATCGGTATGCAGGAATATGCAGAAAATCTGTGCTATCGTCAAGGCTCCATGTAAATGACCTTCCTCCTCACACGCTCTTCAGCCGATGAGCACATTGTTATGGATCAAGTGGGTAATTGATCACTACAGATAATTTCCAGCTCCGCCTACAGAAAATACAAAGTTATGTCTGTTCCGGTACAGTATGAGTGTCCTTGGATGTGTGTGTGTGCTTTTCTTACAAACCTTTTACACAGCGTTTCAGGTGTCAAGAAACAAGACTTGAACTAGAAATAAAACTTAAAACTGAACTTATTTTAGCTGTTTTAAAATTTAGTTAGTTAATTATCACACAAAACTCTCTTAACATCAAAACAACATTTAATCACATGTTGAAGTGCTTCCTTAAACTTCTATTAACAGAAATATCTGTGTATGTGATTGTAATAATAAAGAGGATTTGTGCAACTGAAGCAAACCGCAGTAGTTTGGTGACACTGTGTGTGTTTTTTACTTGTTATACAGCACAATGTCCGGCACCCAGATGAGCTCAGAAGGAACTCTGATGGACGTCACGTTGTCGAAGTCGGAGGGACTCCACTGCAGCTTGTAGTCAGTCCATTCCTACCGACACATGAGCAGTTTTTGGGACAAAACTCTTGTTTAAACCGCTTTACAATTACTGTACAGGTCAGTTTCTTACGCACCTGTTTAAGCCACACGTTGGTCGTCATCATCTGGTTTTTCTCATCCTGTTTTGGAGCCAAAAATAGACAAAAACGCTCCGTGAGAGTGAGAGTGGGAGATACAGTCGGGTTGAGGGGGTATTAAAGGACCAGTGTGTAGGATTTAGGAGGATCTATTGGTAGAAATATTCAGAATTATGTTTTCATTAGCGTACAATCACCTGATAGTAAGGATCGTTGTGTTTTTGTTAGAATGAGCTCTTCCAGTAAGGAGCCGCCATACAGTAGCCCAGAGCAGACAAACCAAACACTGGCTCAAGATTGGACATTTTGTATTTTGACCTACATAATTAGTAAGGCAGGGAGGGGTATTCAGTTGGTTGCAATCTGCAGCCTCACCACTAGATGCCCCTACACACTGGTCCTTTCACAAAACATGGTTGTAGACTTTTATCATCCAAAATGACAACTTTATTCTAAATATTTAAAATTATGAAGCACCCTGGTCAGTTTTTTTTTGGATCTACAAATGTGTGTGTGTGTGTTCCAACCACATCTATCAGCTGTGCGATAGAGAGGCCAAACTTGACGATGACCACGTCGGTGATGTTTCGTGCCGGACGCGTCCACTTGCTGTAGCCCCCGAACAAGCTCCTGAAGAGCTCGTCCTCGGTGTGAACCCGAGTCCAGTCTTCAGCCAGCACTGACGGAGAGACAGAGAGGGGCTGATTGCATTTAGATTTCTTTTTTTAGGGTCTTGATTATCACGTTGTCTTAAAAAGGAGATTAAACACAATAATAACAAATGTTTTAGTCATGCTCTATAGATCAGATCAGACATTACGAATTATTATATTAACTGCTTATAATCTATGTGATATAGGTGAGACTGAGTGAATTATATCGTTCACTGTACTGTATTTGTATTTAAAGGCCACATTTTTACAGTAAAATGTCCTCCAGAAGTGTTTTTGAAAGAGTTGTGTTTTATTTGCAAAGCCTTTTTGATTGTAATTTTCTTTTATATGTAATAATCTGTTACATTATTTAACCACTGCAGTGATATATTTAGTGTCTTTAAATAAATGTGGGCATAGACAAGCTGAACAAAAGTTGTTCTAAAGCATTACTAAATTATTTATTTACCATTAATAAAGCCTTTAGTTGGAATTATAACTCCATAATAAGAAAGTTTTCTTTTAACTTCTCCTTCACGCTGCTTTTGTTGCTTTTCCTCTTATATTCCCTTATTTCTGCTAAAGCCATTACAGCTGAGACAGTGAGAGAAATACTGTATCCTCTCTCTCTCTCTCTCTCTTTCTCTCTGGAAAAAAAGGCAATTACCTGAACTTTATTGTTCATAAAATCTCCGACTGTGATCTACTGCACTTTGATTTAATTTTATGTTACAAAGCAAAATCATTTGAGATAATTGAACTCAAA
Organism: Morone saxatilis; assembly: GCF_004916995.1. Classification (NCBI taxonomy): domain Eukaryota; kingdom Metazoa; phylum Chordata; class Actinopteri; family Moronidae; genus Morone; species Morone saxatilis. The sequence goes on from NW_023340206.1 coordinate 11,409,159, forward strand.
AAAAGCAACACGTAGCCAAGTTTTTTTTCTTTCTCCCAGCAGTCATCACTCATCGGGGTCATAATTTCATGCTTGAAGTAAACCTCTTTAATTCCCAGCATTCAATCTTTTGTGTCAGATTTGATTTGTCTTTCAGATTAAATGATCACTCCAGGAACCCAGAGAAACCTCCTTCTCCCCCTCTCTCTCTCTGTCTCTCTGTCTCTCTGTCTCTCTGTCTCTCTCTCTCTCTCTCTCTCTGAAAACACAGCTTTGAACCCTGGCAAGAAATCTGGCATCACCAGCAAGCAATTTAGGATTAGCCAGTGCAATAAACAGTGTGCCAAGAGCACAAACGTGCCAATGTGTGTAATGCCGGGTTTTTTTCTGATTGTATTGGCTATTTATAACCGACAAAATGATGTTTCAGGTGAGGCTCTGCCAGTGGAGGAGAGACAGTTAACATGTTGTGGGATTATGCTGCAGTTTGTGTCCCGGGATTCAGCACTGAGACCCCAAATAAACACCTTGTTCTGTCATTTCTACCCTGCAATATAGTTTGTTTCTTCCTATATATCAGCAAAACATGACATTTGAATCAACACTCACATTAAATTGTGCTTGTTTTCTTGGAAATACTTCATACATACTTCTTACTTCATACATGGAAAGTCATTGATATCCGATTGAGGCTCAGTTCTCAAAGGTGGCTCTTCCTAGTCACGTCAGTATAAAATATCTATGTTTGTATGTTGTTTTTGCATGTTTTTTTTTTGTCTTTATAAATCCAGGTGACATGTTGAATTAAATGTGCGTCCTCTATTTTGGTGAAATTCCTCAAGTGTGGTACTTTTTTTTTTAATGTACAGTGCAAGAATATTGATAATATTGTTATTAGAGGTTGAAAAACTTCTTTATGTGCATGTATGATACCACAGAAGACACAAATATTAAGTATCAGTAAGTCCTAAATATTAAATAAACACTACAAAACCAATATCAGGTGGTAAAATAACTCATTATACAAACACTTTAAACTTTTGCCTGACTTTATAGGCTACTCCTAGGAGGAATAATATTGTTTAATATGTAATAATTAAATTTAAATATTAGGACTAAATATAAAACCACTATTAAAATGGCACCATCCTTATATAAATATTAAGAACATATTAAACATCTCTCTTCAATTATTTCATTTAACCAGAATAAAAAGGCAAAAATATGACTATAAGCCTGTTGAAGGAGTTGCCTTCAAGTACCAAAAACGCACCGCACAGACAGTTTCTATGTGAAAATACCATTAATTCATATTATATAAAGTATAAATGGGATAAAGTAAGGAATAATATATAATCTGTCAGGAATATTATATTTATTATTCGTTCACTCACCGGAGTTGATGAGGATCCAGCAGCAGTAAAGCGCTGAAGTCCGCGTAAAATCTGCTTTCTGCTCCATTTAAAAAGCACAAAAACAACAACAGGTTTCCTTAAGATGGAGCTCAGTTTGTCTTAATGGCGTTCAGCCTTTGTTTTCCCATCGTTCATCTCCAAAAACAATCCCGTCCTGCTCGTCTTCAACCCGGCTGGATGGATCCGGGTCTCAGCCTCCCAGTATGAAGTCGTACTGAGATATTCCTACAGTGGCTGCGCTCAGGCTTTCACAGAGGGGGCTTATGGTGACCTTAATATATATATATATATAT
>NW_023340206.1:11410945-11423171 GCF_004916995.1 Morone saxatilis
TACCACAACATAAAAATACTCCATTACAAGTAAAAGTACTACTTGAGTTGTTTCTACTTCCAGTTGCAGATTTAGATTATTCATGCAAAAAACATCAAATATAATTAGTTATGATTAAAAAAGTGTTTGGTTTTTCTGGTGCAGTCCTTTCCTTTGGCTCCCTCTTGTGGTACGACTCATATCCTGCAGTCTCTGTCTGACAGCTCTGTTGTTTTTATAATGCATTTGTTATAAAAAAAACTGGCCTTATAACAAATGCATCACATTGACTGTACATGGACAGAACAGGTCTACTAGTTATGATTAATGTGAAGAAATAAGTCTTTTATTTTCAGGGTGATTTGATCATTATCAACTGTAAACAAAAAACATAAATACATATTTCAAGGTAGTTGAGTCCTGTTGATTCGTGGCTGAATGCTTTAACACTTTTCTTTTTAAAAGCATAAATGGCTTTAAAATAATAATTTCTATATTTTGAAGCAATAATCCCAATCTAATTTTATATTCTTACATAAATGCAATACTTGTTGGCTGATACTGTGTGCATGATGTGTGTTTATCTGTCTTATACGTGGAGATTCACCAATATAACTAATAAATATTCAAATATTGTGTTCGATTATGTGGCTGTTTTGTCAATAAAACAGACTGAACTCAGTAGAGCTGACACAGAGTTCTGGTTATTTATTATAAAATGTGTCTTGTTATATAACAGTCTGCATTGTTATTTTTTATTATTTATTTCATTTTAACACACAAAAGTCAAGTAGAATTGCAGCCAATTGAATTAGTTACTTCCACTTTTGGCCCTGAACAATACTGACATCCTTCAGTTATGATTCAGCCCTCTTAGTCCCTGAAACCTCCTTTAAAATGAAGATTATGTTTAAGTTTCACAAGTCACTTAAGGTGAAAGATGGGTGGTCTTTAGTTCTGCACAAGCAAATGAGCTTTATCAAGTCCGATAGAGGCAGCAGTGTGGGACAGGAAATCAGCTGATGTTGCATTTTAAATAAAAGCATCATGTTTTTACTTTTAACAGTAAATACAAAATCTGTACAAATCTCCCCAGAAAGATTAATATAGAAGGCTTCTTTATATACATAAGGTAGGTGATTACAAACAGTATATGTGCATGTAAAGTGTAGTAAACAGTGTGCTTAGATGTATATCTGACAGTGATGATGTTATACACGTGTTAACTGTGTATTCAAACCCCAAAAATATGTAATTTAGCAATTTACAACTTATTTACAATCGTCAATCAATACATGAATATCACTAATCGCTCAGTCAGACTTCATCTCTGTAGCACCTTTCATGCAGGTTAGTGCAGTTCAAAGTGCTCCATAGGTCGATAAGACAAAATGAGCATGGGCCATAATAGAAAGAATTAAAAATAAATGTTTAAATACAACACAAAGATAAAAATGTCAATAAAAATGCAATTAAACTGATTTAACAGGTATGATAATAAACAGCACTGAATAAAAGCTATACTTGAAGCTAGATAAAATAGATTAATAAGACAATACAAAATCAAAAAACAAATAAAATCAACTAGAGGGATAAACAAAACATATTTATTTACTAAAAAAAGAAAGTAAGTAAGTAAATGAATGTACTTCTGCATACTTCTGGACTCTTATGCTGGAAAGTTCAGTCTGTTGTTGGCAACGTTTTTCAAGCTTTTATTTTGAAAGTCCAGGCAAGTGGAAGTCCTGTGGAGTCAAACTGACTTGACCTTTCGTGTTGGGAAAAGTCTTTTTGGACTTCAAACTCTGCAGGGAAAGAAAACGACATGTTGTGCTTCTTTATCAACGGGAAAAAGGTACGTTTAACGTTTTAATGAAGTCTTAAACGGGTTGTCGTGTTGTAGCGAGGGTTAGCTGTCAGCTGCTAAGTGTTTTATTTTTGGGGGGGGAGCTGCAAATGTGTGTTTACAAAACGTCTTAAATAAATATAACCCTTAAAACGGTGTCAAGGGTGAGGACAACCAGTCAGACAGTTTAACTGGGGGTTGAATTTACTGGTGATACTGGGCCAGATGTGTGTGTGCATTATTGCCTAACCAGGAAATTAAGATTGTGACTTCAGCACTACACCACATACACTGACTCTTTCACTGTATAATAGCACCGTTTTTACACATCTTTACATGCATTCAGGTTGTATAATTGTGCAGCGTTTTGCCAATGGGCCTGTCACAAGATTATCACTTTATAATCACTGTGTAATTTACTCAAAATCCCACAAAGCTGTGGCATGTGAATGTGGAGTCTCCCTCTACTGATTTATAGTTTTAATATATGATATATATAATATATTTATAGGAATATCACCAGTGGTGGTCTTAATCAAATAAGAGCTTTAGAACCAAACACTGTCCACCAGCTGATAAAATACAGTATGTGACCAAATTTATACCATTTTTAATTTGTTATGACACATAATATGTTTCCAGAGAAAGAAATGAAGCAGTTATACACAAGTTTAAATGGTAGTACAGAGATAGCACTGAAAATCACGCAAACCTCGATAGACATATTTAAGTGAGTTCATAAAAACGTGAAATTAAATTATAATAATATTAGTATTTTTGGTAGAAGATTGCTCAGAATAATGTGATGAATAAAAAGACATGGGAACTGAAATAAAACGATTCTCAATGTGAGGATGTTTCCAGGCCGCATATGATGGTAAACAAAATATCTCTCCTAATCAAATCATGTGGGGATTTGTTTTGTACTTTATTACTTTCCACAACTGAGCAAGCCTGGAAATAATTAAAATTATTTAACGCACGAGAGTACTAGCGCGACAGAAGTTGGGTAAAGTCATGAATATGTTTGTCTCTTTGTGTGAAAACAGGTACGAGAGGACCATGCAGACCCTGAAACCACGCTGTTGTCCTTCCTCAGAGAGAAGCGTATCCTTCAGATCAACTTCAAATTCGCCTTCACAAATATGTTTTTATCATTTTAAACTGATTGAATGTCGATGTGAGCGCCACCTACAGGCTTCAACGCCCAAAACTGCTTATGTCCTTGACTGTGACTTCAGTGAGGTTAACTGGAACCAAGTCTGGCTGTGGCGGCGGAGGCTGTGGGGCGTGCACGGTCATGGTGTCGCGCTACCAACCCGCCACCAAAACCATCATGTATCCTTTAAGAGAAACCACACGACCCTGCCGCTCCACAAAACACCTCGTAACAAATAAAGTGTTTATTTTTATTTACTTTAGCTACACTCTTGGGTCCTCCACCTCTCGTCACTTTTCTCTTTGTCTTCTGTTTCCTTTTTGGTGGCTCAACACCGGGAATGTGTCTGCACATCTCTGAAAACATGTAACATGGATGTTTCTTATGGCAAAAAACACAGACAGACGTGGATGGGGGATGTAAACCTCGCCCTGCGCTGTGCTTCCAAATTATAGCAACAGCCACCAGCCAAAACCAAAATTTCCCCACATTTGGCACTTACAGGTGGTAACTTTGCACCCTGACTGGCAATAAAATCTTCATTTCGATCGGAGTTTATAATACTAGTGATTCAGATTAAAGCTGCAGTCAAACTGGGCCATATCTATGTGTCTATCTAGTCTTTTCTTTTCCTTCCTCACTGAGACGCAGCAGTCAGGCAGCAGATTGGCACCAGTGTGGGTATTTGTTACAACTGGGTGCAACATCCACCGGAAAATCCATTTGTTCAGCCATGAACATGGTTGGTTACTTTCCAGAATACCAAACACTGTTGCTATTTTATGAACTAAATTAGATTTTTTTAGAGAACAAGAGAGAGTCTGAATGTGACCTTGGTTATCAGCCAAAGTGGTTTAGACATCCACAGCTAAGAATCAAAAGGATCTCTGTGGTGGCTGATGGTAATTTCCTTTCCTGGCACCAGCCCAACACCACATCCCTCGTAGCATCACTAGTAACAGTAAGAGGTTTTAGCAGCTGTAGTTCCAGTGCTGCTCGTGTAATATGAAATGTGGTCGGATCCATGAGCTTACCTTCACCACACCGTCAGACATTACTCAGCCAACGCCTGCCTCCTGCCGCTCTGCCAGCTTCACGGAGCCGCCGTCACCACGGTGGAGGGCATCGGCAGCACCAAGACCAGGATCCACCCTGTGCAGGTCAGTGCTGGGACGCCTTACACGTCTCAGCTGTTACAAGTTTAAAAAAAAAAAAAACATAAAAGGAATTTTAATATTAGTACGTTTCTCATTTACTATTTGTCATTATTTGCCAGATGTATGTATTTAATTTGACATATTTTCCCATCAAAATAACAAAGGTTTCTCTCCCTATAAAGTATAAATATTATGTTATCTGACACACCCCGCACCGAGCTGTGTACATGTAGCCGATCCATCCAATAAAACGTGATCGTGGACGCATCGAAAGAGAACCTTTATCCTTAAGCTAATTGGAATAATCAGCAGGAAGTTGCCTTTACACACCTTCAGATGTACAGCCCCCAACCTTAATGCAAAAACACTGTTTCCAGAGCAGTTTTCAGGGGACTCTAAACTGTGAATGCTGTGTTTGTAGGAGCGGATAGCGAAGGCTCACGGCTCCCAGTGTGGCTTCTGCACTCCGGGGATGGTGATGTCCATGTACACTCTGCTGAGGAACAAGCCCCAGCCCACCATGGAGGACATCACTCAGGCTCTGGATGGTTTGTTTGCATCATAATTTTCATCCACTGTAATGTTTAAAAGAATGTTACAACAAGAAATAGGAGATGTTTAAGGTGTAGTAGACGTGAAAAGTGTCCACTTTCTGACCTTCTGTCACCTCTAAAAGTTATTTTATAATTATTATTCTTACATGAATTTATTTTTCACATGCACAAGAGCACACTCAGTGCTTTTTTAAGCATGACTCATTGTCCTTACACATAGGAATACACACAAATGTGATATGTACCCAGCGCTCTCCTCACTGTGTGCTGTTGTTTTTCAGGTAATCTGTGTCGGTGTACTGGATATCGACCAATCGTTGACGGCTGCAGGACTTTCTGTGAGGTACAAAGCTCAGCTCTGCAATATCGGTTATATCAATCAGACTGATGATGATGAAGTGAGATATCACAGTTTTACAGCTGAGTATAAATGAATCTGTTTGTAGGACTGGTTGCTGTCACAGTAAGTCAATTTCAGATCTGATAGCAGAGCAGAAACAGGGAAAACTAAAACAAGTAGCAGCAGAAAGGCTTTATCAGTGCCAAATCCTCCCGATCCGATGATAAATACATAAAGTCAGCGATAGGAAAATGTGTGACGATGTGCGAATGAGTGTAATTGCTGCATGCAGTGTGACATCGATATAAATCCAAACAGGAAGCCAACTGTTGCCAAGCCAATGGAGCTGGAAACTGCTGTCTCAATGGAGAGGGAAGTACTGATGAACCAGAGCATGTGAGTTTACAGGAATTCCCCTTTTTTCTTGTCTCCTTTATTGTTTTTAGTTTTTTTTAATTAATTTTTTTTAGACCTTTCTTGGCTTTTTAGTCCTTTTCTATGTTCATTTCTTAATTTCTTCCTCTGCTCTTATCCATCTTCACTGTTCTCTCTGAGCCCTGTAGCTTTCTTCTCTTACTTTTTGTTGTCATCAAACATGTACAATGTAATTAATAGTAATTAATACCTGGCACTGCTTCGTCATACATTTTAACCTCAAGCTGGGTGAGATTTTATCTTTTATTTCACTTCACACAGCATTCCTATAATCATGCCGTGGTGAATCCCTATTTTACTGCTTGTTTTCCACCTCTTCGTCCTCTCACTATGTGCTCCAGGAAAAGCCACAGTTGTTTGACAAGGAAGAGTTTCTGCCACTGGACCCGACACAGGAGCTGATCTTCCCTCCTGAACTGATTGTGAGTCAGATAAGAAGTTCACTTTTAGTCACACAGGTTCATTTGAATTCTTGAGCTCTTTGATGAGTTATTGATGCTACAAACTACTTTTAATTGCAATATAAAGATGGCACTTCTGTCTCTAGCTGATGGCGGACACAGGGAACCCAGAGACACTTACTTTTTGTGGGGAGAGGATGCGCTGGGTGTCTCCCGCTTCCCTGGAGGAGCTGGTCCAGCTCAAGGCCAGTAACCCTAAAGCTCCACTGGTCATGGGAAACACCAACATAGGTGAGAAGTAAAGGTTCATTCACAGAGTTTTTGCAGTTCAGTTTGAAGTGTATGACAGAGAAACAAGCCAGTACAATAAATTTGGCAACTGTTCTTAATAAGTGATGATGTAGGAAGGTAAACATGACAGGAAACATGTTTTTTTAAAATATTCTTTAATATTTAATTGTCATATTAAGATCAGTTTAACCAAACTCTGCTCTCTCTGCTGTTGAAGGTCCAGATATAAAGTTCAAAGGCGTCCTGCATCCTCTGATAATATCTCCAACCAGAGTTATGGAGCTGTTTGAGGTCACCCAGACACCACAGGGTGGGTAACCTCCCTTTGTCGTTTATATTTTAATGTGATTTTGTTGCACAGACAATAACTCTGCCTCCAATCTCGCAGCTTTGATGGTTAACGTCCCGGCCTCTCTGCAGGTGTTTGGGTGGGAGCAGGCTGCAGTCTCTCCGAGGTTCGGTCGCTTTTGCAGAAGCTGGTTCCTCAGTTTCCGGAGGAGAAGACCGAACTGTTCAGAGCTCTGATCCAACAGCTGGGGAACCTGGGGAGCCAGCAAATCCGTAACGTCGCTGTAAGAAGGTTTTACTCCAACTTTACTAATCTGTATTCAATCAGAAGTGAAATAAATCACATCAACTGCTTTTGGAAAATAATAATAGATTATATTTAACTTTTTGTGACATTTTATTGTTTAATAGTTTAATAGTTTTAAAATAACAGTCCATAGATTTACATGGGTTTAAATGAAATCCTACAAGTAAGATCAGGTGAATTTATATATCTGTATCATATGTGTTCATTCTTTCTTTTGCATATTTAGTCTCTTGGGGGAAACATCATGAGTGCGTACCCAAACTCAGACCTGAACCCTGTTCTAGCTGCCGGGAACTGCAAACTGAGCGCCATTTCGACCGGTAATTAGAGAGTACTTGAGAAATTCTGTGACGGCTGCTGTTGAGACTGTAGGAAAAGGGCAGATTCTTGTCAGACATGTCTACTTTTCTTCACCCCTGATTAACAAGCAGTAATGTCTTAATCAACAAGGCGGAAGACGAGAGGTTCCTCTGAATCCAGACTTCTTTGTAAGCTTTGGAAAAACCATCCTGAAGCCGGAGGAGATTGTTGTTTCTGTCTTCGTTCCCTTCTCCAGAAAGGTACAGATAATCTGAAAGTGCTCCTCCTTACAGTTTATTGTTGTATGGTTGCACGCTGGTGAAAAGTAGCTCGCAGCACTCTAAGCCTTATACTTGCGTGCTATTTGTTATTTTTTCACTTTTAATAAAATGGTAAAACGTTTACGTGGGTGAAGCCTTTTACGGATACATCGTTGTCCGTCCTGCAGGGGGAGTTTGTTCGAGCTTTCCGTCAGGCTCCGAGGAAGGAGAGCTCCTTCGCCACAGTGACGACCGCGATGAGAGTGTTTTTCTCCGAGGGATCCAGAGTGGTTCAAGATGTCAGTATTTACTACGGAGGAATGGGGCCAACCACCGTTAGCGCCACCAAAACCTGCGCAGCTCTCGTCACAAGGTCAGAGTCATGTTTATCTCACACTGTGGGCTAATTTAGTATATAAATAGTTGATATTTTAGATGGATTAGCAGTGTTTTCTTCCTTTTCCTTCTTTCCTCTGTTTCTTGCTGTAAAGGGATAGTTCAAGGTTTCTCTTCCTAGGTTCTGCACTGCTTCGCTTCTCTCCTTTCTTTCTTATGTGTTTCTTTCCTCTCATCTCTGACCTTTCCATTTGGATTTATTATGTTTGTCCTACCTTTATTCCTATTTTCTTTCTTTTTCTCTTATCCTTCCCTCCATCCTTTCTTCCAAATAACCTCATCAGGATGTACTCTTAAGTCTTAAGCATGTTAATTTTCAGTAAAGCCGAAAATAAAAGAAACCAGAAGTGACCGTAAAGCCCCTAAAAAATCCTGTGTTTCCTTTAGACCCTGGGACGATGAGACCCTCAGCCGAGCCTATGATGTCCTCTTGGATGAGTTGGTCCTCCCTCCTTCAGCTCCCGGAGGAAAGGTGGAGTTTCGTCGCTCTTTGACTCTCAGCTTCCTCTTTAAATTCAACCTGGAGGTTCTGCAGAAGCTCAGAGAAATGGTAGGACTGCAGTTTCTTGCCTGACAATGCAATGTAACTTAGTATTTTGGAAGATATTTGTACCTGAGACTTACGAAGAGTTTCTGTTTACAGAATGTGGTTACAGATGTGCTTCCTGAGAAGATGCAGATCCAGCCTTTACCCAGAGAGATCCAACCCAGCCTGCAGGAGTTCCAGGTCAGAAAATATCCCTCATTTAAAGCATTGAATTACCCACTGTAAAAAAAAAAACCCTTTCCTTTTATTGTCCCACACTTACAGTAAATAAACGTACTGCTTCCTCTTCTTCTTCTGCAGCATGTGTCAAACGACCAGAGCGTCCAGGACCCAGTGGGGCGTCCCATCATGCATCGCTCTGCCATCAGCCAGGCCACAGGCGAGGCGGTGTACTGTGACGACATCCCCAGGACAGACGGGGAACTCTTCCTGGCTCTGGTCACCAGCTCTCGAGCGCATGCTAAAATCACGTAAGGACAACGTAAACAATTCATGGATTTTTGCAGCCAACGATGTCTGACACACTTTCCAATGTGAATCTGCACGTCTTGTTTTAACGTTTCTTTCATCCAACCAGAGGGCTGGATGTGACCGAGGCTCTGCGGCTTCCCGGTGTCGTCGATGTCATCACGGCCAAAGATATCCCTGGGAAGAAAGTCCGCACAATGTTTGGTTATCACGAGGAGCTGCTTGCTGAGAGCGAGGTAGAGTGTGTGCACACCTCTTTATGTTTTTGTTTTCATGGCGTGTATGTTTGTGTATGTAGATGTACAAATATTACATAAAATGTTAATAGAAATAGAAAATATATATGAATAATATAAAGATATTTATTTCAGTATATAGAAACTATATTTCTGTTGCTGCTCATTCCAAATCCTTCAAACTACATCCCCAATACAAGCTGCTGTGATTGTCTGGTTTCAGATCTCTCTCTATAATTGTCTCCCGTGCGGTTTGTCTGCAGGTGTCGTGCATCGGGCAGATGATATGTGCGGTGGTCGCAGATACGAGGGCACACGCCAAACGAGGAGCTGCGGCTGTGAAGATCAGCTATGAAGACCTGCCTGACCTGGTTTTTACCGTAGAGGTCTGTGGAGTTTTTTGTGCATCATTTTGTACGCATTAGCTTCTGTTTTAGCCTGTTCAGTATCTGTGGATACTTTTGAATGTGAAATAAAGGTCTGTGAGTTGAACAAGGCTTAGGTTCAGCAGAAGTGACATTTTTCGGCTGTTTTCAGTGTGGATTTTCCCTTTAAATGCACTCTCACTTCAACACTACACACTTCTTACAAATAAAAGCTTACAGCACAGGTCCTGATCATGTTTCCCGCTGTGACAGGAAGCCATTGAGAAGTCCTCTTTCTTTGAGCCTCGGAGGGTGATCTGGAGAGGAAATGTGACTGAAGCCTTTGAAACTGTCGATCAGCTTTATGAAGGTCTGTTTCTGTTACTAGAACATGCGTGTGCAAAAACATGTTGGTTACATTTTCTAAATAATTAGAAAAAAAGAAAGTGTTTATATCATTATTTTTTCCAACAAAAGAGTTGGAAAAGCGATGACTTTTGCGCTGCAGCTCTTATTATGCTGTGACTCATCCCACATAAAACAGAACCGGGCTTTGGATTTGTTTTTACGTCACTGTGTTTATAATTGTTTCCTCAGGAGAGATTCGAATGGGTGGCCAGGAGCATTTCTACATGGAAACCCAGAGCATGCTGGTTGTTCCTGTTGGTGAGGAGACCGAGTTTAAAGTTTATGTCTCCACTCAGTGGCCGACATCAACACAGGTACACAGATATTCTGATTCCCTCATTAAATATATTCATAAGATTGTGCCATTTTAATGTCAGTCAGTAATTTATGAACAATTCTTTCATGAAGAGAGGCTGGTGCGTACTATTTCACACTGTATTCATGTGTTGTTTTAATGTGTAGCTTTTAGTTAGCATCACTACCACAGCTGAAAGAGAGATCAGAGGTAAGGTGGATTGTTGTTGTCTGCTTTGTCTCATTTTCCTGACTGCAGGATGCAATTGCGGAGACGTTGGACATCCCGTCCAACAGAGTCACCTGTCACGTCAAAAGGATGGGTGGAGCTTTCGGCGGGAAGGTCACTAAAACCGCGATACTAGCCAGTATTACATCTGTGGCTGCGTGGAAGTAAGTCACAAAAACAACAAACATGATCAGACTAAGAAGGAAGAAAAGTTATCAGAGAAAACAGAAAACATTAACAGTAAAAAAAAAAGCTGGAAAGTTTTTTTTTTTTCTTTCTTATAATGTTTTTAAATTTTCTGCTCAGGACCAATCGTGCAGTCCGCTGCGTCCTGGAGAGAGGCGAGGACATGTTGATCACAGGAGGTCGTCATCCCGTCCTGGCAAAATACAAAGTACAGCTGCACACTCCTGCTTTCATTTCTGCAAGGGTCTCAACATAAATCTCCTAATCCAACCTTCCCAAGGGGTCCCACAATAAATCCGACAGGTTACAATATTATTCAAGGCATTAAAATACAATAAAACGAATAACAGATGCTTTAAGTTACCTCCACACCTATAAAAGTCCTACAAATGTAACAATCTGGGAAGGAAATACTCTTATATACATATATACGTCATAATAATAATTATCCACTTCCTTACATTTTTTTCAGTGGTTTGAAACACATTTTTAAAACTGCAGTTTTATATGAGGTTATGATCCAAATAGTGTGTTGATTGATCGGTGAAGTGTTGTGTGATAGCTGTTTGCTGTTTGTTTCAGGTGGGTTTCATGAACGATGGAAGGATCATGGCTGCAGATATCGAGTACTACATCAATGCTGGCAACACTGTCGATGAATCTGTTCTGGTTGGTAAAAGCACACTTTATATTTATGTTGTGTTCTTTAGGTGACATTTTGACAAGGAAAAGACAATTATTGATTTTCTTCTTCTTGCAGGTAGTAGAAAAGATTCTGCTTCACATTGACAACGCCTACAACGTCCCCAACCTGCAGGGCCGTGCTGCCGCCTGCAGGACCAACCTGCCCTCCAACACCGCCTTCAGAGGCTTCGGTGTGCCCCAGAGCATCATGGTCGTGGAGAACATGGTGAATGACGTGGCCATGGTGCTGGGACGCCCTGCAGACCAGGTCATACTCCGTCTTGTGGTGCCGTGTGCTTGATGCTGTTAAAAAATGACAAAAATCTTTCCAGTATAACGAATTCCTGTTTTGAAATTCTTCATCAGATTCGTGAGATCAACATGTACAAGGGGCCGTCAGTCACCCCCTACAAGTTTGAGTTCAGCCCAGAGAACATGCTGCGCTGCTGGGAGGAATGTAAGGTCAAGGCTGACTACAGCGCCCGCCACAGAGCTGTCGACCAGTTCAACCAGCAGAACCGCTGGAAGAAGAGGGGGATGTCGATCATCCCCATTAAATATGGAATTGCATTTGCAGAGAGCTTCTTAAATCAGGTCTTTCTCAGCTTGTTTTGATAAAGTTATTGTGGTTGTTGCAATATTTTCCCCACCAACCATGGTTTATATATCAGTATGCATGTTTGTAAGGATTATAGCACAAATGCAGCTTGAAATCTTTTCAGACAAGACTACTTTAAGATAGTAAGGATGTTAATGTTATTCTGCTTATTTAATGTATGTAGTGTAAAGTCACAAAAAGTGTAATTTTCCACAGAAACGTAACTATGTGTTGTTGATCTATGTAACAGGCTGCAGCTCTTGTCCACATCTATAAAGACGGCTCTGTTCTGGTCACTCATGGCGGGACGGAGATGGGTCAGGGAATCCACACTAAAATGCAACAGGTACTGTGACGAAGCAGCCATGTGTCCACTGGCCTCCACGGTACACCACAGGCTCTTAAACCTACTTTATCTGTGAATTAAAGCTCTATTTATTACCCACTGTTGGTTAGAAACATTCAAACATTCACAGACTGCTAGTAATGTAAACATTT